>NC_139828.1:29126382-29451382 GCF_963691815.1 Echiichthys vipera | reverse complement strand
TTGTGTGGCGATGGTTGATTTATTCCATCTATGAATCGCAAGAGAGCCAAAGAACTACACTCTCTACAGATACATCAGTGTATATGCCACTGTGTCAGTAGGTCTAGGCTGCAGAAACAGACTTAATTTATTTATATAGCATAATCAATCACTAAGCATTGGATGGCAAGGTTCCAATCAACATAAATGATATGAAAGCTTTCCTGTCATCATCTCTGCTTTTTCCAAACCAGAGTGGCACCACTACATTGGTGGCGCTTTGTTTTATGTGTAGGGACTCTTATCATGCTACTGTAGAGGTTTGGTTTGGTGTGTTCATTTGTCGCTGAAGTTACAGTTTAAGCATAGCCACATAATGGCTTATTTTGGATTAGCTAAATAATTTGGTCAAAAAGGCGACTGAATCATTATATTTGCACTATGTCCATTATAGTGACAACTTTATTCTATATTCTTTATTGCTGTGTGTATCTGTATATCTGTGTAGTTGTACATGTCCTCAGCGGGGTCATCCCTATGTTGCCCGGGTCCCCTTTTTCCCCATAAGGGTCCTATGTTCCCAGGTTGCATAAGCCTCTGCCTTTGCTGATTTAATTCAGCATTTTGTTGGGGTTAGGGGTTACGGTTAGGGGGTAGTGTTAGGGTCTACATAAGCCTATTTGCCGTGGAATTACTGATTTTGGAAAAAATAATAGACCGGGGAACATCAAACCTTTTTCTTAGAAAAGTGTCCAATGTTCCCCGGTCACATACAAGGCGGAGAACATCTCATCTCATCACAAACATCTCAGCAATGTTCCATCAGAACTTTCCATGTTCAAAATAAAAAGAAACAAACAAATGCATAGTGGACACAGGCCGTGGAAACAGCAATTAGGCATTCTTCCTACCCGCTACAAGGACTCTGACACTAACAAGAAGGAATTGAGTATTTGATGGAGTAAAGTGATTTGGCTCTCCATCAAACATCCGTGTACTGAATACAGTGGGGTTTCAAATTAAAAACAAGAGGTGAACATCCTCTTTAAACAAATCCCCATTGCTCATCATAAGCCAAATACATGTTCGGCTGAAACTGATGTGCAATCCAGACTGAAGGAGAGTAATTTCCTGAGAGAGTCGTAAGCTGCTGACCCCCTCTCCCAGAGCTGCATTCCCTTGGGGAGGAACTTACATGTTTTGAGTAAATTGTACAGTATATAGTGGAGATCAAACTTAGTGAACAAAGTATTATTCCTTCATTTATTCTGAAACACTTTTATAGTTTTTTTTTATTGTTCATAATTCTACAGAATATCAGCTGTGGCTATACCACTGCTGTACTAGCATGTTTTTTTATTTTTTATTAACCAAGGCACTTTTAGATTTCTGCGGGCTATAGGATTAAAAAATTAACAGGAAGTGTAGAGGCCACAGCTTTGAATGAGTTCAGCACATCTGCGCCCACAGGACATCACTACTTTCTCACACTGCTCTGGTTGTGTGAATTAAGATTTTTGTTGAAGTGCCGTGGTTATTTAAAAAAACATGCTAGGACAGCAGTGGTATAGCCACAGAGGAGATTCTATCAAATTATGAACAATAAAAAGATAACAGTATTACAGAATAGAGAAAGTATTAATAACTTGTTCTCTAATTTTGATCCCCATTGTATATATATTCAAGACACATTCAACAGTGGTTCAGACCTCTAGTCTAGAGAAAAGATAAAAGAAGCATTGTCACACAAACTGGATAAAAATGCTGAGAGGCAAGGTGAAGTTCATGACTTTGGATGTCTACTGTTGGTTTTCCCGAGCAGTGAATTTCCTACACCTGAATGAAATGGCTCCTCGGTCCTGGCTTCACTGAAGCTACGAGATAGTGGCTCTGTCCAGCTTGAAGTATTGAGTACTTGCCTACTCTCAGTGTCACCAGAGGGAGCTGCAACATTGTGCAAGCTGAAAGAAGGCTTTACAGTAGTGATGTCCAAATGAAGCTTCATGAACCATTTTCTTTGTTGTTTGAGTCCACTATATGGAGCTCTCTGTTCAACAAATGGTTGACAACTCAACTTGATCCGATCGTCCTCGCCTACGGGAGGCACCATCTTTTCAGACTTCGACTCTAATTTCCTCTTAGCAAAAAAGGCGTTGGGGGGAGGGAGATACGTCCGTCTTGGTGACGTTTAAAGAATTAGCCATATAAGCTCACATTGCTCCACCGCCCGGGACCTAAGCTAACAGAACACTTTACTAGATAAACGAAAGTGGGAGTCCTGTGTCTCTAGCGGAGACCACACTGGCTCATCGAGTTGAGTGCAGGCAGAATTTATGATTTATGATTTAAACTGATATTCAACACAGTACCATGCTCATAGACTGTAAAACACCGACCGTCATGGCCCAATCCTCCCGCTGCTCTAGATTATCATCTAGTGTATGTGCCATAGATAGTAGGCTGTATTGCAATTCATTAACACATTGTGTTCCTAAACCATCTGTTGGTTCAGTTGATCGAAAAACAAACCATCTTGTCACTGATGGACACACCACCACATGAATCACGGCAGTCCAGGTCGAGATAACGGAGTTAGCATGCTAATCCTGACAACTAGCCTCCGAGGAGAAGTGACGGCCAGAGGCTAACTGTCACTCAAGAGGCAGCGCCCCTAATTATTCATAAACTTTAACCTCCAATAAAATAAAAACCAGCCTGTTACAAAACCATTAATCCTCTTAAGTGTTGTCATGGAGATATGACCTAAACATACAGACGAGAATGTTTTTGTAATCAAGCCCTAAATAGGTTTAATTATGCTATGAAAAACGATCTGTTTAACATGGGGGTCAATGAGAAACTGCTCTATTGTGCAAACTGATCCTACTGGACATTCGGAGAACTGCAGTTTTTGGCACTTCATTATTGGATCAACCAGGAAGTCTGAATCACCATTCATTCAGCCTTTTTCTTTAAACCAAGAGCTTCATCTAGTGGGCTCAACAAATACAACTAATGCTTCATGAAGCTTCATGTGGATAATGCTACATTACAGAGTTAATTATCTTAAAGAAAGATGTTTTTTAGAACATTTAACTTAACATGACTTATGTTCCCGGGGAACACATTATATTTATCTGCATACAAAAAAAGCAAGAAACCGAGAACGAAACGTTAGAACGAAAGTACAGAGTGTTCAAGACAACACATGGCCTCATCTTGCATTGGTGTAAACTGTATTTCAAGTAGTTGCAAGTTTAAATTAATATCTTAGCATATCTTTGGTCTGAACCGGACTTGAAGAGCATCAGGTACGCAGGAGTGGAGCCAGGCAATTTTCAATGGGGTGGCCAGGAGGGGACCAGCGGTAATTTGGGGGTGGCAAAGAAATCACTATTATAGGACAAAAAAAATGTGTCCAGCTAAAACACAAGGGGCTGTTTTAGCACCTACACCACATAACTACATTATTTGGAATTCAGGCAGTGGTGGAAATGGTGAATTTTTGAAATCAGACTAAATCAGCTTCTAAAATGTATTGTTGTCTGAATTTGGTATTTAGAGATTAATATTATGAAAGCCATAACTTTATTTAAAATCCAACAATACTCCCAAGATGACCAAAATCCATCTTTAACTAGAATAGAAGCAATTAGAACTTTCTATCAATTGGTCAATTGGAAAAAAGTGCTGAACAACAACAACAACAACAACAACAACAACAACAACAACAACAACAAATGAATACTGCTGGACCATATAAATCTTCAGCCTTCTCTTCATTCAGAGTAATTACATTACCCTGTACCAATATTTTCCATAAAACAGCACTGAACGAAAAAATCACTGTACCTCCTAAGCCCTGTAACACTCCCTGCGGGGCAGGTGTAACCTTTATTTAACCACAAATACTGTACAAACACACAGTTACAGACAGAACATACAAAAAGAGACACAATCGATAGAAAACAAAAATCTGGCAAAGGGAACTCACTAAAGAGTGAGCTACATAATCAGGTCAATTTAAAAGCACAGACATATCAAGGAAACTGTCTCCGTGTCCTTCATTTCGGCCATGGCATTGTTTACCCTGCAGTTCTTCAGCCATTGGAAGCATTTTAGGGTCTTTCAGCTCATTGCTTTGCATTTTACAGTTTACATCTTTTGGTTCATGTTTTCAGCATCAGGCAGCTGTTTCCAGTATACAATCTCCACTGTATGCTGCAGATATTTCTCTCAGGAGTTGGTGGAGGCCTAGAATAGTTCTAAACTGAGTTGATCTCTCAGAACAGAAACAGGTGAACAGAAACATGACCCAAGATTACTAGTAATTTCCTCCATCATGTGTCCTTTGAACTCACAGCTAGTCAGGCTTAATTATTGGTGTTTTACTGAGAAAATGTCTCATGTCTTGGTTTTCTCCCTCCCTTTTCCTCTCCCACTCCAAGCCCTGTCATCAACCCTCCCCCTTAACCCTTAACCCAGTATCATCATCACACAGTGACTATTAATGTGAGCAGTGAGCAGCAGTGTCGTTATTGTGTCTGTCTCTCAGTCTGCAGACAGTATGGTAAGCATGCTGAGGGCTGCCCTGTCCCTGATAGTCAGAATATCATATGTTGGTTCAGCTTAAAGGACACTTCTAACATGCCATGGGATTAAAATACAAAATGAACATCTGCAGCCGGGAACCTTTTTGACTTCAGCAGCATTTGAAGGTAAGCTTGGACAGTGGATGGAATTAGAAAAGGTAGAAAACCTTTAGGGAAGCAAAGTCCTCTGATCATTTTGGTGTTCAAGAAGGTGTTTGAATACAATGCCCAACAGTTTGGAGGGCTTGGGATTGCTGGATAGGAGCGGAGTAGAGTAGATCAACCCCTCTGCTATGTAATGTCTGGATTTGCTGCTCATGCGATCTTTGCTGTCATTATGGTGGTTTAAAAGCTCCTTGCTACGATGTTTCTGCACAGTATTTCTGGACAGATTTAACTCTCAGTACAGGAAGTTTAGAACTTAACATGTAAACATTTTCATTAATCACTGTTGTTTTATATCAGTCAAATCGCGACATTTTGACATGTTGCCATTCTAAGAGGAACTTAATTTGTCTTGACGTCCTTGTGTCTAGTAAAGATGGCTAATATGGACATACAATCAATATTTTTTAATTGGATATACAGGCTATATGAAATAATCAATAATATATATAATAATTTTAATATTGGTCAGTCAAACGACTAGCTAGTATGGGTTGCAGGTTACAGATAACCCCCTCAGTGCTTTAACATCTTTTTACTCCTTGTTTAAGTTTAAAGGGCATTCATCATGCTCATTTTCAGGGTCATACTTGTTTCTACTAGAACATGTTTACATGCTTTAATGTTCAAAAAACACATTTTTCTCATTCTGTCCTTCAGAATATACATGTATTCACTAGTGATGTCCAAATGAAGCTTCATGAAACATTTTCTTTGTTGTTTGAGTCCACTAGATGGAGCTCTCTGTTCAACAAAGGGTTGGAAACACACTGAATCACCATTCAATTTAAACCAAGAGCTCCATCTAGTGGGCTCAACACCGAACACCCCCCAACCCCCCCCCCCCCCCCCCCCCCCGAAAAAGCCCAGTCTGCTCTGATTGGTCAGTATTTCTGTGTCCTCTGCATCTGCGCTCTCAGCGTCTCTACTCTGTCATTGCAGCTGGGGAATGACTGTAACGTCACTGTAGCATCACTTTCTACCTCTATACATCCCCAAAGCAATTTCTGTCAAAAGCAACTGGACTTGGTTATTTCTCTAGGAAGACGTTTCACTTCTCATCCAAGAGGCTTCATCAGTTCATGTACGCATCTGACCAGGTTGGGACTGGTCCAACTATCTGGTGTGGAGATCCAGGTGTTTAACCTCTCACAAGGCTGATGATGTCACTGGAACCCTTTGTGCTACAAGTGCCAGCGACCATCGTTGGTTGGCAGTTGGTTTGGACTTCGTTAGTGCTCTATTGAGTCTTAACGACAGCCGTTGGAGTCACAGGAGGCCATTTTTGAACAGTTGTTCTTTGAGCTTAGATTGTTGAATCTCCTGGGAAGGGATGAAAGGGCAGCATTGTAAATTGGAGATAAGTGGTGTCTCAGACCTCCTCCTCTGTTTAGCGATGGTTTCCCTACTTTTGCATAGATGGCTTCTTTTACTCCTCTTTCAAACCATCTGTCCTCTCTGTCCAGGACGTGGACATTGTTGTCATCAAATAAGTGGGCTTTCTCCTCACTTGCGTACATGAACTGATGAAGCCTCTTGGATGAGAGGTGAAACGTCTTCCTAGACAAATAACCAAGTCCAGTTGCTTCTGACTGAAATTTGCATTGGGGATAACGATGACCTGGACAAATGAGAACATTCTCAGGCCTACCTTTATACAGTGTAGTTGTGATTTCTGAATATAGGCTGTGTGTGTGTTTTTGTGGATTGAGAGTTTAGATTTTTCTCCAAATTTTATTTTAGTTAACCTACCGCCAGGCTACTGCAAACTGAAGTTCAGCTGATAATTTAATTACATGTACTAAAATGACTTCCCAGCAGTCTGGATCATTCCATCACTGTGGGGAGCCACAAAGTCTTGTTTGAACGATTAACAGCAGCTGTCAGCACCTTTCTGCCTTTCTAATGTCACCACCGTTAGCACTAATTCTAACACTATCAACAAAATATGGCTCAAACAAGGCAACTCTAATCCTCTCTACAGTATATAACACTGTTTTTTTCTCTGCCTGTGCTCTCCCATTCAGTCTTGTGTTAATATCAATGCATATCAATCATACCCACTTCAGCTGTGAACGAGATGTCTTTCAGAGGATAAATGTGTTCATGTTCATGAATCAAACCAAATATATGTTGTGGGTCGAAGGTTCAGGATGTCGCTTGGAACATTTAACCCGCTACACAAGAGGACACCTAAGCAAAATTGAGCTTACCACATTTACCCCTTGCTCCTGCCACTCCTATGCTACTTTCATTGTAAAGTATTTTGCCAAGAGCCCCATAAACCAACCTTATTTTTGTTGTAATTTGATAAGACGTATTTTTGAAATATGTAATATATTTACAATAAATCAAGTTTCCACAAGCAGTAAATATAGTATCTTTGCATTTAAAGCTGCAGTCCATAAGTCTGGCAGATCGTGCTGTCAAATTTAGAATGTTTACAACTCTCACGCCCCTCCCCGTCTACCACCAAGCTCCTCCGCTCCCTCCCATCGTGTGCTCGTCAGTGCGCGTGCACCAGATTCGCCCGTGTCTTCTCTCATCAATAAACTGCATGTAGTACACGCTACATGGAGGTAGGCTGGCTAACTTAACCATAGATAGCATCTGCTAACATCATTAAGCGCATGCCTACCTAAGGCTTGTGTCTGTGATATTGTAACATGCGCGAGCGGGGAGATGGGATCTGTGGCGTGTGCACAAACTGTGAACTGCGCTGAGTGGACAGGATGATACAAGCGCAGTGGATTTTTGCAAAACAAACAACAGGCGTCTTCAGTAAATATGATCAAACAAATGTTGCCGACTGCAACTTTAAGCGGACATTCTGCAGAGGGCTTCAAAAACTAGTCAAGGGGCGATTCTAATGTTTACCACTGTGTAGTTGCAAATATGCCTGGGTTGTACAACAGCACTAATATAATTATCTTTGTTCGTTCTTAAAGGGTAGTTTCAAGTCTGTCTTAAAACAATAGTCAGGTGTCCATATGCACATTGAAACAGGTTTTTCTTGCTGTAATCCTCCCTTCTGTACTGTCCAATAAAGGATCCCCGCCTAACATGCCTCCTATTTAATTGATTTGTTATTTAAAACTGGCCTTCTGCAGAATGTGTTGTTTGTATGCGGTTGCCAGAAACTTTAAAGGTTAACCTGTGATCTTGGAACATGTGCTGACAACATTCAGGAACCTCCTCATAACAATCACACTGTTGATTCTGAAGCAGCCAATCGCAGTATTTCCATGAATGATGCTGTCAGTGTTTATTTCACTTGTCTATAATAACTGCAGGTTGAGTATCTATTATCTTTAAGTCAGTTGCACAGGTGAGGTGAAGATAATGATGTTGGTAGCGTACTGGTTACAAACCGGCTTGGTAGTGGACGACATGCAAACGTTCTGACAGATTTGTTGTTTTTAGCTAAGCTAAACCAGATAATATGACATAAGAACAGATCAGTGATGCTAGTTGCTGGAAAGCTATTTGTGATAACAACCGTACTCAGCAGAAACACTCCACAGTGCGATTTAGGGAGACAGATTTCACTTTATGTTTAGTCCGAACGCACTGTAACAGCAGTATCCAGTGTGTTTAACCCCATGTGTATCTCCAGGATTGACTTTAGAGTGAGTTCATTTTACTGCATCTTTATTTTATAAACTGTATTATAGCCTTTTTGAATCTAAACAAAGCTGAACAGCTGTCAGACTCTCACTGTGTGTTCAGCAATCAGTCAGGTGGCAGAAGACAACTGCAGGCTACAAACATTGAAACACATGCCATCCAGATAACCTTCCAGAAACAGAACCATGACATCACTGTGTGTGTCTATGTGTGTGTGTGTGTGTGTTACAGGCATGCATGTGTGTTGGCGAGTCTGTCACAGAAAGCGGCAGCACCTGTGCCATCAGCACGCCTTCTGACGAACACGCTTTCCAGGAAAGCTGTGAGGTTTATGTGTCAAAGAAAGACAAGTGGTTTAGCTTATGAACTGCTTGATATGAAGCCTGTGTGTGTGTGTGTGTGTGTGTGTGTGTGTGTGTGTGTGTGTGTGTGTGTGTGTGTGTGTGTGTGTGTGCGTGTGTGTGTGTGTGTGTGTGTGTGTGTGTGTGTGCGCATGTGTGTGTGTGTGTGTACGTGTGTGTGTGTGTGTGTGTGTGTGTGTGTGTGTGTGTGTGTGTGTGTGTGGCGGTGTTGATGTCTTGGGATGCAGTAGAGGACACTATGTGCGTAAAATATGGCATGGGATGTATGGCCACATCAGAGAACATTCCTCTTGTGGTTTCAACAGCAAAAGACATGCTGCCCATGACCTTCTTAACAGTTGTAAGAAAAGTGAATAAATAGCTCTGTTTATGTGTGTCCACATAGAAGACATGAACCTTTGAGTTTATCATATTGGCTTTTTATAAAACACTTGTACACTTGGCGAATGCCGATGGCTAGTTTACAGACCTGCATACAGCAACATTATCATCCCATCATAGTTGCATTGCTGGCTACTTGATGAACAGACAGTGGGTCAGTATACAACTGCTATATTCAGTGTCTTTCCTACCAATGCCCATTTTCTGAGCTGCAGATTAGCAACCACCACATAGATATGGTGATAAAGGAGACCTAGCAAGCCGCATCGTCTACCTGCCAACTAGGCATCACATTGCAGACTCCACTCAACCAGTAATCGCTGTTGGGACGTGAGATTCTCCCAGGAAGTCATTTTAGGTTTAAAGCTGCTAACAGTACTGCTAATGGTGTAGCTGCTTTTGTGAGCCGGGGCAGCTCTACTTCTTCGTCCTCTCATGTTGGCAGACTGGATGCTACAGTGACTCACTACTACTCTCACTACTGAGATAGATAGATATCGTTGCAACACAATACACAGTCTACATACAAGTCTTTGACATAACATAATAACTGTTACTTCTTTGCACTGTTAATAATGTTGGCTCCTTTTTAAATGTTTTAAAAAATAAATCAGCCAATATCTTACACATTGCCCCTTTAAATGGTAACCACAATCTTTCTCAAACATTATGTGTTTTAGTTGCCTAACATTAACCATAGTTTATTTGCTCTACCCACAATCTTCCCTTAACCTGAAAGGAATGGTTTGACATTTTGCCCATTCACTTTTAAAAAAAGAGTTAGCTGAGAAGATCATTACTATTGTCATGTATGAGTATCAAGATAGAGACAGAAATTGATTGATTGCTTAGCGTAAAGAAGGGAAGCAGGGTGTAACAGCTAGGCTGGCTCTGCCATCTGGTAAAAAACTAAATATAGTTTGCTTCATCCATACATATATATTTATTTATTTTGCAGAATTGTGAGTTTGGTCAGTGGTGATGAGGATAGATGTTTTTGATTTGTGGAGAGGATTCCTGACTTTGGTTTTGTGTTTTGTGAATATCAATATTTTCATGTAATAGTAATAATACATTTTATTTGTATTGCACTTCACATTTAACAATCTCAAAGTGCTACAGAGCAGAATAGAAACAATAAAAAGTAAAATGAAAAATAACTAATAAGGTAAAAGGAGAACATCTAAAAGACATTTAGCAAAATGCTTCAGTGAACAGGAAGGTTTTAAGGTCTTTTTTAAAAGCACCTGTAGTCTGCAGGGCCCTTAGGTGGACAGGGAGGGCGTTCCATAACCTCGGATCAGCCGAAGAAAGGGTCCTCCCTGTCAACCAGAACACACATCCACACAGCCCAAGCACCTCCCACATCCATGCTGACAGAAGCTGATACAGCTGACAGATGCTGTTTTACAGTGTAGAGACCAACACCTCAGACAGAACAGGCAGGCTTCTTACAGACTTGTCGGTTATTATTTGGAGAATGGCTCCAGATGATAGACCATTGATCATTAGCTTGCTTTCAGATGAGTGCAGAATCCATTAGCACATTTTGTCATGAGTTACTTCGGTTTGGAACTTTTTTAAAGTCGTTCTCTGGAATATAATGTATAGTTTCAGTTTGTGACGTTGAAGGTCAAAGGAAAATCTTTGAAAATTAATTTTCTTTTTGTTGCATAGCCGTAACAGCCTGTCAGAACTTCCACAGTAAGTTCTTTAAATCAAAGCAGTAGCATGGATGATGGTGAACACGAGCCAATGGGTAGAGGTATAGTAAAGTTCAAAGTGTCATGTTAGCGGACAACTGCTCCGACAGTCTGACAGTTGACACCACCATCAGAAATCAGGTGAGCTCCATTTTTCCATCACTTTATCACTTTAATTAATAATAAATTTAAAGTCCAATACGAATATGACTGAAAAAAAATGTAAGCTAAAGTAAGTGCATTTGTTAAATAGGATGTTGGTGCTTGCAGTCCTTCAGGTTCAGGACCACAAGTTCAGGAGGGTTCAGATTTCAATTTTAAACTTTGATTCCTCACTACCCGTGTTGACATTTCCCACCCCTCACCGTCTTATCACCAGTGTAGATTTCAATGAACTCAAGCTGTTACTAAGCTGCAGCTAAGAGCTCTCTTGTGTGAAAAGTCCTGTCTGACAACAACAACAATCAGCCAGACTGCGTACATACACAGGATAAGCAAATATTGACTCAGGGCACCCGTCAGGTGGTCCATCATCCATGACCCGATTACTTTTATAGACTAAGTGTGTGTGTGTATGTGTAGTGAAGCGTGCCTCAGTCAATATTTAGTCCGGGCATGTTGACTGCCCCTGCTTCAGTAGCCAGGTGTCAACAGCTTCCTGATGTTATGGCCTTCTGTTTGTTCTACCTCATTTTGAACTCACCGACTACCTGTAAGTAATAAGAATAATTTGATCTTGTCTGAACACTTTTAATGGCAGTTTTTGCTACTCAGTGAGCTGCTAATTTATTGGAAATCTTGTATGTCAGAGGAGGGGTCAACGTGTTAAGCGGGCATGCATCCAGTTTGGACGTGAATAGTTTATCTCATTATTAACCCAGTGAATTTTTTAAAACTAATAATAATCCCGGTTTTAGAGGTCCTTCAGACTGTATGGAAGAGATGGACGTAGCTACCGTGATGTAACCCATTGGTTTGTGGACTACCTAGCCTCGAGTTTGGCATTTTGGGCATCGCCATCTATTTTTTTTGCAGCCATAAGTGACCATATTTGGATGAGAGGGCATGGCTGTGGAGAAGCGCTATACCGCTGTCATTTTAATGGCGCTAAACTAAGCGCTAGCACGAGTCATCCACCGCCAGTGGGGGGTGGACTCCCGGTGTTGACACCTTTCTTCTACATTTACAGTCCTCATGGCAATAACTCAGTCAGTTTGAAATTGGCAATTTTTCCAGGTAAGCCTAGCGCTAGCATATTAGTAGGCAACTAAATGCTGAACAAGCCATTTTTAGGTGACCAAAATGTTACAGTTATCTTTGCTAAACTGAAAACCCACTATGAGAGGGTCAATTTTTTAAGACAAACACTTTTTCCCAAGAGATTTTTGGTAACTTATGTATTTATATATACTTATATATGTTATTTAGGTATGACAACTTGTTGGAATATTGGGCTAACATCCATCATGTCAGCAGCAACACAACTCCAAATTGATACTAATGTCACTTTACATCTGTGTACATATGTGTGTGAGCAACTGTTTGCTACCAAGTTTTCCATTTCATCTTTATAAGGTGACACGATGTATATGTTATGTTAACAGCTTGCTGTGCTGCTCCCAAGACAAGGGGGATATGGATATACTGAGCTTAGCATCTTGGATGCAGCTTTCAGTGAACTTTCAGTTATTTTAATTTTTGACTGCATGATGTCCTTTTGGATTTGAACGCGAAGGTGGTTTCCTCTAGCTAGTTATAGCTGCACCTGCACTACTTTAGTAATGGGTGTTTTAGTTGATGGATAACAACAAGCAGCCCTTTAATGCCACCTGTGTTCTACCCAATAACATTATTGTTACATACATACATACATATATACATCATAGATACAAAGATACTTACGCTGTCACAATGCAGCTGCATCCATCTGCATCTGTAGTCTTTATGGGTTTCCTTTTGTAGTATTTCTAAACACTGGAGTTAGCATTATATGATGTTGTTTTTTCAGGTCTGGTTACCGTGTTGTCTGACATTCACAATGTCAGCTCTAAGGAGAGAGTGTGTTTTCCATTTGTGCAAGAGGTCTTAAACTGTAAAGGAATGTTAGGTTATGTATTTCAGACAGCGTATCCACATACCATTTCATGGTTGTGTGGGACTTTTTCCATTAGTTTACAAAGATAACTCTCCTTTAAGACAAATATAACACTCAAATACACACATGTAGACCTGTGTAGGTATGCAGTCAGTCATCAATCAAACCAACACATGCTCTTAGGAAAGACATGTGCACCCACACAATGTCAGCCCCACACTTGTTTTAGGTTACACACTTTTCCACACTTACAGGAAGCAAGTAGGCAAATAGATAGTCAGTCACACTGAATGTGTTCCTCTACAGACATTACATAGGAGCAAAGGCCACTCGGCAATAAATGATCCATGCTAGCCAGGCCGACCTTCCTCATTAGCTATAGGACATAACCTTTGTAAGACTTAAAGGTGTATTGTGGTAGCAACACACTTCCACTAGGTTGAGAGAATTGCAAGAGTTTGGCAAAAGAGTTTATAAAATCAATGAAGAAGCGACCGAGGTATATACTATATACTGTATTGATCAAGAATTGTATTGATCAAGAACCAAAAACACTGGATGCTACCTTTCCCATAATGCAGATCAACTTATTTCATTGGACTTGCCCTGCCTGGTTAATGCCCACATCGTTCAAACTCCATATTCTCAGTTTGTAATGCAGGCTTTCTGGTAAATATGTGTAGTCTCCAAACCCACCACCCATCACAGTGTCATTTTGTCAGACATTGGAAAGATAGCCCCCGGATTACACACAATCACAGGAAAATCAAATTAGTGTACCTTACAAGTTGAAGACCTTTTTGGAGAGGCTTGTTTCTCCACTACGTGTACAGCCTAAAACACATACGTACATATACACTAGGGGTGAGGGAAAAAATCCATCCACTTTAGTATTGCGATTCTTTGTGAACAATTTTTGAAATTGAGTCTTTAATGCCTGAATAGATTCAATTGCTTAATTTTAGTTTATGTGGAGGTAGGAAGAAGCTACCACTTTTATTGTTGTTCTACTAAAACAAGCATAAGCAAGAGCAGCAAAGTGGATGGTCCCTGATCTGCAGGGATACAACCTTCTGGCGGCACAGTGTTGTGGTGGTGGTTAGCACTGTCATCTCACAGCAAGATGATTCCTTGTTCGAATCTGGGCTGGGGCCCTTCTGTGTGGAGTTTGCATGTTCTCCCCGTGTCTGCGTGTTTTTTTTCCAGGTTCTCCGGTTTCCTCCCACAGTCCAAAGACGTGCAGGTGTTAGGTTAGTTGTTGACTCTAAGTTGCCCGTAGTGTGAATGTGACGCCCGATGTCAAATTAATAGGACATTACTAGGATTATATCTACCTGTGTCCCTTATAATTAAAAAACCCACTAAATTGTGAAGAAAAGGTCTTTAATGTCTTCTTTTTTGGTTTCTGGAAAAAAATAGATTAAATGTCCCATATTTGTACCTTGAAATAGCTACATTCTTGGATACTTGAGGAGCTGACTTCAGGACATCTCTGACTACATAAAAATAATCTAAAATGCTTCCTCAATCAATTTAGAGATTTTCCAAAGTAAATGTCTCTCAGTGTATGAGTCAACTTTTCCCCATGGTCTAGTGTCAAAAAAGTAAACAAAAACAAACCATAATATTGATTCAAAATACATATTGAATCTGCACCCAAGTATCCTGATCAAATTGGGGTAAAAGCACATCATCCCAGTCCTACTGCACACGCATACACAACAGAGCTGTGTACTGTAAGCTCTGAGAGTGACAAGGGGACTTGTATTGATGACTGTTGAAAGAGACCTGTTAAACCTGGGTTGTAAATAAGTGTGAGGCATGCTGCGCCAGCTCAGTGATGACACATGTACATACATTTTGTCAACCAGTGGGATTTTTTGCCTCTTTGATGTTATCTACAGTCTGTGTGCATTCTGATACAACTGGAGTATTTAATATTGTTGCATTAGAAATGCACTTTAAAGAGGTACAGCCAGTGATATCCTTAACTGATGTTAATCAAATGGGGCTTTTGAATCTTATTTATTAAACATTGTAGTGACTGTCTGGCTTTTTTTGTAATTCCTATTATTGATGTCCAAATTAAGCTTCATGAACCTTTTTCTTTGTTGTCTGAGTCCACTAGATGGAGCTCTCTGTTCAACAAAGGGTTGAAAACACACTGAATCACCATTCATACAGCCTTTTTCTTTAGACCAAGAGCTCCATCTAGTGGACTCAACAAATACAACTAATGCTTCATGAAGCTTCATTTGGACATCACTAAGTCATATAACATGATGAAATGTGTCCCCTGTATGTATTTACATGTTATGTTACTTTATACTTCTACTCCAATACATTTCAGAGTGAAATTTTGTACTTTTCACTCAACTAAATTTATTTGATAAATTTAAATACTAGTTATTTTGCCGATTCAGGTGATTAATGCACAAATAAATGTATGATATTGTGTTATATATTAGTACACATGTAGATTAAGCTACACAGCAGGCTATAAAGTAAATACATTTAGCCCAACGGGCCCTTATCAGCTGTGACACTAGTAATATGTACATTTATCTATCTGTAATTATCGATCCATGCATAATCTATAACTGCTTATCCTTTGACGGTTGCAGGGGACTCGAGCATATCCAAGCTTACTTTAGATCAGAGGCGGGGTACACCCTGGACAGGGTAACAGTCACACCTACTGGCATTTTAGTGTTGCAACTAACATAACCTGCATGTCTTTGGAATGTGGGAAGAAGCCAGAGGAGGGTCCAAGCTGCCCGCATGCTGTGAAACTACAATGCAAACCAGTGCATTATCATGCGACCCTTTAATGATTAGAATCCATTAATATAATATCCAGTATTTTGAAATTGGCCACTCTGCATAATAGTTACTTAATAATAAACATGTAAATGACAGGACTTGACTTGTATCAGAGTATTTCTACAGTGTGGTTTTGCTTCTTTTACTCAAGCAGTCCTTCTGGCTTACTTCTCCTGGCCAGCCAGGACAATACAGGTCAAATCCTGAAAGGTCTGTAGGGTTTCTGAACAACTTTCTCATATATTTTGCAGGTGGGTCAGCCCCTCTGGCAGCAAAACTGGACTCAAGCTCCTACATTCCTCAGATAGGATGTTTCTGTGGGCAGGAAGTAAAGCAACAGATGGAAGAAGTGACAGCAGGTATTGAACAGTGCTTTGCTTAGTTTGTTTCTATATTAACGCAAAAATATGTTCAATCTAGAATCTATCCCGAATAAAATGTAAGTGTGCTGGAAATACAAGGTTAAAATGTCTGAAAAGTAGTGATGTCCAAATGAAGCTTCATGAAGCATTAGTTGTATTTTGTTGAACCCACTAGATGGAGCTCTTGGTTTAAAGAAAAAGGCTCAATGAATGGTGATTCAGTGTGTTTTTAACCCTTTGTTGAACAGAGAGCTCCATCTAGTGGACTCAAACAAAAAAGAAAATGCTTCATGAAGCTTCGTTTGGACATGACTACTGAAAAGTAGTTGACCTTATGTTCGAATAGTAAATAACTGAAAGCATTTGTGGTGTGTCATGCTGCAGCGCACTGTGTTATTTCTTCTTTCCTTAAAATATAGTATTTGAGTACTTCTTCCGCCTCTGCATTAGATTAAAATCATGTGTGGACACCCACGACTTAAAGTGGAAATCTTTAAGATTTCAGTCCTGGATGATTTGGCGACACACTATTACTGATGGTCACAGGGGATAGTAAAACAAAGCAATCATTACAGGGTTTACAAGAACTGCCATCGCTTTCGTCCGGGCTGGGGTCAAGCCACCATCAGCTGCCAGGGCTACCTCATCTGGCCTGCTAGCGACAGCAGAAGACTGGGAGATGAAAGTTGACCTGGGGAAGCAACTGAAATTCCCAGAGTCTGTCGCCATCACAACACTGCGGCCTGACATGCTGCTTATCTCTGAGGCCTCCAAGCAGATCGTTCTCCTGGAACTCACTGTACCCTGGGAGGACCGTATCGAGGAGGCTAATGAGAGGAAGAGGGCAAAATATGCTGAGCTAGTGGAGGAGTGTCGGAGTAACAGGTGGAGAGCACGGTGTGAGCCCATCGAGGTGGGATGCAGAGGGTTCGCTGGCCAGTCTCTATGCAGGGCCTACAACATCTTGGGCATCACAGGGGCCAGTAAGCGAAGGGCCATTAAGGAGGTCACGGAGGCAGCAGAGGTTGCCTCAAGGTGGCTGTGGTTGAGGAGAGGAGAACCATGGGTGCGGTAGCGCTACCTGGACACAAGCTAGGGCCTGATCAACCCCAGCTGGGTCGCCTGGGTGAGAGTGTATGACGCTTGAAAGACCCGAAACACTCTGTGACCCCAGGTAACATCACTGATGATGTGTCTAGGTTGCATCAGACGATGTATTTTACAAGCTTCTGTCTGGAACAACCAGTGACGATCAGGAACAGACTGATTGACAACCGAGAACAGAGTGGTGGCAGCTGGAGAGACAGCGGACAGCCCGGAGAGACGGCAGCGGGGCAGGGAGGGGTAGCAGCCCGACCTGCATCTTCTGAGAGGAAGAACCCACTTTTCTAGCTACAGATCGACTTATGGAGATATAGCCCCAGGGATCCCCGAGAGGGGGGGAGGATGAGGATCCCACTCGGACAGACAAAAGGACACCGACACATAGCGACAGAAATACGACAATGAGTGCACAATGCTTTTGCGGCAAAGTGTGCAAAAACCCACGTGGCCTGAAGATCCATCAGGCCAAGATGAGATGCATGCAGACGGTACCTGTGACACAGCGCTCAGGGATCACCCCTGGTGAGACGCAGGAGGAGCTAGGCCCGGAGCCAAACCACAGTGCCCAGAACCTCCAAGTGACACAAGCCCCGAACCCATGTAGAACATCAGAACAGCGGCGGGTAAAATGGCCCCAAGCGAACAAGGAGAAGGAGTGGCTCCAGTTTGATGAAGACGCCAACACCATCTTGGGAGTAACAGCCAAGGGTGACGCTGATCGACGCCTCCAGACAATGACTACCATCATCATCAGCCTAGCAGCTGAGAGATTTGGACTGGAGGAGAAGAAAGCAGTGAAAGGCCCCTACACCATGAACAACAGGGCTAACAAGATCCACCAGCTGAGGCAAGAGCTGAAGAGCCTGAGGAGGAGGTTCAAGGAGGCGAGTGAGGAGGAGAGGGGTCCTCTAGCAGAGCTGCGTAACATCCTTCGCAAGAAGCTCATGACGCTGAGGAGAGCAGAGTGGCATAGGAGAAGGAGAAAAGAGAGGGCCAGGAAGAGGGCTGCCTTCATAGCGAATCCCTTTGGGTTCACAAAGCAGCTACTTGGGAAGAAGCGGAGTGGCCAGCTCACCTGCTCCAAAGCTGAAATTGACCTCCACCTCAGAGACTCCTTCTCTGACAGATCCAGGGAGCAAGATCTGGGCCACTGCCAGCACCTGATTGACCCACCTGCACCAACTCTGGACTTCGACAGAAAGGAGCCCAGCTGGAAGGAAATCCAGGAGGTGATCAAAAAGGCTAGAGCAAGTTCAGCGCCAGGACCAAGTGGGGTACCTTACAGGGTTTACAAGAACTGCCCAAAGCTACTCCACAGGCTCTGGAAGATCCTGAAGGTCATATGGAGGAGGGGAAAGGTGGCACAACAGTGGCGGTTTGCGGAAGGGGTGTGGATTCCAAAGGAGGAAGAGTCAAAGTCCATCGACCAGTTCAGAAACATCTCGCTGCTCAGTGTTGAGGGGAAGATATTCTTCAGCATTGTGGCCAGGCATCTGACTGACTACCTCCTGAGGAACTCATACATCGACACCTCGGTCCAGAAAGGAGGGATCCCACTGGTGCCAGGGTGTCTGGAGCACACAGGCGTGGTCACACAAGTGATCAGAGAAGCCCGGGAGAACAAGGGAGACCTGGTAGTGCTTTGGTTGGACCTCACAAACGCCTATGGGTCCATACCCCACAAACTGGTTGAGGAGGCCCTTCGCCGGCACCACATCCTGGACAAGTTTAGACACCTCATTCTGGACTACTACGACAGTTTCAGTCTGAGAGTCTCTACTGGGTCTACGACATCAGACTGGCACAGGCTTGAGAAGGGTATTATCACTGGGTGCACAATTTCAGTGATATTATTTGCGCTTGCCATGAACATGCTGGTGAAATCTGCAGAGGCCCAGTGCAGAGGTCCCCTCACCAAGTCTGGTGTCCGCCAGCCGCCCATTAGGGCTTTCATGGATGATCTGACGGTGACAACATCACACGTCCCAGGAAGCAGGTGGATCCTGAAGGGCCTGGAAGAGATGACCACCTGGGCACGCATGTGCTTCAAGCCAGCAAAATCCAGATCCCTGGTGTTGAAGAAAGGAAAGGTCACCAACAAGTTCCACTTCACACTTGGCACTACCCAGATACCATCAATCACTGAGAAATCAGTGAAGAGCCTGGGAAAGGTGTTTGACTGCAGCCTAAAAGACACGGCAGCCATCCATGCTACCAACCTTGAACTAGAAGCCTGGCTAGCCACAGTGGATAAGTCAGGCCTACCTGGCAAGTTCAAGGCCTGGATTTATCAACACGGCATCCTCCCGAGAATACTCTGGCCCCTTCTGATCTCTGAGGTTCCAATCTCCACCATCGAGGGCTTTGAGAGGAGAGTCAGCAGGTTTCTACGGAAATGGCTGGGCCTACCTCGAAGCCTGAGCAGCATCGCCCTGTATGGCAAGAACAACAAGCTGAAGCTCCCCATCAGCAGCCTGAATGAGGAGTTCAAGGTGGGCCGTGCTAGGGAGGTGCTGCAATACAGAGAATCACAGGATCTAAAGGTCTCCCAGGCTGGGATCGAGGTGAGGACTGGCAGAAAGTGGAGGGCAGCAGAGGCGGTGGATGTGGCTGAGTCGCGGCTACGGCACAGGGCACTGGTGGGGACAGTGACACATGGAAGAGCTGGCCTGGGTAGCAGCACAACACCTTGCTATGACAAGGCGCAGGGGAAGGACCGGAGATTATTGGTGCAGCAAGAGGTGCGGGCAGCAGTAGAGGAGGAGCGGGCCAGCAGGATGGTTGGAATGCGGCAGCAGGGAGCCTGGACAAGATGGGAGCATGCAGTGGACCGCAAAGTCTCCTGGGCAGAGCTGTGGAAAGCTGAGCCCCATTGCATACGATTCCTGATCCAGGCTGTCTACGACGTACTACCAAGCCCATCCAACCTGTTCAGCTGGGGGTTAGTAGAGTCACCAGCCTGCAACCTCTGCTTAAAAAGGGGGACCCTGGAGCATATCCTCAGCTGCTGTTCGAAGGCCCTGGGCGAGGGGCGCTACCGCTGGCGCCATGACCAAGTCCTGAAGGCCATAGCAAACACCATCAGCTGTGGGATTGGCCAATGCAAGCGTCTCCGCCCAGTGAAGCAATCCATCGCTTTCGTCCGGGCTGGGGTCAAGCCACCATCAGCTGCCAGGGCTACCTCATCTGGCCTGCTAGCGACAGCAGAAGACTGGGAGATGAAAGTTGACCTGGGGAAGCAACTGAAATTCCCAGAGTCTGTCGCCATCACAACACTGCGGCCTGACATGCTGCTTATCTCTGAGGCCTCCAAGCAGATCGTTCTCCTGGAACTCACTGTACCCTGGGAGGACCGTATCGAGGAGGCTAATGAGAGGAAGAGGGCAAAATATGCTGAGCTAGTGGAGGAGTGTCGGAGTAACAGGTGGAGAGCACGGTGTGAGCCCATCGAGGTGGGATGCAGAGGGTTCGCTGGCCAGTCTCTATGCAGGGCCTACAACATCTTGGGCATCACAGGGGCCAGTAAGCGAAGGGCCATTAAGGAGGTCACGGAGGCAGCAGAGGTTGCCTCAAGGTGGCTGTGGTTGAGGAGAGGAGAACCATGGGTGCGGTAGCGCTACCTGGACACAAGCTAGGGCCTGATCAACCCCAGCTGGGTCGCCTGGGTGAGAGTGTATGACGCTTGAAAGACCCGAAACACTCTGTGACCCCAGGTAACATCACTGATGATGTGTCCAGGTTGCATCAGACGATGTATTTTACAAGAGTACTTCTTCCGCCTCTGCATTAGATTAAAATCATGTGTGGACACCCACGACTTAAAGTGGCAATCTTTAAGATTTCAGTCCTGGATGATTTGGCGACACACTATTACTGATGGTCACAGGGGATAGTAAAACAAAGCAATCATTTCCCCATCATTCTGTGAGTAACTGGGATCTGATTTTATGCTGCACATGCGCCATGAGCCTGTGAGCAGTGAGAGTGAAGTAGTTGGTAACAGCTGTCGCATGCAGCGCTTCATGTAAAGTTCTGTTAACACGGTTCCACATTTTGCGGGAATTGGGCGGCAAGATTGCATACTAAGTAAATGCAAAGATTGACTAGGCACAAATGATAAATGTATTGATAGTTCGATACATCGGCGGGCCGATATTTGCGTTTTCTAGGTGCCGATGTGGGCTGCTGCATTGGCTGATTGGCTGATTTTCCCCCGCATTATTTACAGACATGCAGCTCCATGTTGCTGGAGACGCCTTTTTTAAGTTCAATAAATGTTCCTTTTTTTAAATTGAGACTCGTAACATGTGTTATCATCATTGTGTAACTGTAAATTGAGGGAGCGAAAGTAGTATCGGCTCCAAATATCAGCTCAAGAAAGTCCGTATCCATCATCGGCTAAGGCTGATGAAAAAAATTTAAAAAATTGATATCGGTCGATCCCTAGATAAAATCGCCCATTTGTAAATAACACCAACAATGTGTGAATTGATGTAGCCAGTATGACCATTGCCTTGTTTTGAAGATGCATTTGACAAACAATCGTGGTCACTGTAACAAACGCATTGCATTTCCTGTGGCTACTTCATAATAAAAGTTGGCATGTGTTTCACAAGTTAAATGCTTTTAATGTATTGTTAACCTTTTTTCAGATCCATCTACCAGAAGATTCGTGTATATGAGGTTCTGGACAAGAGGAAGACAGTGACGGCTCAGAGGGCAGGAGAGGACCGAGCCATACTTCTGGGCCTCAGCATGGTCATCTTCTCTGTCATGATGTACTTTGTCCTGGGAATCACCATACTGCGCTCTTATTCTGACCGGTAATAACACTTACAGATGTTTTTCCCCTGTGACTTTATTGTGATTAGTGATTCAAAACCTGTACATCTGCATATTCACACTTTTTGACAAACTAGACACTAAAACCATTGAAAGTCTGTTTGCAGCTTGCATTGGAAATAATTGCTCTTTCTCTACAGAGTGTGGACGGACGAGGCTAGCTGCACTATTGTGAACTCTACCATCGTGTGTGATGTAAACTGTTCCTACAGCTGTGGAGCAGAGTGCTGGAAGCGTTCCCGTTACCCCTGTCTCCAGGTCTTTGTAAGCCTCAACTTCTCAGGAAAGGTGGTACGACTGTTGCACAATGAGGAGACGCAGGACAGCAATCCTGAGGTCTGGACTGTGAATGGCTAAAACACTTCTTTAACCTCAATAACAGCTGGACTACCACACAAGCCACTATACAAATATACAATATCTTAATTTGTGTCTACTTTTCTTTCCTTCAGTGCTTCTACATCCCAAAGTGCCATAAAGACTATGCAGCCATGCATGTGATAGTCCAGAACATTTCTGAGCGTCTCAGGTCTCAACACACAGTTCAGTGTTTCGTGGACCCCACAGACAGAATGGACAGTGCCATCCTCACACAGATCTACAGTCGGGTCGCTGTCTTCCACTCCCTGTTCTGGCCAACCTGCACTTTGATTGGAGGAACCATCATCATTGCCATGGTGAAGCTTACCCAGTACCTGTCCATCATGTGCGAGCAACTAAACCACATTAAGAGGTGAAGGGTATGAAGGCCTTAAGTTCAAAAGGGAGTCCCTGTTTTATGGACATGGAGACAACTGAAGTACAAGTCGTTTCATGGGGACTGACCGAATAAAAAAAAAAGAGGCAAGGCTGAGACGTGTGCTGTATGTGACAGCTGGAATGCAACGATTCAAAGACATGCATAATTGACCGGGTAAAAGCTGCAAAAAAAAACATATTTTTGATCTAAATCCAGATTTGGAGATAAACTGATGCTTGTTTGCAACTTGACACTAGTTAGACCTGCTGGTTAGACCTGCTGGTTTTTAAAGCTCATTTACAACTTTTTGAAACTAAAGTCCCACATTTTTTTGATGGCCAGTCAGTAGTTTCGAAAAGATTTGTACAAATGTGATGTTATGTTTTTACCTATTCTGCGTTCTATAGCTACACAAAGCTAGTTGTTAAAGAAATAGTTCAACATGAAATAAGAGTAGTGCTTTTTTGCAGAGGGGTGAGAAGATTGATAACACTGTGCAACTGTCCATCAAATACTGTATGAAGCTGCAACTCATTAGCTTAGCCTTAGACTGTGTGCAAAGGTAAAAAGCTCTCTAAGTAGTTGAAAGGACACAGAGGCAGTTTCCTCCTGTCTTTGTGCTAAACTTAACAAACAGGCTTCTTGCTGTTAGCCTCGTGAGACCATCCTGATCTCGCAAGCTCCACTGTATTTGATTCGCAGATTAGTTTGGTAACGTGCGGCAGAGAAAATTTAGAGAAGGTTGCCCGAAGCAATCAGTGTTGGTTTTGAGGTTGGCTCTAAGTGTGACGAAATGAGAAGCAACTGTTCAGTGTAAACAACCTGGCAGCTTCCGCGGATGAGATGAGCGCAGCTATGGAGCAAGCAGCTTGCATTTTCCTCTTGGATCCTTCTCTTCAATATGGACCGAGCACCTGAAATTGTGCCTTTGATCTGTAAATTCACGTTACACAAACGGCAAATATCCTTTACCGACATGTTGTTTACTTTCTGTGCTTTGCATCGATGCTCTGTTAGCACGTCATACGCTTCGTTGATCTGATTGGTTGATTTGGCCCGTATGTTGGTTAGAGACAGATGGTTTATCCAATCAGTAAACAGTATTCTCGCCCCTTCCCAAAAGATCTCCAAACGAGAGTTCCCAGATGGATATGCAGAGCAAATGAGAATCAACCCATCTGGCGGAGTAAGGTTAGAGGGCACTAGCTTCGTATTTAGTTTTACAGTTTACAGACACCAGGTGGTCTAATCTTATTATGTACCTCTCGATGAGCAAGCGAATAAGTGTAGCTCCCAAAGTTTTTTTTTTTTTTTTTTTAAAGTCAGAACTTAGCTTCCAAAAAGGGCACTTTGGGCCTTCGGGGTCCCCATGTAGCAAGGGCTGCTTATACTTTACTATGTCTTGGGCTGAGATAACTGGCTGTTTGAGCCCTATGTGGAGAAGATTTACCAACCACTGTGATGTTAGAAAGTGCATAAAATGAAATAGAGACCAATTTCCTCTTCACTCCAGTATAAGCTCACTTACTACATTCAGTCATTTCTTTGACTTCCTCCTCTCATCATGCTGGAGCTAAAGACCAGAGGATAAGTAGATGACAGCATTTCAGACACAGTATTCTGCTTATGGTGCATCATGCAGAGCAATGAAGGGAATGGCCTCTACAAAGAAAAAAACCCAATATAGCCCAATTTGTACTCCTGTGCTTCATCAGGCTTACTCACAGTTTCACACATTATACCAATGCTGATTGTTATTGATTTACTTTTTTTGTTACATGAATGATTGTACTATGAATAAACACAATGTGCCTGTTACCTCTTGCTAATGATGTTCAATGATTTAATAATTCAAAATCTAGTTTGATGGTGTCACAGTTTGATATCACGAGTATGTGAACTGTTTTATGATTGACAGTTTGAAAAGTCCTGTGATTGGCTGGATGCTCAAACCTTTTATACAGAGATCCTCTCTTTATTTGATATTGTTCCCCATTTTTTTTATACAGTAATTAGTCTAACTGCTGTGGACCCAAAGTGCAGCTTGCTCTTAGAATTAATATTTTAATTTAATTTGGTGTTCTCTGATAGCCAATAAAGCTGGGTGAATTGAATTAACTATAAAATATCTGGTTCTACAACAGCATGCAAAAACATCCACTGCCTTTCAAAAATCTGTAATCACTCAGAAAATTGCAGATTTTCCACATAAACTCTTTTATTCAATGTATTGTAAATGTTTTCAAATATGTTGAAAAAAGAAAATAATATATAGTCAAGAGATATTATTTCCATTTTAATTAACATTTTTGGGCTTCTGAAGAGAGAAGAATCCTCCATTTGCGGAAATTACAGCCTTGCAGATCTTTGGCATTCTTACTGTTAATGTGTTGAGGTAATCTTAACAAACATCACCCAATGCTTCCTGAAGAAGGCCTTCCTCCCATAAACTGGATTGGCTTGATGGGCACTTTGTTCCAACCATACAATCAAGCTGCTCTCAGTGTTCTCACTGAACAGGTCCGTACCAAATTCTATTAAAAGTTATGCACAGAAATGTGTACGTAAAAATATGCTGACAGGCCACAGGACTGGACTGGAAGTCAAACTATTCTGCTATATTAACTGCCATAACATATAAGTCATATTCACATTACTATAGATATAATTACAATTACTGTTAGTCTTTGGTTGCTTGCATCTCTGAAAGTGTGTCTGTCTGTCTGTCTTTGTGTCTGTCTTTGTCTCTCTCTGTCCATCTGTCCGTCTTTTCTATCTTTCTCTCTCCTTTTCTTCCTCCCCAACCGCTGCAGACAGATGTCCGTCCTCCACAGATCTGGGTCTGTCTGACGTTCCTGCCTGTTATAGGGAAGGTTTTCGTTGCCACCATACTCTACGGGGGAATTGTTGAGTCTATGTAAATCATAAATAAGTCATAGAGTGTGGGCTTTTCCTTCTCTGTAAAGTGTCCTGAGATAACTTTTGTAATGATTTGGCACTATAAATAAAATTGAATTGAATTAAATTGAAGTCAAAAGACACTAAACCAGAATGCAGAACGATGCACAAAAAAGAACGTTACATGACTGATCTTAGCCAACAAAAGGTGACAGTAAGGGTTAGGCATGAAAAAGGTTTTCTTAGGATTAGATAAAAGGCAGTAGAGTGGTTAAGTACAGACGGGAATTGAACCCTTCTTCCATGGCTTCAAGTCCTGTGTTTTCCATGATTTGGAAGGATGTTTTGGGTCATTGTCCTGCTGTAGGACGGAAAAAACGAGTGCTGTCCACATAGTATAGCATGGCATTTCATGGAGTGATAGTCTTCTTCTTTCAATATGACTCACTTTCCCTCCACTTTCTCAGCACCAAAGCACCCCAGACGATCACAACCCTGCTAGACAGATGGCACAAGCACTCCTGCAGCATCTTTTTATGGCTTCTGCGCCTCTGACAAGTGACCCCCGTTAAATATCTGTGTTTCTTTGCTCAACTGAGTCTTTATCAGCCAGTGTCAGGTATAGGTTTTTTTCTTCTCAACTGTGCCGGGGAGGCCAGCACCACACAGCCACCTCTTAACGGATGATGATGACACTTGTGTTTTGTAGATTCTGTTCAATAAACCTGCCAGCTGTGAGGAGCCTATTTCTAGAGACTGATGTATGGACAGTTGTGCACTCCCACTTCTCTTCCTATCCTGGACAGAGACAGTTTGTGCTGATCTATGAAGTGTTTAGTACACATCCTTGTACAATATCTTTAGTTTATTGGCATTTTCTCTCATGGGATAATTGACCATTCTTGAAACAATAATTGATTGCATTTTTCTTCTGGCCATTTTGTAACCATCAAATAGCGAATCTCCTCAGATGAGAACCTGTATCTGTCATAAAGGAAGTCTAGGAAGCTGCGCTTAGCTTTAAGTACCGATCTAACCCGAAAGTCTGCTTCACTCTTAGTTATAGTCTTAGCTGAAAACCTCCTCCCAACCAGGTTTGGTTGAAAGCATCAGTTACCATGGTGATACAGCAACGCTAAAAGAGAGCGACTTTCGTGTCACAGCTGACCCAGGCTTTGAGCGCAACATACCTCGCTAACCCAATAATCCAGCTCCGTAGTACACCCCACAGGTATTAGAAACAAAACCTAAACAAATCCGATCCAAACAAAACAAACAAAACAGCAGTGTTTTGCAAATTAAGCTTCATGAAGCATTAGTTGTATTTGTTGAGTCCAATAGATGGAGCTCTTGGTTTAAAGAAAAAGGCTCAATGAATGGTGATTCAGTGTGATTCAACCCTTTATTAAACAGAGAGCTCCATCTAGTGGAGAAAATGCTTCATGAAGCTTCATTTGGACATCACTACCTTCACCATCTATGGTTATTAGATGGCACTTGGTAGATGATTCATTATATTAGGATTTTAATAACCCAACATAAGCACAGTTAGCTAGACCAACCTGCCAGCAAACACATCCTGAGTAACATTAGGTGGAATATAGAATGATTGGACAACCAATTCAAAATAATTCAGACTAAGGAGGAAAGAAAAATAAAATGCAGGATTCAGTCATTCATATTTATTACTATGGATCTGGTTAACCTTATCTTGTTCACAGCAGGGTGTGACATAACCTTCAGTCTCTCACAGGAAATAGCCTCTGTGTTCATTTGTATTCCAGATGGAATGTGGAATCTACTGACTTGTTGTTGTCATGGGTCTCAGACATAGTCTTTATAATAGGCGTAGATTCCAGGTCTGCAAAGTGAAGCCAATGCCAAAGTGCCTCAAACTTGCATTCTTCCTAGTTTCCAGCAGGGGGTGATGGTGACTCCACTGGTGGCAAAAATAAGTCAGATTGTTTAGAAGTCAATGGAAAAATGACTCAGTAAACATGTTACTAATAAAAGTGTATGGGTCTCAAACGCTCTGCAAACCCATTTAACAACTGCAGAAAAACAATGAGACCTATTCATTCCCAATAATGTCATCACAGTGTTGTAAATGTGACACACTGTCATCAAGCTTTATAACATCACATCTTTATAACACAACTACCAAACTGTATGTAATGTTATGTAATCTCAGTGACTGTGTACGTCTGTCTGCCTGTTAAATCTTCTGTTGTGTTAGGTTTTAAGAATTCAAATGTAAAATACAGCCAAACTGCATATCTAACCATTGTTTTTGAGTTTGGCAGATTTGTCTGGTTAGCAGGCTAGCTTTTCTTATCTCCCCACTTTAAATATTCTCACATCTATCTTAACTCCGTTTGTGAGAATATTTATTGTTCAATCTTTTTATAAATAGTTTTGTTTTTAAGTGTCCCTTCCAGTAACAGACACTTATAATAAATGATGTTCAGTAATGATGATGATGATGATGATGATAATGGTCTCCCAGCCTGGGTCCCAGGCACTCACACTCACACACACACACACACACACACACAAATTAACACTACACACGACACCATGACAAGACCAAATTCCTATAATATGAAGAATGGAATATATGGAATATGTGATTATTAAATTAACCACATTCATTTTATATTAACATGTACCATGTTTTTTTTCCTTTTCTGTAGCACATAAAGTTCATGCAGAGAGGTGCAAATTTTCACATTTTCTTCATAAAATATAAGGGTCATTCTTCAACTGTGGTCCATTTTGGTCTGGAAATTATTAAAAAATCACATGCTTAGAAAAGAATGTTGATTTTATTCCTTAAAAACACTTCCTGATAATGGCTGTGATACAATTATTTTTACAAAAAATGTCACTTTATACTAACATTCGAATATAATTGAAATACTTTATTGATCCCAAGCTGGGAAATTAAGAGGAAACTGCCAATTCCATCATACCATAAAAAAGTTTTTTTTCAAAACAAAATGAACACTCCTTGTGTTTTCAAAATATTAAATGAAATTTCACACACAGATGTGCTTGAATGTATACATTTATTCATTTTTAGGATTTAAAAGATAATATTACAATATATCTTTTCTATCACAATAAACAAAGTGATGGAAATTACTGTTCTGGACAGTGGTGGATTAAGGTGGTCAGGGGCCCCTAGGCTACTGTTTGTTCGGGGCCCCCCACATTATTAATCATGCGTTATCAGAAAAAAAACCCAACATAGAACAGATGAAGAGTCCACAACCTTTAAAAATCCTGTTAATTTATACATTTTCTTTAGTAGATCTCGGTCACAC
Organism: Echiichthys vipera; assembly: GCF_963691815.1. Classification (NCBI taxonomy): domain Eukaryota; kingdom Metazoa; phylum Chordata; class Actinopteri; order Perciformes; family Trachinidae; genus Echiichthys; species Echiichthys vipera. The sequence goes on along the minus strand of NC_139828.1, from coordinate 29,422,384 downwards.
TGTTCTTTCAGTCGTTGTTCTTTTCTTTTTTGTGCTCCGCTATCACATTTCCTTTCTGACATTTCACAGCTATACTGTGTAGTAACAGTCGAAAATTGCCTTAAGGTAATAATCAGATTATTAAACTGCCCCTTATATACATGAAAGGAAGTTGAATGGGGACATGAAGGAGTAACTCGACCTTCGGTACAGTAGGTGGCACTAAGCCAACATACAGCTGGACTGACTACGGCTTTTTCCCCCTTTCAAAACCCCAGGCCGACGACTTTTGGACAGAATTACGACGATACAGGTCTTCTTGGTCGTGATGTTACTTGCCGTTGTGAAGTTCTCCATTGGTTTAAAGGTAACGTTCTATTATTGTTGTTTTTTTCACGTTGTTTTCGGCGCCGTTGCTTTCTGGTATATTTTATTTCTGGGTCCAAAGCCACTGCTGCGGACGGGGGAGCATGCGCAGTCGAGAAACCCAATAATAATCATGGAATGCTGTTTACATGCCAGAGAACTACTGGACCTATATAACTACTAAAGGAGTTCTATAGGTCTGTTAACCGGGTAATGAAATACCCAGATTTTATGGTGTTAACATGATGTTTAAGACATGGGGCCTGTTTCAGGAGGTTAAAAAAACTCTGAGTTTAACCCTGAACTCTGAGTTGATCTACTCTGAGATAGGAAACTCTGAGTTTTCGGTTCCAGAACAGCAGATTTGCGTCAGGTTGATCAACTCAGAGTAGTTTGACCTGGAGTTAAGCGCGTGCACCACAAGTATAAAAAGACAGCATCAATGGAGCCCTGATTCGACGAGTCACCATGGCAACGGGGAAGCGAAGGGCTACGCTACAACTGGAATTGGAAATATTAATGCGCTCATACGGTGAGTTTGAGCAGGTTTACACCGCTGCAGCAGCAAAAGAGAGGGAGACGGTGCAGGAGAACATTGCTGCTCGGGTCAGTGCGTAAGTTTAAATGTAGTCCTGTTGCAATCACAGTAATATCACAGGGAAACTGCTTGGGTGGGAGCCTATTAGTTTATTTCATTTAAGTGCAACCCCGCAGGGGAGAAGCGCAGCTTAAGATGAAACATAAAAAGATTTTTCAAACAGGTAAAACCTCAGCACAGTCTCATGGTGACGCCTCATTTCGAGCATGTTTTACATCGTAAAGTAAATATTACCGTAAGTGGCTGTTTTTTATACAACATATAAATGTTGTATAAAAAACTCCCATTTGCAAAAAAAAACGCAGCGCAACACACAATATCTGCTGTGATATGAGAGCATTTCTGGTTGTTAATGTTGGAAATGTAAGGAGGGATGAGATGGACTGTGACATGAAACGGTGTTGTGCCGTATTCAGCCCCTCGCATTATAGATGATATTCTGGATCAGAAGGCTATATAGGAGTAGTTAATATACCGGTAACCCAACTAAAAGCACACACTTTTGAACCTATGAATTGCAAGAAAAGCTGGGCTGAGAAAAACCTGGTCCCGACCTGGTTAGTTTCAGAGAGCATGTTACCATGGTAACTAACCAAGAGGTTAAGTTACCTCTCTTTGTGAAACAGGCTAGAGTTACCCCTCTGTCTCTGGTTTGAGTTACCTCCCTTTGTGAAACGGAAAACTCAGAGTTTCCCTCATTTCAGAGTTTTCACTAAACCTGCTTTGTGAAACAGGCCCATGCTCTTATGCCCTTAACCCCAATATAATCTTGTTTTTACCTGCATGTAAACGCACTGAGGGGGTTCTGATTATTTGACAACAAAACTGACCTTATGAACCCGGGCCACATGATGGCAGCTGATTGGGTGAATGTGTCCAATATCTATCGAATCAGTGACTTCATTTTTTTTATAAATGTTTCTAAGGGCCCCAATAGGAGGAATGTTTTTTTTTCCCACTGTAGTAATTAAAAACATTTTAAAACAGTCTGGCCAATCCGGGGCCTCTAGGCTGCAGCCTAGGCCAGCCTGTGCATTAATCCGCCTCTGGTTGTGGAAATTACATTTTGTCACATTTAAAAAAAAATGCATGATATATAAGAATGATAATGTCTAATAGTAGAGTTAGCATTAAATGAACACAAAATACACACTATAAAATGTTTTCTCATTATTTGTACATTCAAAGAAAATACAAGCTGTTTGAAAATATCAGCCAATAAACATATCCTTTATTTAACAAAAACATACCTTGATTTATTCTTATTTCAGTTCCCTCCATGGAGCTAACTCAGTCCTCCAGCCATGAAACAGACAGTTTGTTTTCCTGTATTTTTTATTTCATACATTACACAGCATAAAGCAAATTTAGCAAAATATACTCCTACAATTATTTATACCTCATCATGACAATAAGTCATAAGGCACAGTTTACTTCTAAGGTGCTGCAATCACGATGCAAAAAAAGTTTTTTCCCCCACAGTTTGATAAGAAACCCTATATGTGACATGTTAAGAATTATTTTTACTTCATCATGACATTAAGTCATAAGGTACAGTTTACTTCTAAGGTGCTGCAATCATAATGAAAAAAAACAAGTTGTTTTTTTTCAACGGTGGTTTATTTTGATAAGAAACCCTATATATGTATTGACATGTTAAGAAGAAGACTTAAAGTTGTCACTATGTGTGTTGACTATTTTTCTTTCTTTTGTTAACTTTATTGACACACATTCACCTCTCTACTTCCATTCTGTCCCCTATATGTTACCCTCTTACGTCATATTCCTATTACTCCTATTACACCTCTGACCTTACTACAAGTCTGATTGAGTAGTTGGAAGTTCCTGATATCCAAGTACAAGTGAATGCAGCATAACCAGCAGTGACAAGCTTCACTCTTACATGGCGGTGTATTTACATCTAGCGAGGGAATGTCTCCAAAGACACGGATATTGGAATTCTCAGCAAAAAGGCAACAAGTGTTTTCATTAGTGGCTCATATGATCAAAACATTGTTTTAACTCACTATTTGATAGATAGTAATAAACTAGATGAAAATCTTACAGATTATATTTGATATATGGATGTGGATTATGATTACATATAACAATCACATGCAGTTAGTTTCTATAGTTTCTTTCTGCTAATAGCCTACTAGTGCAGTGGCTGTTCAGAACAGGCCAATTGCGTGGCCTGGTATTGCTGCTTGCAGTGATGTCAGGGTTGTGCGCCTGTTTGGAGTGCTCTGATTGCTTGCCCCCTGAAAGCACTGCTCGCAGCGTTCTTGAGAACTGCTCATCCAATTGACTTCACACTCGACACTCACTCCCTTGGGTCTTCAGCAACACACCTACTAAGTGTGAAGTTGAATGGATGAATGCTTCTTGAGAAATGTGAAGGACAATCATAAATACATATACACAGACAGAGATTCAGTCCTTAATAGTTAGATGCTGCTGCTGCTACAGCACTATCTATTGGCCAAATCGCTGCAAATTTTTCATTTCCACTCAGATGTCTGCATGTTTTAACCAAATGTGGGCGCACAGTGTCAAGGAGATATAACATGTTTTGTAATATAAGCCATGCCACGTCATTTAAGCATTTGAGGGCCAGCTGTAACAAAACTATATGGTACATCAAAAATCTGAAAAAATATATTTTTCCGGACTTGGCCCAGAGATCTTTTAGCTGTATTATATTTGGTGATGATTGCTAAAAATTTGTAGTGAAAAAAACAGACATAACTGGAATTGGTGGATAATACTATGGAGGGCAAATGGTTTCTGCGAGCTGTCTATGAAAACATGCGGCAGCTGCAATTCGCTGAAACCAAATTAAATGTTGGGTATGATTTAACTTTTTGCAACAAAGTGCAGATAATACCTGCAGCCAATCAGTAACAGAATTACAAATAATTTCTTCCTCCTTTTGGCCTCTTGGCTCCATTATTGAGGAGAGCGGCAATCTGCCTCTGTTTGGTGTGTCCTTGGCGTTCCAGTTCAAAAGTTACAGGCTCAGAATGCAAAGTTCATCGTTATAGCACCACCATCTGGCCAAATTGCACCAAATCGTAGTGATGTCCAAATGAAGCTTCATGAAGCATTAGTTGTGTTTGTTGAGTCCACTAGATCAAGCTCTTGGTCTAAAGAAAAAGACTCAATGAATGGTGATTCAGTGTGTTTTCAACCCTTTGTTGAACAGAGTGCTCCATCTAGTGGACTCAGACAACAAAGAAAATGCTTCATGAAGCTTTCATCACTACTAAATTGCGACTACAAGCAAATCAAGGAGTCCTTAAGAATACACCTTCACAGTTCTCAAGACATGCAAATTACACAGGGACGGTAGATGCTTTCCTTAAATTTGGCCAACAGCTGAGGAGGTCCCACCTTCAAATGGCCACACTATTTTCTACTGCTTCTGGATCCAGGTATGTGTATGGGACCGCCAGACTCTTGTTTCTGGTTTTGATGACTAAACTTAACAATTTAAGTTCTGCTTGAAAAACCTTTATCAGCTCACAAGGAATCTCCTCACTGAAATGGACCCTTGGGAACTGGCCGAGAGGAACCTGATGACATCAATGAAACTTTTAAAACTTAAAAAACAGAAAATCAAACATGGACTATTGGCAAAATAATGTACAACTGTAGGAAGGAAGCAGGATTTTTACTTCAGTGATTTATGTTGATAATTTTTACTGAAGTTTGGGGCACTTACCAAGTCCGAGGACTGCCTGCTGAGTAGCCACATGACGGCCATTCCCTTAGCAGTTGTGAACTTGTTAGGCAATGTCTGCAGCATTGTGGCCTCGCTTGTTGTTCCCTTAGTGGTTGGCGGAGGAAGTTGCAGGGCGATGGGTGTGTTGGGCATCCAGCCGCCATAGTCATACTGTATCAAATGAATGATTGACAGACGACTGATGAATAGTTTTTTGAAGCCACACCATGTCAGTGTGTTAGTCAGTCAGCCGACTACTTTGGTTCAGAGTGAAATATGAACTGAGTAAACCCCAGGGTGATATCTTTGGTGGTCCTGACTTTTAACCTAGCGCCATCATCAGATCAAATATTTTATTTGTCCAATACTTTGGTGCATGACAAAATACCTGCAGTGGTGGCTGCTGGTCTGTCAAGGAGGGAAAGATAATTTTTCCGGCCTACACCATAAATGTGGTTGTTTATTTATATGTAAATTTTACCCTTCGTTCCTTTTAAAAAAAATGATCTATGACCTTGTCGTACCAACTAGGCGTCTTTTCCAGGGACTTGACCAGTGTCCTCTCAATGGCAGCAGAGCTAGGCTGCTTAAACGGCCTTGGCCCAGCTGGAGCTGCTGCGCCAGGCTACTGTGAAGTGTGACCGCCTGTGAGTGTGAGTGATGGTGAAGGGGGGAGAAGCTCCGCAGCTGCCGCTGCTCGTTGGGGAAAGAAACCGCAGAGTGACAGAACAGAGTCCCAAAACACAACGCTAGTCGTTTCTAACAAAGACAAAGTCTCTGGGGATCGGTAAAGTCTCCGGATCAGTTCAGAACAACGGAATGAAAAACTTGGAAAATGCTCCGCTGGATGTTTATTCTTCAAGATCACTGATTCACTCTGTGGCAGTGGGGTGTGGTTAAGGTGTCGACTGCTGGAGGAGAGGGAGGAGTGGCTCGGCCGGTGATCAGACAGCTGGACAGAATCAGGTAATCAGTCAGCTATATAAGCACGGTTGTAACCTGGTTCTGTCTCTTGCAGTAGACTGGGTCCTAGGGGAGGACCAGAGCGGGACCAATCAAGGAGGCAGCAAACACCGGACCACGGCCGTCAGAGGGACGGCCGCTCGTCCGTACACGAGAAAGACGTTGAGTCACGTTTGGGGGGGGAGAGAAGAAGCGGAAAATAAACGGCTAACCGCTGACAACGCTGTGTGTCTCATTTTCTGTCTGTCCTGTGAGCAGGGAGGCTCACATCTGGCGCCCGAACAAGGACATGTCAGAAGCCCCAAATCCGCTGGCGCTGGCCCTCCAGCACCTCGCCGCGATGCAGGAGAGCACCACCGCTCTCCAGCAGCAGCAGTCCCGTGCCTTGGCCGACATCGCGGCGGCCCAGAGGGAAGATCGTGCTCTCCTCGACGCAGCGAGGCGCTGGCTCCAGCCGGGGACCCACTCCGCCGAGGACGTCGTGGGACAGGTGGCGCTGGAGCAGTTTATCGCCGGCTTACCCTCGTCCACCGCCAACTGGGTCCAGTGCCACCGTCCCCCCACCATCGAGGCAGCGATCGCCCTCGCGGAGGACCATCTCTCCCTTCCCCGGCGGAGCATGAGGGAGGAGGCCAGGCCAGCGGCGATCCCTGCGGGCCGTCCCACCCCGGCCCCGAGGAGGAGATTCCCGGCGGCCGCTGCACCGCACCCTGCCTCGCACACGCCCACACACCCGGAACCCGCCCCGCTCTGGTCCACTAGTAACGCGCTGCCTTCTGTTCCGCAGGGCCCAGCCTACGTGTCTGATCGACCGGCACCCCGGGGGGCTCCTCAGACGCCAGGGCAGGGGTGCTGGCGGTGTGGGCAGCCCGGCCATCTCCGGGCGGAGTGCCCCCTCATGGAGGTGGGACAAGTGGTGCGGGTTGCGGGACCGCCAGCTCCCTCCCCCGGTCCGGAAGGGACGTACCGGATACCGGTATGTATACAGGGGGGTACACACCAAGCTCTGCTGGACTCTGGTTGTGAACAGACCATGATCCACCAGCGCTTGGTTCGACCCGGGGCTTTGCTAGAGGCATCGTGGGTGAAGGTGAGGTGTGTGCATGGGGATATTCACGATTATCCGGTGGTGGCTCTAGAAATTCTTTTTAAAGGGAAAAAGCATAAAGTTAGGGCTGGAGTTAGTACTCGCCTCACGCACCCTCTAATCTTGGGCACGAATTGGCCAGGGTTTGCTAGTTTAGCGGGGGAAACTATGAGGGTGCGGTCACGTACGTCAGGGAAATGCGAGTGGTGTGCCGTGCTTAGTGGTGAGACGGGGTGTCTCATCCCGACGCCGTCGGGGGGGGGCGTGGGGCCGGCGGGGCCAGCACGGCTGGCTCCGGGGGCCCTGCAGATAGCCCCCATGGAAGATTTTCCACTTGAGCAGTCTCGGGATGAGACCCTCCGTCATGCCTTTAACCAAGTGATGAAAATTGATGGGTGCCAGGTCCACCCTAACACAGCACTCACTCACCCATATTTTGTTGTCATTAGGGACAGGCTATACAGAGCGAGTCGTGACGCTCGGACAGGCGAAGAACTCACCCAGTTGTTGGTGCCCAAAAGCCGTCGGGAAACAATTTTCCAGGCGGCTCATCATAACCCCATGGCGGGCCACCTAGGCTATGATAAAACACTGAACCGGATCATGGCCCGATTTTATTGGCCGGGCATTCGCGCAGATGTAAGTCGGTGGTGTGCATCCTGCCGCGAATGTCAGTTAGTCAATCCGCCGGCCACCCCAAAAGCGCCGTTGCGCCCACTACCACTAATGGAGGTCCCATTTGATAGAATTGCCATGGACCTCATCGGGCCATTAGACCGGAGTGCACGGGGATATCGCTTTGTGTTAGTCCTAGTGGACTATGCAACCCGATATCCCGAGGCGGTGCCTCTGCGCAATATCTCTGCAAAGAGTGTTGCACAGGCATTGTTTCAAGTTATCTCCCGAGTTGGGATCCCGAAAGAGATCCTGACGGATCAGGGCACATCCTTTATGTCACGTACACTACGCGAACTATACGAATTACTGGGCATCCGTTCAATCCGGACTAGTGTGTACCATCCCCAGACCGACGGCCTGGTGGAGCGGTTTAACAAAACACTAAAGAACATGATTCGTAAGTTCGTGCACGAGGATAGCCGTAATTGGGATAAATGGTTGGACCCTCTGTTGTTTGCAGTGCGGGAGGTTCCCCAGGCCTCCACGGGATTTTCTCCCTTCGAACTCCTGTTCGGCCGAAAACCGCGGGGTGTCTTGGACCTGGTTAAGGAAAACTGGGAGGCGGGTCCAAGCACCAGCAAGAGCGAGGTGCAGCACGTCCTGGACCTGCGAGCAAAACTCCACTCACTGGGTCAGTTATCACGGGAGAATTTGCTCCAGGCCCAGGAACGTCAACAGCGTCTGTACAACAGAGGGGCAAAACTTAGACAGTTTTCACCGGGAGATAAAGTGCTTGTATTGCTACCATCATCTAGCTCCAAATTGCTCGCCAAGTGGCAAGGGCCCTTTGTGGTCACACGGCGAGTGGGGGATGTTGACTATGAGGTTGTGCGTTCAGACAGGGGCGGAGCCACACAGGTTTACCACCTCAACCTTCTTAAAGCCTGGAGGGAGGTGACTGCTGTTTCTCTGGCTACTACGGTGATCGAGAGAGATGAGTTGGGGCCGGAGGTGGAAAACTCGAACTATTCAGCGCCGGTCCCCTTTGATGACCATCTCTCACCGAGCCAGGTAGCAGATGTGGCCTCGTTGCAGCAGCGTTTTGCGGATGTGTTCTCGCCCCTGCCAGGACGCACAAGCCTCATACACCACCACATAGAAACACCCCCAGGGGTGACCGTGCGTTCACGACCCTATCGGCTGCCAGAACACAAGAGGAAAATGGTTCTGGCAGAGCTTCAGGCCATGTTGGAGATGGGGGTAATAGAAGAGTCCAACAGTGACTGGTGTTGCCCCATTGTGCTGGTTCGCAAGTCTGATGGGTCAATACGGTTCTGTGTGGACTATCGCAGGGTCAATGAGGTGTCCAAATTCGATGCCTACCCAATGCCCCGGGTCGACGAACTCCTGGATCGGCTGGGCACGGCTCGCTTTTTCACGACACTGGATCTGACCAAGGGCTACTGGCAGATTCCCCTGTCGCCGGAGTCCAGGGAAAAGACGGCCTTCTCCACTCCGTACGGTTTGTACCAGTTTGTCACACTTCCGTTCGGGCTGTTCGGGGCCCCAGCTACTTTCCAGCGCCTCATGGACCGGGTACTGCGGCCTCACTCTGCATATGCTGCGGCCTACTTGGATGATGTAATCATTCACAGTGAGTCCTGGGAGCAGCATATGCAGCAGGTGGGGGCGGTGCTCGAGTCTCTGAGGAAGGCGGGGCTCACGGCCAACCCGAAGAAGTGTGCGGTTGGACGGAGGGAGGTACGGTATTTGGGGTACCACTTGGGGGGCGGGCAGGTGCGGCCACAGGTGCAAAAGACCGCAGCAGTGGCGGCCTGCCCGACACCCAAGACAAAAAAGGAGGTCAGGAGGTTTCTGGGGCTGGCCGGTTACTATAGGAGGTTCATTCCAGCCTTTTCGGAGCTGACCAGCCCCCTCACCGACCTGACCCGAAAGGGTGCCTCAGATCCGGTCCAGTGGACGGAGCCGTGTCAGCTGGCGTTTGAGAGGGTGAAGCGAGCCCTCTGTGGGGAGCCACTCTTGTACACCCCTAACTTTTCTCTCCCTTTCGTCCTGCAGACCGATGCCTCGAACAGTGGGCTGGGGGCCGTTTTGTCCCAGGAGGTGGAGGGGATCGACCGCCCCGTACTGTACATTAGCCGAAAGCTGGCCCAGCGGGAGGTGAACTACAGTACGGTGGAAAAGGAGTGCCTCGCCATACGGTGGGCGGTCGGGGCCCTCCGCTACTACCTCCTGGGGCGCTCATTCACCCTCTGGTCGGACCATGCCCCGCTCCAATGGCTCCACCGCATGAAAGATGCCAACGCGCGGATCACCCGCTGGTATCTGGCATTACAGCCGTTCCGGTTCAAGGTGATCCATAGGCCGGGTAACCGCATGGTCGTGGCTGACTTTCTCTCCCGCTCCGCGGAGGGGGGGGGGAGTGGGCTTGCGGCCGGTGGGATCCCGGCCTAAGTCGGGCGGTGGGGGTATGTGGCAGTGGGGTGTGGTTAAGGTGTCGACTGCTGGAGGAGAGGGAGGAGTGGCTCGGCCGGTGATCAGACAGCTGGACAGAATCAGGTAATCAGTCAGCTATATAAGCACGGTTGTAACCTGGTTCTGTCTCTTGCAGTAGACTGGGTCCTAGGGGAGGACCAGAGCGGGACCAATCAAGGAGGCAGCAAACACCGGACCACGGCCGTCAGAGGGACGGCCGCTCGTCCGTACACGAGAAAGACGTTGAGTCACGTTTGGGGGGGGAGAGAAGAAGCGGAAAATAAACAGCTAACCGCTGACAACGCTGTGTGTCTCATTTTCTGTCTGTCCTGTGAGCAGGGAGGCTCACACACTCATTTAGCTGTCAATCAAAAAAGGATTCCGCCTCAGACAGCTCATCCAATCAACATACAGAAGCCGAGCGTCCGGGCCAGCCCACTGTCCCATAGACCCCCAGAGACGCTGAGCGTCTGATGGGCGGGACAAAGCCCAGCATTTATCCAATGAGCGTCTAGTTTTGCTGCAGTGGAACAACCCGCTCTACGCTTCCCCATTGAAGTCAGTAGAAGCTGAGCGACATTTTAGGGGAAGCTGAGCTTCCCTTGCAGAGCCATTGTCACTGCCGCAGAACTAATTCCCATCAGCCTCGGCTGTACTTTGTGTTAGCCAGTGTTGACATGCTAAAATGGTAAACTAATATTGTAATCTTAATAAACATTATAGCTCTTAAAAACCTGCATACCATTGTCATTGTAAGTGTGTTAGCAGTTTATTTAGCTCAAGACATCAGTGTCTTGTGCAGCCTCACAATCCTGCTGGCATGTCTCTAGACTGTTATTTATTCCCTCCATCTCACTCCAATTCAGAAAAAAAATGAGTAAAATAGCAACGTTATAATTGATCATCCTGATAAATTTAGAGGCTTCACCTGTCCAGTGTTCACAGCTGAGTGCTGTCCTGAGCAAGTGAAGATCACCATGGTAACAAACTTGGCCAACTCAGCCACTGTAGTGAAGCTCTGGGGAATTCCTGAAAATTAGAGGGGATAAACTGCATTACTATTATCACATCATTTTTTGCATTATGATCATGTAATATATTATATTTTGTGCACATGTAACATCATTTATCATCATAAGTATGGAGCTTTTATTTAAAGCCCACCTGTGGATGTGTGTGCAAGGAATCCATGTTCAAAAATGTCTGAAATCCACTTCTGCAGTTCATAGTCTTTCTGGACCTCAGCATCATTCTTATAGTAGAAGCTGACCATTCCCTGCACAAACCTGGAGGATAAGTAACATGTAAAACACAGTCCTTGGTGGATTATTCCTTTTTCATACACACTGTAGTAGTAGTAGTAATACACAGTGCAGTAGTAAGACACTCTTTTGTAAGACAATTGAATGCCTGTTCTTTTAACATTTTTTTGGCAATATTCAACAAAGTGTATAATACAACCAAATGTACAATATGTAGTTTTCTGCCACAAGGGGTCTCACAACAAATGACAAGCGTTTTGATTATTTTGTGAAATAGTGTGGGAACATGGGAGTAGTGATGTCCAAATGAAGCTTCATGAAGCATTAGTTGTGAAGCAGTGTGTTTTCAACCCTTTGTTGAACAGAGAGCTCCATCTAGTGGACTCAAACAACAAAGAAAATGGTTCATGAAGCTTCATTTGGACATCACTATGCGAGTTGTTGTTTTATTTTCATCCAGCACTGTTGATATTCCTTCCTTCCTTTCTTTATTTTGAAGGAACAATTAAAAAAATGAATTAACAAAAGTAGAAAAAAATTAAATATACATTTGAAAATAATCCAAAGTCAATTTCAACTTAATATACAGTTGATCAATTTGATGTTTCTTCAAGACCAGTCAAGAACAACCAGCATAATAATGGAAAAACACATGACAATAACTGCACTATAATATTCACCAACTGGGTTCACTTCACAGTGTAAAATACTTAGCTCAGGTGAATTCAATCTCAATGTGCAATTGTAATATTTTTACTCTGTGCCTTAGTGTGAAAATATTGTATATTTTGTTCCTGTTTTTTTTATTTTTAATATTTCCCTCTGTTTATGTTGTTCGTATTCTTTCTATATTTACTACAATTATTGTTTCTTAGAGATACTTCTTCTATGTTTGCTAAGTTTTTGGTTAAGTTTTGTTCATGTTTTTTCATGCCATGTCATTCTAATTAAATAACCTCAGTGTTTCCTACAGAATAAGTTTGATTCTATTTCAGGTTGTACCTGGTCAGGGAGCAAGCAAGCTAAGGTTAGCCAGTTAGCTGCAACTATGCTGCAATTATCTGGCTTTGGTTGCTTTGTAACTTTTGAAAACAGCTAGCTAACGTTAGCTAATTTACCGGATGAGTCTGGATAAATAAGCTAGGTAATGTTATTCACTCAAAGGTATTTTGCTACTTTCGCTAGATAACAATCTCTTTGCATGAGTAAATGGTAAATTTCCAGTCTTCTGACTACTCAAGGCGCTTTCACACTACTTGTCACATTCATCCATTCACACAGATGGCAGCGGACATACATACATACCATTTAATCTAACCACTCACACCACATCTACACACCGATGCGCAGCAAGAGGAGCAATTCGAATTCAGTGTCTTGCCTTATGTTCTCACAGCCTTATGTTCCCACAGCCCTATGTTCCCACAACCTTATGTTCCCACAGCCCTATGTTCCCACAGCCATATCTTCCCACATTTGAGATTTATCACACAGTGTGACAGATTGGGAATGCTTTTTAACCCTAACCCTAATACATAGGGTCTAATTTTGGAAATAAATCCAATAATGTAATAAAATATCTCTCTCTCTTTATGAGAAAACCAACTGTGTTACATAAAAGAACAAAAGCTAGGTAGTAGAAAAGGCAGGATCTGGCTTTTATTTCCGTCACCTGACACCTGTACTACCTGTGGATGATATTCCAAAGCTTGAGTCCATCATCCCTGTAGTAGAAGTTGGGCACAGCCTCAAGCCCACGCTCAGCAATGTCATCTGGTATGCAGAGGGAGCTGTAGGTCATTGAGGACAGTGATCTTCTCAAGAGGGTGAATAAACCATCTCCACCGCAACCTGCAAACTAGGGAACAGTCAAATATGTAGAGAATATAGTGGGAGACAAATAACATCTATGATATTGAAAAAAACAAACATTGTTTAGGTAAAGTTCTACTGAGCATGTTGGTCTTTTCGTACCTTTGTGAAAGCTCCATCGTTAGATATCAGACGATGTCGAGCTAAGTAGTTGATTTCAAGAGTGTCGCGAGTGTGAGGGACGAGGAGCTGAGGAAAAGTGGGAACTGTTAGAAACAATTACATCTAACTATAGACGAACCAGGCAAAGTACCGGAAGTGAACTAGTCACCATTGCTGCGGTGGCGTCTCCCTCCAGTATACGCACGATTGAATGGGAGCTGTCATAAGAAGTGTACCTTTTCTACTTTCACCTTTATTTTTTATGCAGCATTACTTTTGACAACGATATCTCGGAAGTCGGGAAAAACCTGTGCAGTTCTCTGCTGCTCCAACAGCAGTGGGAAACTTCAACTTGGGAAAAAAAACTGATTGCGAACTACACAAACCTTTACCTCATGAAGAGGGATTTTAATTATGTACCTTGATGTTTACATTGTGGTCATTAGTTGTCCCTAGTTAGAGCAACTTATGTTATATTTCACAATAACACCACATTGAGTTAATTTACTCTGTGCAACCATGGCAGCCTTGATATAGGCGTCTAACGTGAGCTAGCTAAGCAGTGTTAGCTTAGCTGACATTACTTTTTCACTGTGTTAAGCTAAACAGTGTTAACCAAAACTTAGCGTGCAGTTGGGAACAGTCCCCTCTGTTAATATTCTTGATCCACTTCTGGCGAACATCTGCATGCCCAAGGAAATGATGTAGACTGTACGGCCTCAGACAGGGGTACTCTTCATGAGGTAAAGGTTTGTGTAGTTCACATTCAGTTTTTTTCCAAAGTTGAAGTTTTCCACTGCTGTTGGAGCAGCAGAGAATTCCAATTCTGCCCGACTTCCAAAACATCGTTGTCAAAAGTAATGCTGCATAAAAAGTAGAAAAGGTACACCTCTAATGACAGCTCCCTTTCAAGCATGTGCATAGTGGAGGGCGCCGGATTCATCTATAATGCAGGAATCTCTGTGAGTCTGTGTTTGTGTGTCAATAATTTTCATTTCTCATCAACCATCCATCCGATCTACTTCAGACTTGGGGGGTGTATTTCTTGGGAACCAGTTAGATGTGAAACATATTTAATGTGTGTGTGTGTGTGTGTGTGTGTGTGTGTGTGTGTGTGTAATGGTCAGACTCAGTGTTGGAAAAAGTACTTAGATCTTTTACTCAAGTAAATGTAACAATACTGGGCTATATTGAACAATACTAAAAGTACTGCTTTTAAAATTGTTCTCAAGTAAAAGTACAAAAGTATTAGAATCAAATTATACTTAAAGTACCGAAAGTAAAAGTACTCATTATGCAGAATGGCATATATGTATACTGTATAAACTACATATAATATTATTGAATTCAAATTAGTGATGCATTAATGTGTGAATCACTTTAATGTTGCAGCTGGTAAAGGAAGAGCATATTTTAATTATGTCATATACATATGCTGGGTAGTTTAACCTATAATATTACATCAAAAGGTATTAGTTGATTTCTATTTTTTTTATAGTAATCAGAATCTCTATAGTAACTAGTGGAGGAAGGAACAGATGAAGAAAGAGAGACTGGGAATGTTACATTCTATTAAACTCAAACATTTCAAGGAATGCTTTTTTCCCTGAGAAATAGCCTGGTCCTAAATATCTAGCTGTTAATAAATGATACTCTAGTGTTGCTAGGGGACAGAAGGAGGAAGTGTGCCATCACAGGTGTATTACTCAGGAAGTGCAGTGTCAAGTGTCAGCAATTCTGGAGGCCAAGCAACCTGCCGTTCCCAACAGGCACATTTTCAACAGGCGGTGCACTAGTGGCAAAGAATCTAGATGAATGATACTTTAACATTCTGCACTGTGAAATACATGCAAATATGAACAAACTAAAACATAACATGCAAAAATCAGCAAGTTGAATACATTTTTTTTCCATATTAAATTCAGTTACCTTGTACAGTGGATGCATCATGGGCATGTTGCGCAGCAGTGACACTGCAAACACTTCAGCCATCATATGAGTGCGCAGCAGGTGAAAATCGAGTTGATGCACACTGAAATCTGCACTTCTCACAAAAATCTTGGCCATCAACCAGTCATACTCAGAATCAGTAGGTAAGAAGATGGGGTTGTCAACTGCTGGAGTCTGTTTCAGCTGCAGGAGAAGGAAGGGGGATGTAGTTAATTCAAGTCATTCCATCCATTACCAGTACCTCAATAACGTTTAAGAACATTTACTATAGGTTTAATATGCTCCGATACTCCTGGCTAAGTGATACATTTTATGGATATTTCATATTATATATAAGGCAAGGCAAGTTTATTTGTATTACACAATTCACCAACAAGGTAATTCAAAGTGCTTCACATAAAACATTAATAATTTAAAACACATAAAAGGTAATTTAAGACATATAGAAGATGGTTACAGTTAGAGAAGTTACAGAGCAGTTTACTGAAAGCAGCCACAAATAGAAAAGTCTCAGCCTACAGTGTAGAATCGGACATCCTAAGGTTTGAAATGATAGTTGCCTTAATAAATACTTGAACTTCTATCTTTACTTTTAGCTATACAGTATTTGCTCATCTCACCTGAATAGCAATCGGCATCAGCTTATCATCGGGCGTTAGGTGGAGCAGGATGAGAGGAGCTGTCAAGAACTGCTTCTTCCCACTGATAGTGTTTGCTTTCAGTCCATCCAGACACTTATAGTCACACAGGAATATGTTGCCTTTCTGTTTGAAATGTTAGTTGGGATAAGAAATGATTTGACTCACATGCAAACTGTTTAGATATTACATATATTAAGTGAACATGCAACTGCGACGTGCAATTCCCAATGTAACATACCATAGAGCAAAATGTGATTTTTTTCAAATACTCAGATCAATCAAGGTAAATCAAGGTAAATTAAAAAATATCACCTTCATTTCTTCTGCCAAGCCACTCTGACCATTGGGGAAGACCATGTTGTCAGTGACCGGAAAGTTATCGGGTAGAGCTGTACAACGTCGGATCAACATGGGGTTGACACCATTTAGAAACTGGTAGCTGAAAAAGCTGTCCTCCTTCCAATGTTTACTGACATATTCTGGAAAAAGAAGAGAGTTTAATGTAATGGAAAAACACAATTTGTACTCATATTATGCAAAGCTAATGTATAAGACTCCTGACTAAGTGGTACATTTGAACTGGGAGATGTTCAAACAGACAGCCACTTACAACAACAACACAGACATTTGAGGAGTACACAAACACTGTGACCTCCTATATAGCCGAATGTACTGATGATATGACCCACACCAAGGACATTGTCACTCGGGCAAACCAGAAGCCATGGTTGATGGTGGATGTCCACAGGCTGTTGAAGCCAGAGACAAGGCCTTTAGAGCTGGAGACGAATCTGGCTTGTGAACAGCAAGAACCAATCTTTCCCGGGGCATCAGAAAAGCAAAACAGGATCACACACACAGAATAACACCCCACTTCAATGACAGCAAAAATGCACAGAGCCTATGGCAAGGCATTCAAGCTATCACGGACTACAAGCCCGCACCAAAGAGCTGCGATAGTGACATCTCTCTGCTCAACAACCTGAACAGCTTCTTTGCACGCTTCGATGCACAAAACAACACTCGCCCACAGAAAACCCCAACACCTCCCCATGACCAGACTCCGTGCCTATCTGCCACCAGCGTAAAGGGGACATTTTCTACCATCAATGCCCGGAAACCAACATGCCAAGACAACATCCCTGGTAGGGTGCTGAAAGACTGTGCAGAGGAACTGAAGGATGTCTTCACGGATACCTCCTTGAAGCAAGCCTTTGTCCTATCATGTTTCAAAGCCACCACCATTATACCATATACTGTCCTGTGGCACTGACACCCATCATCATGAAGAGCTTCGAACGGCTAGTCCAGTCACACATCAAGTCCATCCTCGCCCCCACCTTGGACGATCCACAGAGGTCGCAATTTGCTCTGCCCTCCACCCGGCCCTCACCCACCTGGAGAACATATGTGAGAATGCTGTTCATAGACTTCAGTTCAGCATTCAATACCATAATACCACAACAGCTCATCTGCAAACTGGACAAGCTGGGCCTCAACACTTCACTCTGCAACTGGCTGCAACAAGCAGTACGTGTTAGGAACAACACCTCTGGCACCATCACCCTGAGCATGGGGGGCCCCACAAGGCTGCATGCTCAGTCCTCTGCTCTTCACCCTATTGATGCATGACTGCACACCAACTTACAGCTCGAATCACCTCATAAAGTTTGCAGATGACACAAATCTGGTGGGTCTCATCACCAAGGGCAACGAGACACACTAAAGGAAAGAGGTAGACCCTCTGACCACGTGGTGTAGGAACAACAACCTCCTGCCAAATGTCAGCAAGACAGAGGAGATTGTTGTTAACTTCCAGAGAGGCCACACCGACCACCCACCACTAACCATCGACGATGCTGCTGTGGAGAGAGTGCGTAGCACCAATTTCCTGGGGGTGCACATCAGTGAGGACCTGATATGGACTACAAAGACTACATCACTGGCAAAGAAGGCACAACAGCGCCTCTACTTCCTGCGGAAACTCAAATGGGCAAGTGCTCCACCACCCATCCTGACGACATTCTACAGAGGCACCATTGAGAGCATCATTGGGGCGGGAGCTGCACTGAGAATGACACAAGAGCCCTGGAGCGCATAGTGAATACAGCGGGGAAAATGGTTGGTGCCCCACTCTCATCCCTCAAAGACTTGTACACCACCCGCCTCATCCATAAAGCGGTCACAATAGTGAGTGATCCAAGCAATCCCACACACAAACTGTTCAGCCTCCTGCCCACTAGAAAGAGGTACAGGAGCCTCCACTCTGGCACCACTAGACTCATTAACAGCTTGATCCACTAGGCTGTTAGGCTGCTGAACTCTCTCCCCTCTCTACCCTTAGCCCGACCTAGCAGGGCGCCAGGAAGATAAAAATCCGCCCTCCAAGAGACATCCTCAACTCATAACAGACACACAGAAAATGACTATGCAAATTGCACATATAGACCTGCTGCAATCAATCATTTTGCACAAAAAAAAAAGACACACTACTAATCTACTGAAACATCAAATTGTTTACATCCATATCATATATGGGATGATACAAAGGATATTTTACCTGTTCTGAACTTGTCTACTGTGTTGTAAAAGAATTCCCCCACCCGGGAATAAATAAAGTTTAATTGATTGATTGTTAATTTCATGGATTTAAAGATGCATTAATTATTCTGTTTTGTAGTATCTGCTTATTAGAAACTTGATAGCAAAGACACAAAACTCTTTGAGTCTGCCAAATCTTAACACATTGGAAAAGACAGTCCTGAGTCATCATAAGGCAAGTGGACAAATCTCCAAATTTGATCTAATTATTGTAGTCACAGCAAAGGAATCTTCAAAGGATAAAAGGTATGCTTGGTGCTCAGATCTCGTCATAGGAATTACATGAAGAATGACAGGATATTAGTTTACATTGTCAAGTCCAAACTATAAACACTCAGTTTAAACTGTGGCATGTTGCATCTCTGATTGTGGAGAAACTTACATGAAAAGTGAAGGGGAAGTACACTGTTTTGGATCCGGGACTCATTCATTAAATTCTTGGAGGGCCTCCCCCTCCCCCAATTTGGGGTGAACTTTTAGTTTCATTTTTACTCAGTTTTTGTGATTAGTGTCAGATCTGATTTCATAGAGTCATCGAGTATGAGAGCAGATTATGCCTTTTATCCTGATTCTGATTCTAAATCCTAAGTGCCTTGATACATTTGGTTTAGGTTAGGTTGTGTGTGTGCCTTCATGTTCAAAGTGAAGTGTATGTTGTTTTTTATGTAACTGTATATGAAATACACAGAATTCAAAGTCTCAATGGGAAACTGCTTATAGTTGTTTCAAAGTCACCCTTTACAAGTAATACACTGTTTTGGATCTGTCTCGTCTTTGTCTTTGTCTTGTCTAGTCTACTCATGGGATAGTGAGAAACGCAATTTCGATTCCTTGTATGTCTTGTTAATGTGAAGAATGGATAATAAAGCTGACTTTGACTTTGACTTTGATAAGATAACCATTTATCCATATTTTATGTGTTCATCATACTTTGGGGTACTTTCACTTGCCTATGATTGGCTGTGTGAAACCACATGTGAAACCACATGTGAAACCACCGACCAGCCCAAACCAGCTCAGTTAAACTGCTCCATTTCTTGTAGTATCATCTGCTGTGTCTAGAAAAATCATGTGAGAGGTCTGATCGACGAATGAGTCGCCTTATAAATACTTCATGTTTTCATCTGTTCAGGGTCAGATATTTCACTTGTTCTGAACTTGTTCCCTGTGTTGTAAAATAATTTCCCCCTCGGGATGAATAAAGTTTAAAAGTTCAAAGTATAAAAGGTAGGCTTGGTGCTCAGATCTCGACAAAGGAATTACATGAATTACATGAAGAATGAAAGGATATTAGTTTACAAGTCCTAACTATAAACTGCTTCAGTATATGGAGATCAGTTAATAGATCTCCGTATACTTTACTTGGGTTGTCGGCTTGTTGCATCTCTGACTGTGGGTAAACTTACATGAAAAGTGAAGGGGAAGTACACTGTTTTGGATCTGGCACTCATTCAGCAAATTCTTGGAGGGGGAGGAATTTCCTTTGACCATGAAGTGAACTTTTAGTTTCATTTTTACTCAGTTTCATTTTTACTCAGTTTTGTGATTAGTGTCAGATCGGATTTCATAGAGTCATTGAGTATGAGAGCAGATGATGCCTTTTATCCTGATTCTGATTCTAAATCCTAAGTGCCTTGATATATTTGGTTTAGGGTATGTGGGCCTATTGTGTGTGTGCCATCATGTTCAAAGTGAAGTGTATGTTGTTTTTAATGTAATGGTATATGAAAAAGCCAAATACACAGAATTCAACGTCTTGATGGGAAACTGCTTTTAGTCGTTTCAAAGTCACCCTTTATTATATCTGATTAAACCCAGTTTTCTCATCAGCAAAGCCTAAAAGTAGGAAACTCTACATAGATACACACGTTTCACTCAGACACGTTTTTTTCCCCATTAAACATGAAAAGTAAAAAAGCCAATAGAATATTCAGTATCCATTAGAACTTCTGGTCTACCTTTGGACTAAAAATGTATTCATTGATATATTTCTTCAGGTAGCACAATGAAATACAATTGAATATCCAAATGAACATAGTTGAATGTAAACTACTACCACTACTAGTTATTATTATTATTATGATTATTATAATTACTATAAGAGCCATTGATGTATTTATTTGTTTGCCTTATTTTGTTGTAATAAACTTGTTTGCACACTGTGTGGTGGTGAAAGCTAATGGGACTGCATTAATACAGGGAGCGGTAATGCAGCCAAGTGTGTTCCGTGCCAGGTGACACAAACAGATTTCTGACTGTGGCGTTTACGAGCGTGACTAAAGCTAGCTGTGTGATGAATGATGCACCTGGATGCAAGAAACTACATAAATATCTCACAATAAATGATACTAAGCAATAAATGAAATGTCAAAAAAGCAAGGTCAATGTCTGGATATTGTTTGCCTATGACACGTTAGTTAAGTTTGCCGGATCTGAACCTACCTCTGTGAATTATTAGATAACCACTATACTTACTATTATTATTATCATCAGAATAACAGATGCATGTGCTCCTCTCACTGAACTATACCACCTAGCATTTGAATCCGATCTGATGAATCTGATGTTTCGATATGACACTCATTCTTAGTGGTTTTGATATAAACGTTTGTTCCCCATTTACCTCCTCGTTTACTTAGTTATTACTGAACTTTAAGATCGTTTTTTTCTGACTCAGGTTATTACTTTCATCTGCAGAGCTTTAAAAGGTCACCCGTGTTTTATATCCTCCAGACTTCAACCCACTTTAATCTGATATAAGCAAGTGAAACATTCAGAGACTGCAACTTATACAAAACTCAGCTGCCAGGGTTTTGAGCAGGAGAGGCAGCCACATCATACCAAGCCTTCATGCCTTTCCATGCTTACCTGGGAGTTTTAGAACAGATTTTACTGCTTGTTTTGAAAGTCTTGAATCAACTGGCTCCTGCTTTTATCTGTGATCTGTTAACTCACTATGAACGGGATCACTGCTTGAGATGCTCTGGCGAATCTAGACATGTCACTGTGGAACTCCCTGCCTGGTGATCTCAGGTGGGAAAACTCTTGTTGAAACAACTTTTATCTAATGGAATATATATATATTTTAACATTATTTACATCATTATTAAGGGCATTTATTCCTTTTTATGAAATTAGAGTAGCTGATGAGTGGCAGGGAAGAGAGGAGGAGAGAGAGGGGATGACATGCAGCAAAGAGGACTCAAAGGACTCAGCCTATATTTTGCGCTTGCTCAACCCGGTGGATTTTTCTGAAAGGAACTGTAGTCAACATTCAGAGCATTAATGTAGCAAACAAATATTTGCTATGTAAAGATGCAGTGAAAAAATGTGCATTTCAAGTACAATTTCTTTAACTGATAGTACTGTTGTTTTACATCTTGTGTTTGGATTTCATTTGGTTTAATTAAATGCTTTGACTCTAAAAGTTCATTATGGTTATCATCATCATATAATTAGTATCATTAAACAACCATGATCGTACCTGATATGACAGTGTGTCTGCAGGGGAACACACGATGGACTGCATCGATATCAGTCCAGTTCTCCGTGGAACCAGTCAGTCCCTCCAGTTTCAGCTGAATCTCCCTTGAAAATAAAAGCAAAGAGTAACTTTATTATGAAGTCTAAATCCTTTTGGGAGGTACATAACTAGATAGATAGATAGATAGCAGATTTTTTTAAAAAACCTTCCGGTTTCGGAAGGCAAGATGGCGGCGCGTTCAGACGCAGCGGCTGAGGGTTCTCCCTTTCAGCGCTTTGTTTATTTACTAGTGTGTCCATTTATACTATTCGCGTTAAAATCCTGTTCAGCAAACACCATCTATAGCCGTCAGGATCTCTTCGGAATAAGTTAACACAGCGAGCGGTCTGTTACAACTGACTTTATTCACTCGCACAAAATACCCATGGATATAGCTAGGCGCCCCGGCTCAACCTGGATTACCATTCAAGCATGGAGGTGCCGGATCTCACAAACGCAAGATCACTGGCGAACAAGGATTGCTGCATGCTGCTCATCACAGAGACTTGGCTCAATCCTTCCACTCTGAATACAGCTATTGAGCTAGCAGGCCGCACAACATTCCGGCATGACACGACTAGAGACTCCGGTAAGAGCCGTGGAGGGGGGCTTTGCATTTATGTTAACAACTGCTGGTGCACTGACACTAGGAAAATAAACAGCCACTGCTCGCCACATCTGGAGTATGTAACTGTCAAGTGCCCTGTGAGTTCAAAGTTGTGATGCTAACAGCTGTGTACATTCCTCCGGATGCTAATGCCAACGTGGCACTCGGACATTTATATGACACTATCAGCAGCCAACTCGTTTCCTGAGGCTATTCACATCATTGCTGGGGACTTTAATCATATAGATTTAAAGACTGCACTCCCCAAACTCCATCAGCATGTTAAATGTGCTACCAAGGGAGACAATACACTTGACAAGGTTTAGTCCAACATTAAACAAGGCTTTAGGGCTAAACCACTTCCTCACCTTGGTCAGTCAGACCACATGACCCTGCATTTAATACCAGCATACACCCCTCGCAGGAAAAGTGATTCTACCACAACCAGAACTGTTAAAACATGGCCTGAAGGTGCTTCTGAACAGCTTCAGGACTGTTTTGAGTAAACGGATTTGGGACATCTTTAAACACCAAGATCTTTAGCAGTACACAACATCTGTCTTGGACTATATAAAATACTGCACAGACAATGTAACTGTGGAAAAGTGCATCCGGGTCTACCCAAACAGGAAGCCGTGGATGACAAAAGAAGTGCAGTGCCTGCTCGGGGAGGGAAATATCGCTCTCAGGGCTGGTGATGCAGTGCTATACAGCACTGCCAGATCCAACCTGAAGAGAGGTATCAGGGAGGCCAAGGCTGACTACAAGAAGAGGATTGAGGACTGCTTTGAGAGCAACAACTCCAGGCAGGTGTGGCAGGGGGTTCAGCACATCACCAACAAAGACTTCCATCAGAAGCCTTAATGACTACCGTCCAGTAGCACTTACCCTAATCATGAAGTTCTTTGAGAAACTGGTACGTACACTCATCATCTCAAATCTCCCACCCAGGTTTGACCCTCACCAGTTTGCCTACAGAACCAACAGGTGCACAGAGGATGCTATCGCCACAGCTCTCCATGCTGCTTTGTCCCACCTGGAGCGGCAGGAGAGCTCTCCTATTTGTGGACTTCAGCTCAGCATTTAACATCATTCCTAACAGACTAATGATCAAAATTTTAGAACTGGGAATATCCAACTCCGTCTGCCTTTGGATCAAGGACTACCTGTCGGACCGCTCCGAGAGGGTGAAGATAGGCCCCCACATCTCCACAGCCCCCACAGGGGCAGATGGAAAGGTAAACTGATTTCCGATTTCTTGGTGTGCACATACAGGAGGACTTAACTTGGAACATTAACACCACAGCCACCATCAAGAAAGCACAACAGAGACTGTATTTCCTGAGAGTTCTCAGGAATAACAGTCTGACCCAGAAACTTTTGGTGTCAATCTATCGTTGCTCCATAGAAAGCATCCTGACCTACTGCATATGTGTGTGGTTTGCCAGCTGCACAGTGGCTGACTGGAAAGCCCTCCAAAGGGTTGTTAACACGGCCCAAAGGATCATTGGTTGCTCACTCCCCACCCTGGAACAACTGTACAGCTCTCGTTGTGTTTGGGCTAACAACATTCTCAGGGATTCGTCCCACCCAGGCCACCAACACTTTGAATCTCGGGCAGACATTTCAGGTCTCTGAATGCTCGGACTAATAGACTTTTTTATCCAAAAGCTATAACGTGCTTGACACCGCAAATACCTTTACCTATGATGGTACATGATGATCTTTGCTCAGGGTCTCTGCAGTCTACTGTTTTTTGTTCTGTCTCCTTAAGCTGCTACAGTGTGCCTGTGTGTGTGTGTGTGTGTGTGTGTGTGTGTGTGTGTGTGTGTGTGTGTGTGTGTGTGTGTGTGTGTGTGTGTGTGTGTGTGTGTGTGTGTGTGTGTTGTGTGTGTGTGTGTGTGCGTGCGTGTTGGTGTGTAAGCTTGTCGTCTTAAATGTGTCTTTTAAAGGTCTAGCCTATTCTTTTTGATGCTTTTAATGTTAAATTATGTCTGCACTTTAAGGGATTGTACTGTAAATGTTGTTGTACTGGTACAATGACAATAAAGACAATTCAAATTAACTTTACCCTGCCACTACAGTGAAGCCAAGCTCTATGTCCTTAGTGATGGAGAAGTGGGACGGCAGAGAAAAAAAGTTCTCTGCCTTAATGCAGTGGGGAATCCCCTCTGCATACTCGTGCCAGCTGAAAAAAAAAGAGAAGGTGATGAACTTTGGACATTCTGCAAGTGTATCTACAGTTTTAATGTAGGGTATGCAAGTGTGATAAACTGGATAGGTTTTGAATGTGTTAAAGAATAGTGCATTTTCTTTTTGTCATATGATGGTTTCATATATGGATTCATTATATATCATGAATCTATGAAAAGTGGAGGAGGTTTAGATTGCATTTGGTTGATTTTGGGCTGTTAAAGTTAAAATAAATATAAGCTCTGAGCTCTCACCAATATTCTTTCTCTCGCTGCTTCAGCTCCTGCTCCCTACTGTTCCTGCCATGATGATGGTTGTCTTCAAAGACTCTCAGAGCTCAAAGAAAGAACCACAACAAGGTTATGCATTGTTTATTGTATGTTGGCATGAATATACTCCAGCCTCCTCATTCAGCTTGCAAAACTTGCCTTCTCCCTTGTGTCTCAAGGTGGTCAAGGAAGAACGCTCAGAATGTCAAACAAGCAAAATGACACAAACCTGTTCCCTCTCTGAAGCTGTGCACCTTGTTGTCAGTGATCCAACAGTAGATGGGGAAGATGTAGGCGTTTCCATCAGGGGATTCCACTTCTACCTTTGCAGGAAACCAAGAGTCTTTTTTGGACAGTAGGCCATGCTGTTTGTCGAGCTCTATCAGGACCAGCTTTCCAATGGAGACTGGGCAAGGCACAGTGAAACTAGACACCTTGAGTAATAAAAGAAATGGTTTAAGAACATTTTTTACAAGAAAAGAAGATCACTCAATCAATCAGTTAATCGGGTTGTCACATGAAATCAAGAAAAATACTGCTCAAAAGGGAACACTTAAATCAAACATTAGATATTGATGAACGATTTATTCAAGTTGAAAACCTACACACTCTGGTCAAATGGGGCGGGCTATTGTCCTGCACAAGAAGGAACCCCTCATTCTTTTGAGCAGTTGAGGGGGATTCTTCAGACTTACTGCTCCTTTGATGAAGGAAGCCCCTTTGATGCGTTTGAGTGAGGTGCGTTTGCTCTCTCCATCAGTGCCCACCAGCTTAATGTAGACACTGTTTTTAGTGCCGGCATTGTCGTGATCGGCAGTGGATACAGTCACTTTATAATTCACCATTTTCACACTGGAAAGCAGAAGGATGAACTGTCACTAGATGATCCACAGTGCAAAATCACTTTCAAATACTGGTATTTTTGTGTCCCATACCTGCTTTTTCGGTTGGTTGGTTGGTTGGTTGGTTGGTTGGACAGAAACGGAAGTGACTGACTTGAAATGTTTTAAGAATTCTTTTTTTAACCCTCTCTGAGAATTATATTTGTCTGGTGGCTTATCTCTGTTGGTAGAGATGAAAAAAACAATCAAAACAAAGACTGTCAATGATTTACTTGTCCATGCACTTTGTACTTTATATTATAGAATACAATGACTGTATTGTCAATTTATGGAGCTCCTGAAACGGCTCCACACACTGAGAAAACATAACTTGTAGAATTGACTTAATAAAATCCTTGTTACAATTTGCACTCAATTTTTTCAAGTAAATTTTACTGCTGAAAATCCAGAACAAGTCACTCATGTACTTGCATTTTAAGCATAATATTTGTGAAGAAATTGAGTAAATGTGAATTAACTCTACTCAAATTATAAGTTATATTTATCTAAATAAAATAAGTAAACATTTTTTTTTTATAGAAAGGAAATTGTTGTTAATAAGTAGATTTTAGTACTTTTATTAAAATTTTGTTCAGTTAATTAGTTGTATGAAAACTAACCGTACATTCAAACCCAAAAGCACTGGAGGCGATGAAATCGTCAAGCTACCATTCAAAATTAATGTTAATGACGCAATGTTGCTTCGGGCGACGCGTTCTGAGCGATAAGAGCG
Source organism: Echiichthys vipera (assembly GCF_963691815.1). NCBI lineage: Eukaryota > Metazoa > Chordata > Actinopteri > Perciformes > Trachinidae > Echiichthys > Echiichthys vipera. Next base: position 29,395,919 of record NC_139828.1, on the reverse strand, counting down.
ATGCGATGAAGCGTTCATCGCATCTATCGCATCTATCGCCTCATCGCGTGTGTCGCTTGAAGTTGAAAAATTTGAACTTTTCAAGCAACATCATGTGAAGCTGTGCCGCGACAGTCAATCCGGGTTGAGATTGCGGTAAGCATCATCGAAGTTCTCTGTGATAGATCCACTCCAGCTCACCAAAGCCACCATTGTTGCAGTCTTTGGGGGAAACCAGACTGTTCCTATGGATATAATATAATGGATATAACTATGAACTGTGTGTGGCAGTGACGACTGCAAGAAATCCAGAAGAAGAAGAAAAAGAAAGCCGTCAGTGAAGCGTATCCCGGTCTGATCTACTGGAGAGCGGGCAGAACCTGTACAGCTACGGAGGTTAAATCACTGACGGCCTGATCTCACTACAACACAACAACTCTTTTAAGAGCCATACACTTCCTGTGAGAGCTTATTTCTGTTCTTTTAAAAGAATTCAGACCTCTGGTTAGCACTAGCATCACTTCCATTTAGCACAACAGCAGATTAGGCTGAGCCCAGGGCTAGCTTCAGTTAGCCAGCCGCCTGGGCTACTTCCTGCGATAGACGCGATGAAGCGATGATCAAAAATGTGACAATTATGAGCAAGCGACGCGATACTCGCGTTCCAGGCGATTTAATCGCCTCCATCGCTTTTGGTGTGAATGCACGGTAACTGACACAGACACATTTCTTAATAATTATAATTATAATTCTGATAGATAATATCAATACCAACACAGTGATTTATCATTCTTGGTGTTTATTATGTATTAAATATTGTAAAAAATAAAATATATCCCGCAATGCATCATGGGAGTTCTCGGTTAGGTTGCCGTATCTCGGTAACCGAAGGTCGTAGAGAGATGGAGGTGGATTTCTTGAACATGTTTTCATGTACGGGCTTTCCAACGGTGCCACTGCTCAGTGTCTTCGACCTTCTGTTACCAAGATATGTCACAAATATGAGAAGGAAAGGTTACATTTACCAGAAATTACCCATCCCTGGTAAAAAGATTTTCAGAGTAAAATTGAATTAGTATTTTAAAGTTAATGTGCAGTGACTATAAATAATTTAAATTGTATTTGTAAATATATAAAACAATGTACTCTTTATATTCAGTGAATTTATCACCTGAATAAAATGTGAATATATTAATATGTTGGCTTAAGATATTCTAGTTCCCACTACATTTTATTTTTTACTATGTATAATTTACTTAGATTTATTAAATAAATTGTACTTTACCAAAAAGTCATTTTTTTAGTGCACGTGCATACATGAACGCTCACACACCACACCTATGTGCGCGCATGTCCTAGGGATTGCAGACAAATAATCAGGCGCGTTGTTAGACCAAGGCATTAGAAGCTATAGCCCTATTGAATTCGCCCTATTTTTTGAATTCTTCAAATAAAAAAAACATAATGACGTTGAAAATAGCCCCGTACAGTGGACTTGTATGTGGTCGCGTTACCAGCAGCCACAGATGCAACCCTGTCGCAGTGAAAACCTCAAACCCCTGACAGAATCGTGCACTGCCGATGGAGAACTTCAAAATCAAACTTCGGTTTAACGAGACACTGTAAACTGGCGAGTGCGTCTGCGGTTGCCATAGTGACGGCAGATGTTAAAAAACGAAAGAGATTGCGCAGTTGTCTTATATCCCGTTAATAAAAAGTAAAGTTAATAGTTTTGTTTGAGGAAATGCGTTCTGTAGCCTGCGTTGCTTGTTGTTAGGGAAAACAGGAGGAGTTGCTCTTTCTGATAACATCCATCAATAATGTTCTAAATAAACCGATTTGACTTTGAAACCTCATCTCTCATCTCATCTCGTCGCGGAGGCAGCAGCTCTAGCAGTTGTTTAAAAACGCACAAAACTAACCCTTTTTTGGGTGATTCGAGGACATGCTGTTGTGGGAACGGAAATGAAAAGTCAAGAGATGACCGTGCGATCCGCGTGCCCTCTCCCCTGGTGGAGTAAAACACGATTTAGAAACAGCAGGTCCCCAGATCACCGCACTGACTGTTCATACACTACACTAAGGACCACTGGTTTCTGACTGCACACAAACAAACTTGGTGTGTATGTCTCACCTGCGCGCTGGCGTCCCCGTCCTGCTCTCACATTGACCCAGTCCCTGTTCCACACTCTGCTGCTCACTTAACCTTGGGGGGTTTCTGTAGTTTCTGTCTCCTCCCAAACACGCACTTTTCTATTTCCTTGTTGATTCAGCCCGTATCAAAGCACGCAGGGATAAGCATAGGATTGCTGTCACACTCAAAATCCTTGTTAATTATTATTATAATATATATATATATTTTGAGAGATACTTTGTACATGACGTAGCACTTCAGAAAGTACCAGGCTCTTTCCAGTTCCACCACTAAGACCAATGTTAGAAAACACTATTCAGCTCTGGACAGAGATGATATTATTTATATTATATATAACCGATCATTTGACCTCTGCTTACTATCTTGCCATCACAGTTTAGCTCATAACTAATGGACGTGACTACATAGCAGACTGATATTGAAACAAAAATATTACAGGAAATGCTAAACTTGTTTGAAATTACATTTAACGGATCTTTAAAGTTTCATTGTTTTCTTAGTGTTATGCTAATTAGTAGTTAATGTTTACTTTGTTTGCAACAAGTAGGGTTGCCGGTTCGAGTCCCTGTGTGGACCATGAATCGAGAATAGACTGGTGGCTGGAGAGGTGCCAGTTCATATCTTTGGCACTGCTGAGGTGCTGTTGAGCAAGGCACCGAACCCCTAACTGTTCGGGGCGCTGATCCATTGGCAGCCCCCTCGCTCTAACATCTCTCCATTAATTGCATGTATATAGGTCCTGTTTGTGCATGTGTGTGTATTTCGTTTGTGTGTGTAACCTGAATAATATAATAACAGAGTGAAAAATTGAATTCCCCCTTGCGGGATTAATAAAGGAATTCTTCTTCTTCCATAGAAAGAACAGGCTCGCCTGCAATTATATCTAACTGCCAAAGAGGCCGCAACGTATCTCAATTCTCATATAGTACATCTTTATACATGTTCAAGGTGCAGTCTATAAAAAGCCAAACTCTGTATCCAAGTGAGACCTCTTCTGGCAGCTCTTCCTCTCCCCTCCCTGTCCTAAGCCAATAGGAATGCTCTTTCTCTCTGAATGATGACCTGTGATTGGTTAAAGTCTCCCCGTCACAGACTAGATTTTCTACAGTCTGAAAACAGAGCCAGAGGAGGTGGAGAAGTCTAGTTTTTCTCTAAGAACACTTGAATTATAATATGATGAAAGATAATTATGGATTTTTTTGCGCAAACATTGCCAAAAATATACTGCCTACCCCAGATTTCATTCAAAACAAATTATTGCCATAGAAATAGACCTACAGTAGCTTCTGCAGCAGTGAAACTTTTTTATTTCCAAACATTTAATTCAGCATAGGTCAACTGGAATTCCTACCAGGGTCACTTCAGGATTAAAAGTCAATCTTAAACCCAGTTCAGACCAAAGATTCACGACAATACCAAACTGTTTTAGAATGTTGCTTGGAAAAGTTGCAGCGGTGTGAACTGGACTCAAACCGGCTGATGTTGTCTCCTGCGACTCATCTTGTCAAGTCACCAGCAGCTGGTTTTAGAACATAACACATGTCACCTGTTTCAACAGCCAATCAAGTCTTAGCAAAGTCTGCTGGTCAAGTCTCTTACAAACTGCCGTCTGGTTGAAAAGGCCGTCATTAACGGAGGCTCAACAAGCGTGTGTGGGAGAGAGAAAAAGAGACAGAGAGAGAGAGAGACAGAGAGAGAGCAAGCAATACAAAAAATAAGGAGAGGGAGTGCCGTAACCCAGAACAAAGCAGTGAATCAGGGAAGTAAAATGTTCTGTTTTTATCACAACTAGAAATGCAGCTGTAGCAAATATCTCACTGTCTCTGTCCTCATTTATATTTTTTTAATGCTACAAATTATATCAACTACGAAAAACAGGCTGAAAAGTCGGAGGTTAGAACTGAAGTACAAATAAGCGTTGCTATGGAGATGTTACACCGTCTCGCCTCATCTCACTGATGTTAACTGGCAGGTTTCAGAACATTGCTGACCTGCATGTTGCAAGTAGTTGCAAGTTTCAACTCATTGTATTGCTAATCTTTGGTCAGAAGTGGGCTTTACTCCACTGCACACAAACTGCAAATAGTACCACATTTTGTCAGCTGAATATGTTATTGTAGTCTCTTCAAACAAAGATCAATGACACTTTTATTTACAGTATTTTTAATGGGAAATGAAGTTTGAATCCATTTCAAAAGTGTAGGCAATTGATATGTTGAGGTTTAGCTCAGTGTCAGATGAAGGTGTTGCAAAAAAAACCAAAACCAAACAAAACAAAAACCCTGGTTTTGGGTCACAAAACTGTCACAAAAAGGACCTGTACGGGACCAGAATCAAGTTGTAATAAAAACTAAATTTATTCTTGTACAAGATGAGAACATGTATTGTATACTCAAACATTCTCTAAGGCAGTGTTTCTTCATTGAGTTTTAAGCTTAATGAAGCATTAGTTGTATTTGTTGAGTCCACTAGATGGAGCTCTTGGTTTAAAGAAAAAGGCTCAATGAATGGTGATTCAGTGTGTTTTCAACCCTTTGTTGAACAGAGAGCTTCATCTAGTGGACCCAAAGAACAAAGAAAATGCTTCAATTCGATTCAATTCAATTTTAAATTCAATTTTATTTAAAGTGCCAAATCATAACAAAAGTGATCTCAGGACACTTTACAGAGTAGGTAAAGACCACACTCTATGACTTATTTATTACTTATTATTTCTTTATTTACATAGACCCAACAATTCCACCATAGAGTACGGTAACAGCGAAAATCTTCCCTATAACAGGCAGGAACGTGGAACAGACCCAGCTCTATGGAGGACGGACATCTGTCTGCACCGGTTGGGGAGGAAGAAAAGAAGAGAGAAAGAGAGAAAAGATGGACAGATGGACAGAGAGAGGATTTGTCGTTAACATGTACAAACTGAGATCAATCTGATAAATAAGACTCAAACCAGCTTAATGCAGTTCCTTTAATGCCAATTAGATGCTACAGTCTCTGTAGCAGGATGCGATGGTCAATAGTGTCGAATGCAGCACTAAGATCTAGTAAAACAAGTACAGAGACAAGTCCTTTGTCTGAAGCTATTAGAAGGTCGTTAGTAATTTTTACCAGTGCTGTCTCAGTGCTATGATTCATTCTAAATCCTGACTGGAAGTCCTCAAATAACTCATTATTATGTAAAAAGTCGCACAGCTGATTGGCGACTCATTTCTTGAGGATCTTAGAGAGAAAAGGAAGATTAGATATAGGTCTATAGCTTGCTAGTACCTCAGGCTCAAGGCTGGGCTTTTTAAGAAGAGGTTTAATTACAGCTATTTTAAAAGATTGTGGTACATAACCTGCTGATAAAGACATATTAATCATATCTAAAACAGGAGTGCTAACTATAGGTAACACTTTTTTAAGTAACCTAGTTGGAATAGAGTCTAGGAAACAAGTGATGCCGAAATAGTAGAGTTTAATTTGTTAAGGTCAATTGTAAAAAGCAGTCCAAGAATATATCAGGTCGTACAGTTGTTTCTTGGCTTCCTGGGTTTGAAGAAAAATTGGTGCCAAGCGAGTTGATTTTGTCTCTAATAGTTATAATTTTGTCATTAAAGAAGGTCATGAAGTCGTTACTACTGAGGGTTATAGGAATACAGCCTGGCTACAGTGCTGAAAAGAAATCTAGGATTGTTCTTATTCTCCTCTATTAAAGATGAATAATAGGCTGCTCTGGCATTACGGAGGGCCTTCCTATATGTTTTTAGACTTTCGTGCCAAACTAAGCGAAATTCCTCCAATTTAGTAGAGCGCCATTTACTTTCCAATTTTCGCGATACTTTAATTCACAGGTTTGTGAGTTATACCACGGAGCTAACATCCTCTGTTTCATTATCTTCTTTTTTAAAGGAGCAATAGAGTCGAGTGTTGTTCATAGAGAGCCTGCAACACTGTCAACAAGTTGATCAATTTGGTTGGTTGGTTGGTTTATTTAGAACAAACTAACGTTACTAACTAACATGCAGGAATCTGGAATATTAGAATCAGGCATTAAATTAGATGCAGATGGAATCGATTCCTTAAATTTAGTTATAGCACTATCAAATTAACATCTAGTGTAGAAACTTTTGCCCAGAGGTGAGTAGTGCTGTAATATGAATTCAAAAGTTATTAAATAATGGTCTGATAAAATTGGATCCTGTGGAAAGACTACTAAGGCATTGATTTCCACACCATAAGTCAAAACAAGGTCGAGGATGTGATTAAAAAAGTGAGTAGGTTTATGTACACTCTGACTAAAACCAATTGAATCTAATAGAGAGATAAACGCAATACTAAAGCTATTATTATCAACGTCCATGTGAATATTAAAATCTCCTACAATGATTACTTTATCAGATTTAAGGACTAAATTTGACAGAAACTCTGAGAATTCAGATAGAAATTTAGAGTACTGACCAGGAGCACGGTACACTATAACAAGAATAATAGGCTGCACAGTTTTCCAGGTTAAATGTGAAAGACTAAGAACAAGACCTTCAAATGAATTATAATTTAGTTTAGGTTTAGGGTTAATTAATAGGCCTGAGTCATAAACGCCTCGGCCACTGCCTCTAGGAATATGAGTATTAATATGACTGGGAGGAGTGGATTCATTTAGGCTAACATATTCTTCATGACACAGCCAGGTTTCAGTCAGACAGAGTAAATCAATATGGTTATCTGATATTAGATCATTTACTAATACAGCTTTAGATGACAGAGATTTGATGTTTAAAAGTCCACATTTTATTTTCTGATTTTGTTGCATTATCGCAGATTTGGTGTTGATTTGTATCAAGTTTTTCTTGATCATTTCATCACTTTATGGAAGAAGAAGTCCTGCATAGTCCCCATTGGCCTCTGTTTTGACATAACACACACTCTGTTTTGACATAACACACTCACGCATTGGCACGAGCAGCGGCTGCATTGATTTCTTCACATTAACCATTTAGCATGTGATAAAAATTAACTAACAAGTGATAAACCATTTGTTAGTATGGTGAACAAACCCAAGTTGACTCTGAAATGTTAATTGACCGAATCCATATAGTTGTGACTTGTAATACTGCAAAATTTAGAGCAATAAACTGTAAATGATGGATGCAAAATCGGAACAAGTCAGATAGACTAGTTGCCAAAATATGCTGGTCTTTGATTGAGTCCCAAATTCTCATCATAATGGCTTGCTCAAACACATGCCACATATCAGCACCCACAAGATATTCAGTTCACACTATATGATTACGTACAAGTAAAAAGATTACATATTAGAAAGATTAAAGATTAAATATATAGGTGCTTACAGGTAAAAGGCATCTCGTGATTACTAATCAATTACCTGTCATTATAGTTATAGGTGATGCGTTGTTATCATGAGAGCTGTCTGAAAATGAATCTTAAACTAAACGTGAATAATGAAAACACCCCTCTTCTCCTTTCTGATTGCAACCATCACTCTCAACTGTACAGATCATCCGCTGTGATCTGGTGCTTATAACTATCTAATCTTGAGGGAGAAGGTACAATATTCAACGTTCGATTGTCAAGGTTGGAATCCAAAAAAGAATGTTAACAGTTTGAAATTCGAAAAAATTAATGTTCAAACGACACGTGACACATGTGTAGTGTCATAGTTATGTTGTGACAAGTTTGATTTATTGGGCCAGGATTCTCATACCAAACTGGTCTATTCGGAAAACTGGGAGTCATGTTAGCATGTGGAAACCAAGATAACACCCAAGTAGTTTTACAATTAAATGTTGCATTATCAACATACACTCCAGACATGTTTTCTGAAATCCTTCACTGACGAAACATCCATATTCAGCCAGTGTGTCTACACTTGCTCTGGGATGTTGCAGATTAAAAGACTGCGCATGCTTCTCAAAACTTAAAAAAAAATGGTTTTAACAATTGATGTATATATTGTGATCCATAGATTAATCTACAATGGATGGCGTATATAGGCAGCCTGAAAATTCTGGGCGCACTGGCTATGGCTATGTCATTTCTCGAGCTGTATACCAAGCCCACTTATACCAGCTATTGTGTAAAGCACGCTCCTAACCTAAATTCACAGGCCTCAAACTCCTTGACTGTGGTTTATATTTTTCATGCTGATCTTTGTGTTAGGGTTAAGTTCCTTGGATTAAATCTGTCAATTCCCGCTGACTGAGGTGGTCAGGCTCAATTGGTTGGTCTGCAGGTCTAGTAGTGACCTCAACCTTAGGGAGTAGGATTGTTAAAGCAGGTGTCTTGTCTAAAGGGGTGGTCTAAGCTCCTTATTGGGAAATTGGGTGTATAACCTGTCTTTAGAGTAGGTGCACTGGAAAAGGACTCTGAACGTCTAACTGTGCCTTTATGTGATGAGACCTTAGCATCTAAACTCTGTTCTATTCGTGATATATATGATTCTGAGATGTCAGCTCTGGTTGGAGCTGCCACCTTATTAATAGGTAACTTCTGAGCTAAACCCTGAGTCTATTACTTTCATTTCCTGGGTCATGGGTTGGACTTTGATTTACAATTGTGTTTAACGCCTGTGTAGTTGCATCATTTTCATCTGATTCCTTCCTCTGATCGGCATTCTGTCATGGCTGGGTCATTGTTTGGATCCAGCCCTTTGGGCACTGCTGCTTCCTCGCTGGTCCCCCCAACGTTCTGCTTCCTAGCATAATCCACATCAGAAAGTACATTAGTGTCAGCAGATGAATCTGCAGCATTTTGCTTTTACTCTCGCCTGACTCTGTTTCCTTTTGATCAGCTGCTAAATGGGCCCTGGTGCAGTGATTCAGATGGTACCATGTTGTGCTCCCCTCCACTTGGACCGCGGTTGGTTTCCCTGGAACCACGTTGTAATGACCCTTCCTCCTTGGCTCGTGCCACTTTTCCGGAAGATCTGTGTACACCTGGTTCCCTGGTCCCAGGATCTCTGAGCTGGAGCCTGGTACCATGTTCTCTCACAAATAGACAACACTTTATACACCGTTAATTGCTCCATTCATCGTATGTACATTCACATGTTTTCCAAACTTCATTTGCAGCGGTTGAGAGGTTAAAGCTCAGCCTGTTAACATGCAGTGATAAATATATGCTTCTGTTAGGTTTCATGCAATAGCTTATTAGTATAGACAGCAAAACAAAACAGCTCCTGTTATTTTTAACTTTGATTGTTCACCTTACCTCTGCATGTAAAAACACTCTTTGTTATGCCTGTTATATGATCTCCCTAGTTACTTTTGTGTACATGCTGATTTCTTCGGTTGCTATGGCGCCGTACTAGGTGGCAGCCTGTAACAGCAGCTCCCGTGGGTTTTTAAGTTTTTAAAAACTTTTTGTGTGTTTGTGTTTTGGTTTTTGCTCAACTTTTGGCGACTCTTCTCCGTAATTAATATTTCCTGGGAGAGGACGAACACCTTTCTTTATTTTGAACTTTCACGGCACTTTTTGTTGTGTTTTTGTTTTTGTGATGGTTTTGCTAACCCTAGCAACGGAGGGTCAGGAGCGCATCACTGAGCGCATTGTTTACAAAACACGACCAGCTGATTGTGCTGTGTGAACCTGTACTGCTGCCTGGAGCCAGACCTTAGGTCCTAAAGGAGCTGCGGAGGAGACGCCGTGGCTGCAGAGCTGGAGTGAAACGGAGGGTGAAGAGGAGGAGACACAGACCGGCTGTACCGGCGTTTGTCATGGGAAACGTGAGGTCTCTGGGGAACAATACGGACGAGCTTGCCGCGCTGATAAAGGATCAGAGGGAATATCGTGAGTGCAGTGTGTTTTGTTTCACAGAGACATGGCTTCACCCACACATCCCGGACCACAGCGTGGCGATTCCCGGTTTCAGCACTGTTCGGGCGGACAGGGACGTGACAAGCAGCGGAAAGAAAAAAGGAGGAGGGATTGCACTGTACGTGGGTGAGAGGTGGACGTTCACGTGAAGAAACGTCTCTGTACCCCGGACATTGAACTGTTGACTGTGGGGATGATGCCTTATTATTTGCCCCGGGAATTTACGTCTGCCATCATGATCGGTGTACAGGGCACTGGTAGACAACTTTGTGAAGTGGACTGGACAGAATAACCTGTGGCTGAACATCAGCAAGACCAGAGAGATGGTGATAGATTTCAGGAAGAAGAGGATGACGGCTTTCCAACCTCTGTGCATTTTGGGAAAGGATGTGGAGGCGGTGGAGGATTAAAAGTACCTGGGTGTTACCATCAACCACAGACTGGACTGGAGATCTAACACTGAAGCTGTTTACAAGAAGGGGATGAGCAGACTTTATTTCCTGAAGGAAGCTGAGATCCTTCAACATGTGCAGCAATATGTTGGAGATCTTTTATCAGTCTGTGGTGGCCAGTGTACTTTTCTTTGCAGTGGTTTGTTGGGGAAGCAGCATTGGAGCCAGCGACACCAACAGACTCAACAAACTGATCAGGAAGGCTGGCTCTGTGATTGGCTGCAAACAGGACACTCTGGAGGCTGTGGTGGAGAGGAGGACACTGAAAAAACTGTTATCCATCATGGATAATCCTCTTCACCCTCTCCAACTCACACTGGTCAGACAGCGGAGCACCTTCTCCAAAAGGCTGCTTCAGCTTCGCTGAAATCTTTCCTGCCACAATCCACTGTATATAACAACTCTCTCACCTCTAGCTGACAGAGAACTCTGCTCTCTCTACTGTTTTTTTTTTGTATATATTATTATTGTTATAGTATAATTTGCATATTTTGTTGTATATATTATTATTGTTTATTGTTTATAGCACACTGTGCACTGTATATATACACTATGTATATATTTGATTCTATGTATGTTATGTACAAAGTTTTTATTTGCTGACCCACTACTGCTGTTACAAAATAATTTCCCAGTCTGGGATCATTAAAGTAATTCTATTCTATTCTATTCTATTCTATTTGTTATCGAAACCAGTCCCAGCCTGGTCAGATGCGTACACAAACTGAGGAAGCCTCTTGGATGAGAGGTGAAACGTCTTCCTAGACAAATAATCAATTACAGTTGCTTTTGACTGAAATTGCTTTGGGGATAACAATGACCTGGACAAATGAGAACATTCACAGGATAATCTAAAGTTATTACATAAAATATCTTAATGCATACTAGATTTTTTTGAACCTTTGGCATTAGAATTGCCCAAATTCACATTGCTTTTACATTTTACTGTTCTCATTCTCTACCCCCTCGCACAGTGAATTATCCTGTGTGAATCAGGAAGTAGCATGGTTAACAATAACAATTCTTTCTCATTTACCTTCACCCCCCTCAGCTGCTAAGTGCTACATTCATTTGTTGACTCTGGTGATGCTTATGATGTCAAAATAGCCACTTTTTCTTTTTTTTTAAAAACGTCATTTACTGTCATTACATGTGTACTTTAATTCCTATAAGTGTAGGCAAACTGCATACATCTTTACATGTAAACAAAAAGGTATCCTGGATTCTTCAGCCGCAGAAATGCTAAAATAATTAAAGACAAATCACTATTAAAATTCACTTTACTTCAACCTGCAATCTTGAATCAGTTAATATGTTGAATGTATCTGTCTGTGACACTGGTGATATTGGAGCATGTCCAACCAATACACTTATGCCCGCTCTGGTAACCTTTCTATTCTTTTCCTAAACTGTTAATGTAAACATCATATTATATATTGTTTTATTTTTAATCGACCTTTGAATTTAAGTTTACACACCCAACCACTGATACACTAGCCTGTTCGTCTATGTTGGGTGGCTGATCCCCAAACCCCCCTTCATCCTTTCGGTATCCAGTCACTGGTCTGGCCAGTGTACTTTTCTTTGCAGTGGTTTGTTGGGGAAGCAGCATTGGAGCCAGCGACACCAACAGACTCAACAAACTGATCAGGAAGGCTGGCTCTGTGATTGGCTGCAAACAGGACACTCTGGAGGCTGTGGTGGAGAGGAGGACACTGAAAAAACTGTTCTCCATCATGGATAATCCTCTCCACCCTCTCCAACTCACACTGGTCAGACAGCGGAGCACCTTCTCCAAAAGGCTGCTTCAGCTTCGCTGAAATCTTTCCTGCCACAATCCACTGTATATAACAACTCTCTCACCTCTAGCTGACAGAGAACTCTGCTCTCTCTACTGTTTTTTTTTGTATATATTATTATTGTTATAGTATAATTTGCATATTTTGTTGTATATATTATTATTGTTTATTGTTTATAGCACACTGTGCACTGTATATATACACTATGTATATATTTGATTCTATGTATGTTATGTACAAAGTTTTTATTTGCTGACCCACTACTGCTGTTACAAAATAATTTCCCAGTCTGGGATCAGTAAGTAATTCTATTCTATTCTATTCTATTCTATTTGTTATCGAAACCAGTCCCAGCCTGGTCAGATGCGTACATAAACTGAGGAAGCCTCTTGGATGAGAGGTGAAACGTCTTCCTAGACAAATAATCAATTACAGTTGCTTTTGACTGAAATTGCTTTGGGGATAACAATGACCTGGACAAATGAGAACATTCACAGGATAATCTAAAGTTATTACATAAAATATCTTAATGCATACTAGATTTTTTTGAACCTTTGGCATTAGAATTGCCCAAATTCACATTGCTTTTACATTTTACTGTTCTCATTCTCTACCCCCTCGCACAGTGAATTATCCTGTGTGAATCAGGAAGTAGCATGGTTAACAATAACAATTCTTTCTCATTTACCTTCACCCCCCTCAGCTGCTAAGTGCTACATTCATTTGTTGACTCTGGTGATGCTTATGATGTCAAAATAGCCACTTTTTCTTTTTTTTTAAAAACGTCATTTACTGTCATTACATGTGTACTTTAATTCCTATAAGTGTAGGCAAACTGCATACATCTTTACATGTAAACAAAAAGGTATCCTGGATTCTTCAGCCGCAGAAATGCTAAAATAATTAAAGACAAATCACTATTAAAATTCACTTTACTTCAACCTGCAATCTTGAATCAGTTAATATGTTGAATGTATCTGTCTGTGACACTGGTGATATTGGAGCATGTCCAACCAATACACTTATGCCCGCTCTGGTAACCTTTCTATTCTTTTCCTAAACTGTTAATGTAAACATCATATTATATATTGTTTTATTTTTAATCGACCTTTGAATTTAAGTTTACACACCCAACCACTGATACACTAGCCTGTTCGTCTATGTTGGGTGGCTGATCCCCAAACCCCCCTTCATCCTTTCGGTATCCAGTCACTGGTCTGGACAGTTTTTGCAATTCTGTCCCGGTGTCTCACCTCCCCACTCCTGCTGTGGGGGTGAATGGGGAATCTTTTTCTCATGTTTTATCAGCCAGTTCTCTGAGCTGAAGTTGAGCAAGTTTCATTTGAATGACGCTGTCTTGCTCTTTCATCCTCTGCTAGTCTTTTCTGTGTTTCTCTATAGCATGTATAACATGATCACAGAAATGTCGATGAGGAATTGTTCAATCCTACAACAGCCTCCAGTTTGTTTTTTTACTGGACCTGGCAAGGCGTCCACCATTGAGGTTCTGAACAAACTCATTAACAGTGAGCTATTTTCAGCCTACTACTCAGTTTCTTGTTTCCATCTTTTCAGCTGACGGCTGATGCATTGAAGGATTTCACCCTTCAATGCTTTAGGTTTAATTTTGACAGGGTACTCTTTTCTCAGGACTGCCCACACGCGGTTTCTGTAAGCATTGAACTCCAATTGGCCCTTGGATCTGCCATCCATGCACATCCATTGTCTCGCAGAAGATTTTCCATCGTGGTTTCTTCCTCGAAATGTCTTATACAGCGGCTAGCTTCCTCGTGGATTTCAGGTTATCTATGGATCAACGCCTCAAGGTCTTGGGTTTGCCAAGGGGAGTAATGCCCCTGTGACCCCCGTATCAATATTGAATATTGGCCAGGGTCAGGGCATCTATCTTGGGTGTGAATATTATTGCATCTCCTATCAACTGTCAACTGTTCTCCCCCCTCTCAGGGTGGTTGCTAATCTAGGTGTTTCCTTTCCATGCGTTTTTATTTGTTAGAACTCTCTTTATTTTTTCCCCTGTAATTAATGCCTTCATCTCTGACTAGTTTTAATGTTTCTAGATCTTCCTCTCTTTATCGCTGTCGTTTATTACTCTTATCCTTGGGTTTATGGTCTTTAATACGAAGCTTCATGTCCTCACAGTGTCACACCAAGGATCCCTTCTTTGGCCATCTCATCTCATCTTCATTCGTTATTTTTTTTTTTCTCAGATAGTTCCTTAATCTCCTTCTTGTTGTTGGGATGTTTAATTCTCAGAATGATTACCAGTGTCACATTCATTTTTACTTAATGCATCTTTCCTTTAATGATGACTTGTTTTATTTTATATTTTTTTAATGATAACACGCAGACAGTTTTTTCAAATATTTAAAAATACTAATGTGTCAGCTATTTCTCATTAGAATCTCTCACTTGTTTCTGTCTCCTGTCCTTGTTGAGTTTTTCTACAATCTATAAGTCTGTTGAGTAAGATCAAAGGCTAGAATATAGTTTCAGTTAACTTCACTATTCATTTCAATTGTTGGCTCAAATATACTTTACCTGACGTCCCTTATTGTTTTTATTTCAGTGAATTATTGTTTTTATTACTATTGTTAATATGTTTGTGAACTGCCACGGACAACGTCTCTCCTTTTATATTGTAGGAACCGGCTGCCATGAACCCTGTTCTATCAGCCTGACGTCTCACTAACCCGGAATAAGACTTCAGAATGGCTATCTTACTCACTTCATTTCTCACAGTGTATAAAAATTAGAGCGTACTTGTTGGAATAATTGTACATAAAGTAATCCCATATTTACTCCAATTATCTTTACATTTAAACTAACATTACTTGGTGTGTGTGTATAGCCAATTCGTGCTGAGTGGATGCAGGTCAAGGAAATCAGATAAGCGTGACTGTTGAGGAGTCACCAAAAGGGGGGGTCTGTGAAAACACAGACCCTGCTCAACTGATTAATGACAAGACATGTTTTAAGGCTTCTTTAGAGTTGTAAAGTCATAAAGACTATGAATTTTCCATATGTCTTGTGTTGCAGCTATGTGACCCTCACCTTAAGAATGGTAATTCATTGTAAACATTGTAACCACCAAAAGCCAATAAAATCATGGGTCCGGCAGAGATTACCTCAGAGCGGTAGGAGACTGTAGCTGAACACATCTCTGTCCGTTCTCCTTGCAAGTAAAATAACTCTTGTCTTTCTCTCTTTTGTTAAGTTTTGGGTGTTTTAGGTTGCTTAAACCTGACATTTATTTGGTCCTTCGAGCCGGATACCAACACGCCTGAAAGATTCCAGCGGGTGTGGGGGACTCCAGGAAAGACCGTGGCCACGGCAGACTCCATAGAGTGAGTCTTTTAAGATCCTTTTCCAGGACTGGAGATCAGCTCACCTGCTGGGATCCGACGGCTGACGGTAATCCGTGAAGGGGAAAGACAACAGTGGTGCCACAGTGGTGAGTGAAGTTTCACTTAAAAAGATGACGAATGACTGAGGATCATTGCGTGTATAAAACCCTGACAATTCTAGACACTATCAGGTAAAAGCGATCACTTAAATCCCGTAGAGGCAACGGAGGTCCGCAAAAAAATATTTAAAACTAAAAATAAAAATAAAAAATGATAATAAATGAAAATTAAAAACTCCGTGTAAAGGACGGCGGGTTCCTGTGATGCTAAACCCACTGGGAGACAGAGACCCGAAAGCTCTGTGTAAAAGGACAAGTGGGGTCCGGACGTCTTAAAAGTTCAGAAGAAAAAAACGGTAAAATTGTGTGAATGAAAGTGTGATTGTGAGTGTAATTGGAGATCAAAATACCACTAGGTATTTTACCTCATGCAAAACAGTAGGAATACAAGTAGTGAGCCTATTGTGGATGCAAAGGCAAGAATTCTCCACTCGAAAGAGTTGAAGTGAGAGTTACCACAAAAGGTCGTTTAATCGCTACCCTACTGACTAAAACCAGTTTTTAGAACACCCTATGTGTTAATAGGACTGGACCAAAATCTCAAAAATGGGAAAAGGGGGAAGCAAAATCGAACTAAAAGATGAACTGTTAATTAAAGATTGGAATGTTATAGAAAAAACAGGATCCTGATAAAATTAAATAAATAAATGGATAAAACAGTAAAAATTTGAAGGCCGGCCGAACACACGAAAAATAACTGCACTACAAGATGCAATTAAAAAAAAAAAAAAAAGACCAAAAAGAATCCCATAAAGATGAAACAAGAAGGGTATGAGGATACGGAGTATTAGATGAAGGCTGTGGAAAAAAGAAAATGTAAAAGACAGATACTTGAAAGTGTAGAGAAAGCTAAAGCAAAAGAGGTGCTGTTTTATAAGAAGAAAGGATGACGAGACAGGACCAGTGACAGGAAGAAAGGAGAGACATAGAGATGAGGAAAGTGAAGAAAAAGGAGCTGCTGCAAAGCCAATGGTTGCTGCAGGGCCAAAGGTCATAGTGCAGGGATTATGTTAGTATTTTCTTTCAGGACAGGAAGAGGAGATTTACTACCAAGTAGGTAGGGGTAGAGGAGGTTTCAGAGAGAGCAAAAATAGACAGGGACACAAGGGAAGTGCTGTTAAATTATCAGGACCTGCTCTCTATGCATAGTATAAAACCAGAGGTCATTTTGTATGTGAACGGTAAACCTTTTACCTTTTTATGTGACATAGGTGCCTGCAGGACTACCTGCAGATAACTAATAGATAGATGAATAGATAGATAACTAAATAGATTGATAGATAACTTTATTTATCCCAGAGGGGAAATAAGGTCATCGTAGCAGCGGTATAAAACAATCAGAAGTAACATAAATAAAATTAAAAAAAATAATAAAGAATGAATAAAATACAATATAAAATACAAAATATAAACTATAATAAGAGTACTGTATCGCAGATACATACTATATTACAATATACTATGTGGATACCAGGGTTTAAACCAAATCAAACAAGTGTCACTGTGAGATCTGCCAGTGGAAAGCTGACTGCCAGAGACATAACCCGTGTGGATAAGAGACCCAGATCCACCTGGACTGTCTTGTCAGCTGTCCATCTTACTCAAATACAGGTCTGACCAGAAAAGCATTGTTTTGGACAGTACAAGTACAGGGAGGTACTCATCTGGACCAAACAGCTCAGTGAAACATTATGTTAGTGGAAAATGAGGAAGAACTGCTAAAAAAGTGTTCCAGATAAATTATGGTCTAAAGGACCAACTGATGTGGGACAAGTAAAAGGAGCATTATCAGTGCAAATAAGACCTAAAACTGAGTACAGACCATGTGTGAGACAATATCCATTAAAACAGGATGCACAAGAGGGAATAAAACCTGTAATTGAGGATTTAATTGCTGCAGGAGTAATAATTAGTGCGAAGACCCCCCCTGCAACACTCCTATTTTTCCAGTAAAAAAGCAAGCACCACCTGAAGAATGGCGCATGGTGCAAGATTTACAAGTAGTAAATAATGCTGTAATTCAGAGAGCTCCGTGTGTTCCTGACCCTCATACGCTGCTAAATACTTTGAGACCAGATGCAAAAGTGTTCACTGTAGTAGATATCAGTAACGCATTCTTTTCGGTGCCAGTATAAAAAAAAAAGTCAATTCTGGTTCGCCTTCACCTTTGGGGGGAAAAGATACACATATACCAGACTTTCCCAAGACTGAGGGTCCAACTATTTACTCTCAAGTGATGAGTGCAAGTATGGCTAAATTCCAACCTCCAGGGGGAAGCCAAGTGCTCCTGTATGTAAATTATATTTTACTAGCCTCCCCTGATATGGAGACATGTAAAAAGACACTATAGCACTCCTAAAATATTTAGCTGAAGAAGGTCACAAAGCAAGTAAAGAACAAGCTGCAGATGTGAAAAGAACAGATAAAATACTTGGGACACAATCTTAGTGCAGGAGGACGAACAATAGTGGAAGACAGAAGAAACTGCAATCCTCCAAGCTCCCAAACTAGTGACTGAAAAAATAGATGATGTCATTTTTAGGATTGACCAATTATTGTAGAACTTGTGTGCCTAACTATGCAGAAATAAAAGCACCCTTGAGTAAATTAATGTATGAAGAAAATCTAAAAATGACATCCCCATTATGCTGGAATGCAGAGGCTGAAGAAGCATTCTGTAAAATAAAACAAGTTTTGGTATCTAGCACAGCACTAGCATTACCAGATTATAGGAAACCTTTTGTTCAAATGGTAGATTGCAAAGGATATTTTATGACCTCTGTATTAGCTCAACAACATGGAGACAAATCACCGGCTAGACATCTGTCTTGCATGTCTACTTTGCTGTCACAACCCCATCTGACCATTGAAAGATGTACAACTCTGAATCCTGCTATGTTGTAACCCCTCCTAGAGGATTGTGTACAACATGATTGCCAGGAACTAGCAAAACAGACAGCTTAAAGATGAGCCGATCTGAGAGACCAACCATTACAAAAAGGAGAAGTGATATTTGTAGATGGTTCTTCTAAAAAGAATGAACTACGTAAAACCCTGACAGGAGATGCAGCTGTAACTCACACAACGGTGCTAAAAGCAGAACAACTGCCATCACATTATTCAGCACAGGCTGCTGAATAAATAGCCCTAATTGGAGTATGTAAATTAATGAAAAACAAAGAAGTAACTATCTATACTGATAGTCAATATACATATGCTACAGTTCATACTTTTGCACAATATTGGAAGAACAGAGGCATGATAACCTCAACGGGGAAACTAGTAACACATGTTGAACTTTTAACAAATCTATTGCAAGCGGTGCAACTTCCAAAAGCATTAGCAATATGTAAATGTGCAGCACATACGTCTGGCACAGATAGTGTTTCCCTAGGAAATGCATTTGCAGACAAAACAGCAAAAGCGTCAGCAACAGGGGACACAACTGTGTTGACAGTGCAAGAATGCACAACTCTAGATTAAACTACCTTGAAAGAAATGTGAGAACAAAGTCCACAAACTAAAAGAGAAGTTTGGATAAAAAAAATGGAGCAAAATTACAATTACAAGAATTCAAACCTATCCTACCAAGAAACTTGTATAAATGGCCGGCAATATTGAGCCATGGGTTAACACATGTCTCAACAGGAGGGATGGTAGGGCAGATACACCAATATTATACTACCTATGGATTTAACTCTTATTAAAAAAAATTCTGTAGAGCATGTCTGACGTGTGCGAGGCACAATCCACAAGGTATTCTAAGGCCGCGTAGAGGAACGTTTCCTACACCTGAATATCCATTCCAAATAATCCACATGGATTTTATAGAATTAAACCAAAGTGAAGGAAAAAGTGGGAAAAAGTAGTCCATTCATAATAGATACATTTTCTAAATGGATTGAACTTTTTCCAACTAAACATCCAGATGCTTTGACAGTGGCAAAGGCACTCTGTAAAGACATCATTCCCAGGTAAAGGATACCTGAGAAAATCTATAGTGATAACGGAACTCATTTTGTAAACCAGATAGTAAAAAATATAATATAATATAATGTTTCATATTGATCTGAAGAATGATTGTGCTTACCAACCACAAAGCGCTGGCCTAGTAGAAAGAATGAACGGAACTATTAAGAACAGACTTAAAAAGTGTATTGAAGAAACAGGAAGACCATGGACACAATGTTTAGATTTAGTGAAATTATACATAAACATTACCTGTACTTCTGGATTGACACCTTATGAAACGTTGTTTGGAAGACCATATAGACTACCCCAATTTAAAAATCAATGGTAAACAGATGATGAGGCTAATTTAGCTGACTATATGAGGTCCATGTTGGAAAAACAAAGTCAGAAACAAACTAACGAAATCCCTTCTGTCCCCCAGCAGGAACTCCAAATAGTGGAACTGGGAGACTGGGTGCTAATAAGAAGCATAAAGAAGAAACATTGGTATTCACCTAAATGGGAAGGGCCGTATCAGGTATTGCTAACAACTCCCACAGCAGTAAAGATAGCAGAAAGATCAACGTGGATCCATCTAACACATTGTAAAAAGGTCATTTCGGTTAAAGACTCCGTTAGGGGAGGTGAGCAAAATCTGATAATAGGGTTGATTCAGACGTACAGAGGCTGGATAGACCCGAAAGTCAGTGAAGCGTTTATAAGACACCAAACCAAGTAGAGGAGATTTGGCCAAAATGATCCAAAGATGGTTAGGAGATGCCATTTATTGCTGAGTGACATCTATCTGTTTAATAATAATGATCATTTGTTCCTAATAAGTCTATGCATGTATAAATGTAGTGAACAAGGAGTTTTTGCATTTGGAGAACCTACAGTAGCGTATACTCCAGATGAATGGTTCCAGGCGGCAACAGGGGTATCTGGACATAATACCAATTGGTTATTAATGGTTGAACAAGCTGCTAACATGTCTAAACAGAATTGTGTAGCATGTATGAGTCCTAGACCCCTCTTACAAATATTCCCAGCTATAATTATCAAAATATGTGTAGCTGACATAATGAATAACACAAATCCTAGGGAAAATTGTAGATACTGGGATTCTATTTTCCCGATCACTGCGATCGACCTTAAGAAAGTAATGTTTTCTAAAAAGTAGCACCAGGCAACTTTACATGTATGAACATGACAGAAGGAGAAAAACGACTAGGCAATCTCTCAGAAGAATGGTGTCAAGTAATTGTGCCCGTAGATGGACAATTTAAACCTGTGTCACGGAGCGACATCTGGTGGTGCAGTGGTGACGAGAGAGTGTTTGATAAATTACCGAGAGATGTGACGGGATACTGTGCTCTCATAACATTGCTCTTGCCAATATCTATTCATCCTATGTCTGCTGCAGATTTAGCAGCTACTCGATCCAACGAAATGCCTGAACAGTGGCAATGTGTGAAAAGATCTGCAAACTGGATAGATGTAAGAGATCCAACATACATTGATGATATAGGTGTTCCAGGAGGGGTGCAAGAGGACTATAAAGAAGCCAATCAGATATCTAATGGTTTTGAAT
Source organism: Echiichthys vipera (assembly GCF_963691815.1). Classification (NCBI taxonomy): domain Eukaryota; kingdom Metazoa; phylum Chordata; class Actinopteri; order Perciformes; family Trachinidae; genus Echiichthys; species Echiichthys vipera. The sequence continues at coordinate 29,374,693 of NC_139828.1, read as the reverse complement.
CTATTTTTTGCTTGTGTTGTACAGTTAACAAGAACGTTGACAGAATCAATTACATCTACTACAATGTGCAGGAGCTAGGTAAATGGACACAAAGTGGGTTCAAAGCAGTTCAGGATCAATTAGCTGCAACTTCCCTCATGGCATTCCAAAACCGAATAGCCCTGAACATGCTATTGGCCGAGAAAGGAGGGGTATGTGCAATGTTCGGTGAACAGTGCTGCACTTAAATCCCTAACAACACTGCTGCTGATGGCAGCCTCACCAAGGCAATAGCAGGGCTCTGTACTCTCAACAGTAAGATGAAGGAGCATTCTGGAGTCTGTACCACTATGTGGGACTCCTGGATAGGTGCTTTTGGGAAGTATAGAACTTTGGTGTCCTCTGTCCTAGTCTCCATAGCAGTTTTTGCTGCAGTTTTAACCTTGTGTGGATGTGGTTGTGTTTCCTGTATGTGTGCTTTGCTTAACCGTCTCATTACTACAGCTATTTCACCCATGGAGAACAAAATGGAGCAGCTGTATCCTTTGCTTGGCAGCGATCCCCGAAGTGATGATGAAAGCAAAGATGACGACAACCAGGAAACTCCATTTGATTTGACGGAACTGTGTCTTGATCCAACCAACTATGACTCTGACATGTATTAAGAAACTTCTGACTGTAAATGTATTTTGTGCTCATGAAAATGATCTTACAGCTGAAAATCAAACACGCGGCTGACTGAAAGTGATTTGAGAATTTGAGCAAATATGTGATAAACAGGAGGGAAATGTTGGAATAATTGTACATAAAGTAATCCCATATTTACTCCAATTATCTTTACATTTAAACTAACATTACTTGGTGTGTGTGTATAGCCAATTCGTGCTGAGTGGATGCAGGTCAAGGAAATCAGATAAGCGTGACTGTTGAGGAGTCACCAAAAGGGGGGGTCTGTGAAAACACAGACCCTGCTCAACTGATTAATGACAAGACATGTTTTAAGGCTTCTTTAGAGTTGTAAAGTCATAAAGACTATGAATTTTCCATATGTCTTGTGTTGCAGCTATGTGACCCTCACCTTAAGAATGGTAATTCATTGTAAACATTGTAACCACCAAAAGCCAATAAAATCATGGGTCCGGCAGAGATTACCTCAGAGCGGTAGGAGACTGTAGCTGAACACATCTTCTCCTTGCAAGTAAAATAACTCTTGTCTTTCTCTCTTTTGTTAAGTTTTGGGTGTTTTAGGTTGCTTAAACCTGACAGTACTATATATCAAGCTTCAAAGCAACTTCACACACAGATTATGTACAGAGTTATCACAAAATTTACCGAGCAATTCTGAATTCGGCACAACTTAGTTCACTCCACAGAGTTTGTCGGACAGCGACAACTCAACCCACTCTACACAGTCCGATGCACGGAACAAGTTTATTTAACAAAACACATCGCAGTATGAGCCAGCCAGTCTTTTTCACTCTCTCAGTAGGTGCGGTCCTGCTTGCTCAAACACACATACACACATGTACGTGCCCATGCAAAAAACACAAGCCTCCACTCTTCTAAAAAAGCCCTAAAGTTGTCCACAAATGGAATACTTTCCCCCAGGCAGTATCCTGGGCCACTGGTGCAGCTAGAGGAGGAGGCTGGTCTTGACGTCACCAAAACGCAGCGGGGGAAGGGGGCCGGAAATAATCAGTCACTTTCCCGTTTCTAACAGGCGGTTCATCATGGACCTGAAGTCCTGCTTGAGGATCTCGGACTAGCGGTTCTTTAAATTGTTGGTACCGGCCTGCAGGACCAGCGTGGAGGCTGAGTTGAAAGCCGAGTTGGATGGCGGAGGACCTTCCTGACGCGGGCTCCAGGGCTGCAGAAGGTCTGGTCGCCGCGTTCCCTCACGTGCCTGACCATTGAGGTCCCAACAACCAGCACGGAGGGAATGCGCTGTTCAACGGGCTGCCTGGAGGTGTGCTGGCCCGCGGCTGCTCCTAACGGAGACAGAGGAGAGGGATCAGGTTAGGCGAGCGGACCCCGGCTCCTTGGCCGGCGAGAGCCACGACCGGCTGGATGGACAGATCCTGGGGACGAGCTGGAGCGCACACCCAGCGGAGGAAAATCCTGCAGGCTTAGGACCTCATACCTGTTATCCAGTGGTAGATCCAGAGGCAGAGGAGGGAGAGATGGGCGAGCCCCAGTGCCCCTGTTCACCACTTACCAGGGTTCACTCGGCTTGAGTGGAGTTGAGCTTACAGAACCGGAGCCACCGCTCCGTCCTCCCTGATGGAGCACTGACACTCCACGGGGCGAAGGCAGGAGGTGGAGGGTGCCGATGACTTGGGCTTAGCTCCCTGGTGGTGCCAGCGCGACTCGGTGAGTGCTAGTGCTGGAGATCTGGTGCTGATGGAGCAAGTCCACGGCAGGGTGGTGTTGTCGACGGCCGTCATGGTCCGGTCACCAGCAGTGGAAGTCCTAAGATGGGAGACGAGCTTCGCCTGGGTTGTGGCGACGGTGGAGAGATCCAGGAGGATTTTGTCCCTCTCCATGAGGTCAGCCTTCTGGCCAGAGACGTTCTCCCTCAGTTATGAGAGTGTGGGGAGACAGGACTCACACACGGCCATCATATCTGCAGCCTGTGCTGAGGTTCCATCACCCCGGGACACAGAACCACCACAGGGAGGTGAGTTTAATTCCGGCCCTGGAGTTGAACTTTCCAGGGAGACCTTCTTCACTCATGGACAGGCAGCCAACTTCCCCAGTTGCTTTTAGATCCCACTGAGTTAAGAAAATTCTTTAAAAAGTGGCGTCTCGCTAGTGCAATTCGCAAGTACAACTTCCGTGCTTTACGTACTTGTGTGATCAGAGGCAACCACAGGCCCGATGGTTTAAAAGCTTTGTTCCATGTTTTGAAAAGATAAATACAATAAAAGCTGGGCACGAGTGATTTCAAATATAAAAACGATAAACTGTTTTGAAAACAATATTTTTTCCGTAGCTGAAGTGAGCATTGGTTGTAATGTAGTTTTTTTTTATCAATAGGAACATTAAATGTAGGCAACAAGATATAGCCTATCATTTTATCATGGACAAAAATCATGTGCACATCACATGAACAACATATGCACATCTTGTGAATTATTAGCTGAATAACAGTTAATAATAATAATAACAGATCACTCATGTGAGGCCTATATGTTTTGTATCTGAAATACAACTGGCTCTTTGTGGAGACTACGTCAGAACAGAACAACAGCAAGCAGAAGGGGGAAAACGGGCAAACAACATTAGTGAGAGCCCTGTAGTTGGTGGCCCGCTGCCAGCGTCTTGATGTCTGGACATTGAGAGGTCACTTTTAACCTGAGAGCACCAGAGCTAACCAGGTTTAAGTGGTTGTGGTATTTTGACTGCATGTGCAGTGCCTGGCTGAATCCCTGCTCAACAAGACAGGATTTGGGGAAAGCGAGGAAGAGAATGGGAACTCTCTCCCACAACTGAGGGAAACGCTGGCTATGGTTTATCCACAACGGTCGCCAAGCATAGGTACGGAATGTGGCCATCACATCTGCATCATTTTGGAGGTCAATGAGGCTCACTACGGGTTGCATCTTGTTGGAGTTGCTCCATCACCCAGTTGGGTACGGCTAACTGGTCCAGGTCACTAAAACTGAACTCCATATCTGCCTTGACTGCCTTCAAGTGGTCCCTGTAAACCAGCAGATGGCGGTCAGTCAGTCCATCCAACACTCGAATGTAGTAAGTACAGTGAGTAGATGGATATAGATACAATACAAGGATTGAGGGAAACAGCTCGCACTGGCCAAGCAGTTCCCCTTGGAGAGCCAGCGCACCTCTGTGTGGAAGCATTCGCTGAAAAGACTGCCTGAGCGCTGGTCATTAAGAGCATGGTATTTTATTTTGTTGATGGATTTGACTGCTACCTTAAGGCGTAAAAACCCTGAAAAGGGGAGTAATGGATGAAAGATGCAAGGACACAACTTTCCTCAGACCATGCGTCTTAATAACTGCAATAATAAACAAGCATTAAATTCTGCTGAAATATTACCAGAGAACATGTGCATCACCGTTAAATTCAGCATCTTTTTTAACAGTCAGCATAAGCACTTGCATTAGTATTTTTAACTCTGAATGGCAAGTAAAATATAGTAAAGCACAGTGAAGTAAAGTAGCTCATTTGAGATCAACAAATAGTTATGCATCAAAATGTACTTTATTTACCAAAATGACATACTGCAGCTTTAAACCATACAACTCTTAACAGTAAACTCCATCAATAAATCTTTATTTTCAGAAAATATTTACAGGCGGTATAGTTTATTACTGGACGCTTACTCATCGTCTGGTAATAAACTTCATTACATCACAATACACGGTCATACTGCCTTACAAATAATCTCCTGAGAACGTCTACACATTCAACTAACACTAAAGTAAACAACAACTCTTATTATGAGGGACCTAAAAAGGGGAGTAATGAATGAAAGATGCACGGACACAACTTTCCTCAGACTATGCGTCTTATTAACTGAGAGAAAGAAGTGAAGTGTGCAGTAAGATAGCTCAACAGCTCTGCACTGCCCCTACTGTAGCCCTCAGGTAATTACAACTACTGTTCATACTGCTGGTGTTAAAATGGCATTTTCAACATAAAGCATGAGGTACAAAAATGCTGTACTCAAACTGCTATAACATAGAGTAAAGATGAATGACTTTCATCTATTAAATTAAAGGAACATACTCACAGTAAAGACATTAACTGTTACTCTGCTGCTGATAATACATATTGGTCAGTCTGCTGATAATACAGATAATTCAAACCGTCACAAAGGCACTGATGGAGTTTGTCAGATATGTTTTTTTGACACCAAGTTGTGACAGTGCAGTACGCAGTGTACGGTAAGCACACGTGGGACCTGTTTCTTTAGGAGCATCGCAAATCTGCAGTACCTGCCGACCATAGCCAACGCTCCGTCCGTGGGAACAGGGATAATGTTCGGCATCGGGATGGACCTCTCCTGTAGCAACTCAGTGAAGATGGTCTGCCCTTGTGTGTCGTGAGATACTGCCCAAACAAGAAGTCCTCCATGAGATCCCCCCAGACAAATACCAAACATAGCCTATTAAGAGGGCATTGTTGTCAGCAGTTGTTCTCATCCAGCTGGATGGACATACACGTAAGATGGCACACAGCTGCTGCTTAGTGTCGAGCGGCATCTCCCGTATGTGCAGGGGAACAGAATCGTTACTGAGTGGGATGGCCTTGATGACTGGCTCAGCGTCCCGCTCCATGACTGTGGAGAGCCTCTTTTATTGCCAGAATTACCAGAGACTCTCCTACAGTGAAAGGTAAGCCAGACTTGGCAATTAATAAAGCAATGATGTAAGGCGCCACCAACCCGCATTCACTTTGATTGATGTTACAGGCGAACAGGGTGTTGACTGTAGGACGCCCCTCAGAGACTTGAAGAAGGCCGGATCTTTGGATGCCTTTTGATCAAATGTTCCTGTTACTGTGATGGTTTCATGACCTCAATAGAGAAATCATGATCGCATAGAAGTACCAATGAAGGAATGAATCCATAAGTGATGTAACTGGCATTGTACTGTCGGCACTTTTTCGTGCCATCTGCCATGTTTGAATCTGATGTGTTTATCAAAGTAACCCGCAGACTTGGGTTATGTTTACTGCGCTGTATGACCACTGTTACACTGAGATAGACAGTAAAATGTAACAGACAGTAGAGGGTTAGTGACCCATAAATGAAAATAGCCTATTTTTGCACCAAAAAGTTTTGAAAACTTTTAAAGTTTAAAATGTTAAAAAAAACAAAACAATAGCAATCGTCAACTCTCCTGCCGACTCCTCAATACGCAAAACAATTAAGACAGCCAGAGTTCCCACATATGAGTAATAATAACATGTCAACCTTTTTTCCATCATTCCTCCCCGATTATACTTTTAGGATAATTTGGATTTGACGCTGGAAAAATAGAACACAAACAGGTTAAAATGCATGATATCAAAACACATTTGTAGTTATTGCTCTTTAAAATTTGGATATAGGTTTTTGAATATATGCTTGAATATATGTGTGAATATATGTATGTACAGCTTCAACTTCTTAATTTGGGTCTTAATTTTGAGAACACTGTAGTTCTCTGTGATAACATCAGGGTTTGCCACAGACCAGGTAGCAATGAGTGGTGCAGGGCTGTACGGAGACCTTTTGAGGGGCAGGGGCTCTCACCTCTCCCCTGTACAGACTCTGACAACAGACGATGATGGATAGCACAATGACATTCAGCCAAAATGTTGTGAAATTCCCAGTTCTATAGGGAAGGGAGACTGGCGTTGGTCACAGTTTGGAATGAAAGTGAGAAAACAGGACAGAGTAACATGGTGGATATCGCTCACATTTTCTTTTTTAAAGCTACAGGAAGCATTTGAAAGTGTGAAGTCTTTAAAGCAGGGGTTGACACTAAGGTTTCAAAAGAATGTGCCATGCAAATACAGGTCATATTCTACTTGCCTAAATTTCATGTTCAAAACAAAACAAAAGTCTGTAAAACAATAATGAGTATCATTTCATTACAGCAGGCGATGTCTCTTACATGCAAACACTCTTTACTCAAACTCACATCAAACCAGCATGTACCTTGCACAGGAAAACACCATCTTCTGAGTGCGTTTACATGGACATGAATATCCAATTTGAGGCTTATGATCATATTCAGGATATGGTGTTTACATGAGCACAGAGAACTCAGGTTGTCCATTCCCCTGTAATGAGACGACTGACGCAGAACAACAAACCAAGTCAAAATAGTCACACATTTAAAAATTTTAACCATCTCAAAATGCATCGTTACATCACTAGCTCCGATTTCAGCACCAACCAGAAAAACCCGGACATAAAGACGAACTCTGACATTGGTACTCTCATATTTGTTGGAATCACAGATCTGTCTTCATCTGTGGTGAAGAGACTTTTAGAGAAGAATACCTGATGCCAAGGACATCGTGACTTGCAGACCCCTGGTGATGAAGAAAATTTCTCAGCGTGGAAGTGAAAGGCTTTAGTGAGCAGACCATAACAACATACTCTGCAATGCTAGGTGGAGGACATGAGGTTTTGACTTGGAGTTGTTGACTCTTTGCCATGCCCCAATGTATGACGGTGGCTGCCTGCTCTTCATCTGAGACACCAGAAAACCCTCCACAGCCATGCGCTACAACAGACATCTATTGAATGTCCCCGTGTGGGATAAAAATAAAGTAATTCTTCTTCTTCTTCTTCTACATCAATACTGTTCGGTTTCGCCTTCAAAGAGACCATAACCACATATATATTTCTCCATTACACAGTGCAGGAGTTTTTTTGCAGCACTTTGGCTCTTGAAGAATCCAGAACAAATGAAGTTTTTACTGCAATGCCTCACTGAGGAGAAGAAACATGAGACATCTGATCCCTTTCATGTGTAGATTGTTGTCTGAGAAGAGCCCTAGTTTGATGAAGTGGTTGATTCCAGCTCAGGAGCACAGAAATACATCCAACTGGTTCTTTGAAGAAGTGATAACATTTTCCCCTTGTGTATGTGACAGTAGGCTTGATGTGGACATTCTGTTCTTATTCCAGTGTCTTTATGAGTCCCAGTGTCCTGCCGCATGCATCTCCCTTCTGGAAAAACTGGACTACCACCTTAAGCTCAGAGGAGAGTGTCTCGATCTTTACCACTGCTGTGCTGTTGCCTATGTGGTCACTCAGTCAGAGGAAAATATGTTTGAACCTTAAGGTCGTCATGGCATCAGAACGAGGACCGAAACAACTATTTGGGTGCCTTGAAAATGTCCAATGGTATGGGGGAGCATGTGTTTTTAGTGTCAAATTAATAGTAATCTTACAAAATATATAATTAAGGTTACAACTTCTAATTAAATAGAATTGTCCTTTAGGGAAACAGTCTCTTTTAATGCTACTTTACTGTTTCTCTACGCTGCTATTTTTTATACTGAAGAAAATATCTTAAATTACATATGTGACTCTGCAACAGCAGCTGTGGAGGATTTTGCTTCTCAGTGTAGGGCAGATGGACCACATGAGCTTACTTAGCCTTAAAGAAAATCAATTGCACCTTCCAGTTGTGGTCTAAAAGACAGCTGTTTAAAAGAGCAGTAAAAGTCATGCAGAAGATTACCACAAAAGGGTCAATGTCTACTTCCACTGGGACAGGGAAACGTCCATCTGCAGGAGACAGAAGGCCAGCTGTGGAGAGAGAGTGGTGGGTTCCAAGGGTGCACCAACTTACCCACCGCATGTTCCCACTGCAATCAATAATCACTGCAAAGCGGTTCACCACAATTTGGGTCACCACAAATCAGGTCACTGTGCTGTTATCACTACAATCTATGAAGGGAACCACATTAACATGCCTAGCCTCCACCACGAGCTGGCTACTAGCGTCACTGGAAAGCAAAACAACAATTTAACAAAATCAAAAACCACTTGATTAGCTAAAATACAAGCAAACCGAACAGTAGTGATGTCCAAATGAAGCTTCATGAACCATTTTCTTTGTTGTTTGAGTCCACTAGATGGAGCTCTCTGTTCAACAAAGGGTTGAAAACACACTGAATCACCATTCATTGAGTCTTTTTCTTTAGACCAAGAGCTCCATCTCGTGGACTCAACAAATACAACTAATGCTTCATGAAGCTTCATTTGGACATCACTACCGAACAGGGAGAGTGCCCTGGGGCCACTAACAAGGATATACTAAAATGATTAAATCCCAGAACAACTAAACTCTCTAATTTATTTAAACTTTCCCCACAATTTATTTGTAAAACTTCACGCACTGAAGCCATGGTGTCATTATAATCACTCCTGAGCCTGTTTTACATTTGTTGTCCATTTGATGCCCATGAGTTGGATAGAAAACGTCCATGTTCAATGCTTCAACTTTTAACACAATCACCTACCTAAAAGTTACAGAGAGGGTCCCATGTGGCAACCGACAGGCAGAGACAAAGTGAAGAGGAAGCCATGATGACACAGATGCTTTAAATAAGCTCCGCTTAATGAGGAGTTTTGGTCTAGGAGCTTATTTGGTTTTATGGAGGTGCGTTACTTGGTTGATCAAGTGGGTCAGAATTCTTTTTACCCAAAGTAAATCTTTAGTGTGTATGTGTGTGTGTGTGTGCAGACAGATTTTGTCCCTGTGATAGCGTCGCAACTGTGCAAAATACAGTCACGAAACTTTACAAGTTTGTAGTTGAGATCAAAATGAAGGCGGAGTTTGATAATTGGTGTGATCTGAGCAAGGGAAGCAGGAATTTCTCACCACTTTACGCCCCTAGCCCGATTTGGCATCAAAGCTGGTGTGATCCCAAGATGGTGTGAAAAGGTGGTCTCTAGTTTAATTTTTGAATCATTTTCCTTCCAGTGTTAACAGGATTCTGCTGCTGAAGTTGCTCCGCTGCTGTGCTGCCTCTGACACCCAGCAGGTGGCAGCAGTCAGCCTGCTCAGGGCTGTTAAGCACAGGCTGGATCTGTCATGCTCTTCCTGCGTGGAGCTGTCGGAGGATGACCACAGTGACACTCTCAGTGTGACTGCCGATGACTGCAGGGCCGTCTCCAACATCCTGACATGCAGCAGCCAGTACACACAGCTCAGCCTACAGGACTGTGAGGTGGAGGACAGCGGACTGGACCTGCTGTTTCCTGTCCTAGATAGAGTCCGCCTCAAGTGGAAAAGACCACAAAAAGACTGAAACCAGAGAAGAGGCTTGTTTTTACAGCATTGTTACAACCTGTAACCTGTACATCTGTTTCTCCTGTGTAGAGCCAGCAAAGCTGTTCTCCTTCAGCTGATGTCCCTAGTTCCTGTGAACAGGGAGGGGGACTCAGTGAGATGGGCAGTGTCCTTCTGTAGAGGCCTGGGTGAGAAGCTGGACCTCAGCCACACAGCACACTGGATCAGAGGGCCTGTTGAGCTTTGGCCCTAATGCTGGACTTCTGTGAAGAGCTGGCAGAGCTGGACCTCAGTTACTGTCAGCTCAATGACCAGCTGCTGCTCTCTCTGAGCTGACATCTGCACAGTGAGTACAACTGGAAATGTGGAAATATGGCAAAAATGTGTAGATCGCAGTGTCAGCTCTAGCCTAGGTGGAGGTAATCATTTATTTTGTTGCTGTAATAGACTTAGCAACAGGTAGAGTGTGTGAGGTTCAAATGGAGCCAGTAATGTCAGCTCCTCACAGTTTAGGACAGCAATGTGACTTCTCTGGACAAGGTTAGATCATAAACAAATGAATAGAGCTGCACAGGACAGACACAACTTTGAACCATCGGTTTAACATCTGCTAGACGTATAAGTGCTTGACCTCCACAGCGTTTGGTATTGCAGTTTAATATTGCTCCCATATGAAATCGTTGTCAGTATAATGAGATTGGTGTGCCAGTTGCCTGTCTGCAGGTGTCAAACCTGAAGAGTTTGAATATTTGTTTGGATTGGCACATCTACCCCAGCGTTGAGGAGCTGTCTATCGGGACAGCAGTTGATTACTGCCATAAAATGAGAAGCTTTAGGCAAGGTCAGTTTATAAATATAGCACATTTTAACAATTAATCAGTTGACAGTGCTTTACATAAAACAATAAAGAGAAATTAAATAAAGTCTGTAAAACACACGTCACATGTCCTTCAGATTGAGCTCCTCTGTGAAATGGTGGATGATTTGTTCTAGAATGACAATTATCGATACCTGAACAAATATCTATTTCTGGATCCAACTTGCGGTTGAAGAGCTCAAATGTAGCTTCCAGAGAGAGCTGTGATTGTAAGAAAAAGATTAGGCAAAAACATTGGCTCATCATTGTTTGGAGTGTAGATATGCTCCTATATCAGGTTTAGTTTTTAATAATAGGTTCTAGTTCTGCATTAATCTGGGTGATACCAAATAATGCAGTTGGCTTCTTGTCACAGTCAGAACTGTTAAAATGGAGTAATTAACATTTCCAGCAGGAGGCCACAATTCCTACATACGCAATTTCTCAGTTCTCTACCATGTCTTTTGATACATATCCTATGGGCATGAGGCTTAACAATGACAATATATTTAATTGCATATAATGATACAAACAATTACAGTATATTGAAAATGTAGATAAAACAATGCAGCAAAATAGATCAACATGAAATTATAGAGTGATTATTTATTTTACAATTGTTTTTTGAGGCAAGATAATGACAACTAAACTGATTCTTTTATTATTTGTTTGTTTATGTTCAATACAGCAATGTAAGCCCGTACAATAGTTAATGTCACTTAACTTACTGGAATAATAATAGTAACAATAATAGTAACATTATGATAATGGTTAGTGATGTCCAAATGAAACTTCATGAACCACTAGATGTAGCTCTCTGTTCAACAAAGGGTTGAAAACTAGGGTTGTCAACAAAATTGATATTTGGAAAATGATCGATACTAAAAATTAGGATCAGATAAGATACCAACTTGCAAAAGTATCAATACTTTTGCCGTCAACAGTGCTACAGCTTGTCTCTCTGAGCACATGAACGCTAGTTCCTCACCTGACCAGATTTCTGAGACAAAATCAGGGAATATATTCGGTTCAGAGACGTAAAATCATGGATGATAAACGGTAACACTTACAAGAAAACCTTTGGTTCGCCTCTCCAATCAATGATATTTCTGCTTCCTGTACTATACTAGGATTTAGCCTATGTGAGTAGTAGGGTGCGCACCTATATGTGTTGTTTGGTTGACTTTTCATTTTTTCCTATCTTCCATTTTCAGATCTTTCAGTCACACGAAAACTGGGGGGCATTTCTGGGAAAAAAAAAGAAAGAAGCTGAAACAATAACAAACATGCATGTACCTGTATGTTTGGGTCTCACCAATATGAAGAGTGTCGTTACTTTATACATTTGGATTCTGCTTACTGATTTGGGTCCTTGCCGTTTTGTTAAGTAATTGTGAAGAAATAAAAACTGTAAGTAGTTAGATTTATGAAGAAAACATATGTCTTTTCTCTGAGTAATACAATCTGAAAACAAAGTAAACACCTTACAATTTGGATTGTTTTGAGTTTCATTGGTGTGGGAGTAAAAGAGGTTGAAGGAATGAAAGAACTGAATTAGCAGTGGATGTAGTTAAAGTGACTGATAATGAAGGAGTTGAAGTGTAAGATGGTTAATATGAGGATGCTACACACTTATTCAGATAAATTGGTGTGACATAGTTGTTGGTTGGTGTTTTTGTTGGTTGGAAGGAACTTCATAAGTTGCTTGTCAGTTGATGAGTTGTTTCAGAGTTTGTCAGCACTTAAACATTAAGTGTGGCTGCTAGGGTGTTCATAGTAGTCACTAATCAGTTGATATGGTGTTTCGGGAGGTTGTTATGGTGTTGCTCCAGGAAATTGTTGGCATGGTACTTGATGGCTCCCAGGCTGTTTGTAAGGACTTTCTGGTAGGTTACTAGATATTTTATAGGTTCAGGTGAGAAATGTCTGATTCTAATTTAATTTAAACATGTATTAGGGTAAGAAGTGGATAATGAAAATGTGTATATAGTCAAAATAAGAAAGACTTGAAGAAGTGGTTCTGAGATCTTTGTGTCCAGGCTGTCAATGGGGCAGATTGATGAATGATATCCTTTGTCTCTACAGTCCAGGCTTATTTAAACCTGTAGGATTAACAAAACACAAGTCACCTTCAGGTCAGCTCAGACACATGATGACAAAAAGCTTCTGATTGGCTGACTGTTTCATTTACAGTATCTCTCTCTCTCTCTTTCTGACCAATTCTGAAACTCATATTCTAAACCAGATAATTCTGGTCCAACCTCTACTGACCTCACAGTCTCCAGTATACAGTTTAAACCATCAACAAGGTCGGACAGCAGTTTCACGCCTGGATCCTGCAGCTTGTTGAGGCTCAGGTCCAGCTCTCTCAGATGGGAGGGGTTGGACTTCAGAGCTGAGGCCAGAGAAGCACAGCCTTCATCTGTGATCTGACAGTCCTTCAACCTGCAAAGAGGAAGAACTTTTTTTAAAACCATCACTGGCATTTAGGCTGTTCAGAGGGTAAAAGATAATCTCTACCTCAGAGTCTCAAGTTTACAGTGTGGACTCTCCAGTCCTGCAGACAAGTGCTTCACTCCCGAATCCTGCAGCTTGTTGAGGCTCAGCTCCAGCTCTCTCAGATGGGAAGGGTTAGACTTTAGAGCTGAGGCCAGAGAAATACAACTTCCATATGTGAGCAGACAGCATATTAACCTGCAGAGAGGAGATTAATTAAAAAAACCACAGATTGTTGACAGATCCCAAACAGAGGCCAAATAGATAATCTACCTCAGAGTCTCCAGTCTACAGTGTGGACTCTTTAGTCCAGCAGACAGTAGATTCACTCCTGAATCCTGCAGCTTGTTATAGCTCAGGTCCAGCTCTCCCAGATGGCATGGGTAGGAGCTCAGAGCAGAAGCCAGATATGAGCAGCAGCTCTCTGGTAGTTCACAGTAATTAAGTCTGTAATCACAGGATAAACACTCTCAGGATTCAGTCAAGATTCCATGTTACCAAGTCACATATTTCTACGTTTTGTCTCCTGTTTCCTCTGGCAGGTCGCTCCAGAGTTGAGGGTAATGACTGTAAAGGCTGGGCTCCTCAAATTTTTAGACTTAATTTAAGAATTATTAACAGGGGACCTCAGGCTGTTTGTATGGAATAAAGAATTCAGAAATATAAACCATAGATCATACATGCCTTATATGTGATCAACAGATATAAATCAGGAAACTGTAGAAAGGCTTAAGTTTTAGCAGAACATGCAGAAGGGCAGTGTTGTAATGGGAAATAGAGACTCCTTGTTGCAGACAGCGCTCACTATTTTTCTATGGAGTTTGACCTTGAAGGGAAATTCCGGTGTGAAATCATCCCAGACTCTTTTTAGGTCAATACACCTATCAAATCAGCCTTTGAGACAATTTTTTTGTGTACGAAAAAACTACCAGAGAAATCCGGGAGAGACGCTAACAGCCAAATGCGGCTAACACTGATAAGCTTGGGGGCGGAAAGTTGAACGCATTTAAAACGGCTTTTTTAACTACTAATACTGCTCCAAATAACCTCTGCAGTAGCATAAGAGTCCATACACATTAACCGAAGCACTACAACATGTGTAAGGACTCTTATCATGCTATTGCAGAGGTTTGGTGTTAATTTGAGCAGTGTTAGTGGTTAAAAACAATGTTTTAATGCGTTCAACGCGCTGCCTTGAGCTAATCTATGTTAGCCGCATTTGTCTCGAAGGCTTATTTGTTGGGTGTATTTGCCTAAAAAGAGCCTGAGATGATTTCACACTGGAATTTCACTTAAACTGAACTGTAATAGAAAAGTGACAAGTGATGAGTAAAGACCTTAAGAGTGGTAATGGTAAGAGTGGCCACTTGTAACCTTTTCTCTTGCCGGAGAGAAGAGCAATGAATTAATCATTTGTAAATCCGAGAATCCTGACTGATTCAGACATTTCCATTCCCACATACAGCTCAGCTGGTTAATGTCTAGATAATTTCAGTGTTGCAGTGCATGAATGGGGCTTATGTTAACTGACCTCAGAGTCTCCAATCTACTGTGTGGACTATCCAGTCCAACAGACAATAGCTTCACTCCTGAATCCTGCAGCGTGTTGTTACTCAGGTCCAGCTGTTTCAGATGGGAGGGGATGGACTTCAGAGCTGAAGCCAGAGAAGCACAGCAGCTCTCTGACAAACTGCAGTCACTCAATCTGAATAAAAATGAATCATGAAACGTTCTGATTAACAGCGGATGGGATGCGTTTGGGGGAAATAATACGTAATACGTACTAAAAGCAGCCTCTGATAATTAAGTATATTGTTACAGAAAACTGTCACTGTTTGACCAAACAACTAGGGCCCCAGTCTCCGGGATTTACTGATGAACCCGACTGCTAAATGGTAAGCTATGATCGTGCTAACCAGGGAGAATCTCAACACTGATTAGCTAATACAACCCAGCGTCACACAAATTTGCCTGAAAAGTTCAATATTTTCATCTTGAAAATCATCTGCGATTCAATGAGGTGATGGACGTGACATTGCATGTAATGCAAGATTTGCGTCACCTATCTTGAAATCGCATGTAATCGCATATGTACATTGACTTTGTATGTAAACTTGTCACATACATCACAACCATCTCGTCCGGTCTGAGCGCAGCTTTAGGGTTAAGCGAAAAAAAAAAAAACTTGGTTAGGATGGTGTGGCTCAGTCTGTTTTACAGCACATTGAAAATGTGAAACGGTTTCTTGTTGATCCCTCTCGGTTGATCAAGCAGGCACCTGTGTTGACTGGTGGGCTGAGTCCAGACAGGCCCTTTTGTTCAGATCTCTCTCTCTTTCAACCCTGCTCAAGCTGCACCATTGTGGTGCTTGGTAACTGGTTCTCAGTCATTCTTTCATTTACTTCAAAAAACTGACATGTAGTAAACGTCTCTCCTGGTATTGGGTACATTATTCTTTTTGGTGATGAGCTAGACATAAGCTAGGACTAGCCAGACAGGACTTTACAACTTTGGAAAATGTTCTACAATTGTATCTATTAGCAAGGAAACCCAAAATGTACAGTAGAGAGAAAAAGTGGGACAAAGTCCAGACATTTAGGTTCAGCCTTAATGGAAACCAGCATTAAATTAAACTAAATTACACAATAGAGATGATCAAAGAGCTAATAAAGTGGTGTCTGACCTCAGAGTCTCCAGTCTCCATTGTGGACTCTTTGGTCCAGCAAAGAGCAGCGTCACTCCTGAATCCTGCAGCTTGTTTCTGCTCAGGTCCAGCTCTCTGAGGTGGGAGGGGTTGGGCTTCATAGCAGAGGCCAGAGAAGCACAGCTGATCTCTGTCAGTCCACAATTAGCAAGTCTGTCACGAAAGGTATAATATCGAAATCAGTTATTGTCAAAGAATTGTGTTTGTGCGTAAAATCATCCCATGGTCTTTTAGGACACTTGCACACATCAAATAAGTCATCAAGACAGTTTTTTTCATGTATGAACTATTAACAGCCGGACGTGGCTAACACTGATTAGCTCAGGACAGTGCAATGAAGGCATTAAAACAGCTTTTTTTTACTATAATACTGCTCAAAATAACACCAAACCTCTGCAGTAGCATGAGAAGGGCCCCTACACATAAAACAAAACACCAACAACATAGTTAGTGAACCTGGAGTTTATTAAAAGAGTGTTTTGAAAGACTTAAATACTGGCCCTGGTACCTGCTCCTCTCGTGGTATTGGTGCTTCGTTTCATGTGTACGGACTCTTATGCTACTGCAGAGGTTTGGTGTTATTTTGAGCACTATTAGTGGTTAAAAAAGCTGTTTTAATGCCTTCACCGTGATGCCCAATCACAATTTCTACAAGATGAATTCTTTCACATTTTGCAAAAAAACTTAGTTCAATGTTTGTGATTATTTCATGACATATGTTTGCTAAGACAAAGAGAATAAACAGACACTCTAAAAAGGAGGTTGTTGATGCACAACATCAAGCAACAGATATAACGGCTCTGCATGCATGTTGCAGGGATTCTCACTAAAGCTGCTGCCAGAGTATTGGTTCTCCATTTCTCCAGTAAAACTGCATCACAAAGTAATTTGAGATTTTTGGGATGTTCAGGACTGCGTATGACAGGTCCTGCTAATATTCAAGATCTGTTTTGAGGGATTTGTTTGAATAACTGAGGAGCATTTGTAAACCAATCAATGGGAAATGAGTCGTTGAATTCCTGAGTAATCATTTTCAGTTTTTGTGTTATGTTTACATCTTGGTCAGTTTAAGATCTACAAAAGCAAAAGAAGTAGGTTAACTGACGAGAGTGACTTCAGTCTACAGTGTGGACTTTCCAGTCCAGCAGACAAGAGCTTCACTCCTGAATCCTGCAGCCTGCTTCCTCTCAGGTCCAGTTCTCTCAGGTGGGATGGGTTGGACTTTAGAGCTGAGACGATGAGTTCATAGTGAATCTTTGACATCCAACATTCACGAAGTCTGGGAATACAGAGTGGATGTAAAGTCAGTGATTTCAAAGAAAAACAAATACCAATTGCACATAAAGGCAACAAATGAAAACCAGTTATAACAATGGCAATACTTTACTATCATGAAGTGACTGACGCGTGACTTTTTATATAATTAGTCTGAAGGTGCTTTCAGACAGCGAGCAGTTTCTGCCGCTACCTCCACTGTTTGATGTAAACATGGTGGTTAAAGGGCAGCTGTGTAGGTGGGTGGTTAAATGGACAATTAAGTGTTTCTCCAATACACCTACTGTATGTCAGCACACCAAATCTCATCCCATCTTGAAAGCTAAGCAGGATAGGCCCTAGTTAGCTGTGGGTAAAAATACCAATTCATCAATGCATTGCAATATCCAATGTAATATCATTTCAGAAAATCCTGAAATCGATTACCGGTTATGGCTGTGGGCTGAGGGCCCATTTGACCAAACAAGGTTTAAGTTAACACAATGGTGGCCAAAGCTAGTAGCAGTCACAGCAAGACTTTCACCCGGGCGGGTTTATTTCCCGGGTGTTCGCTGTTCGTGTCCCGGTGCCGTTCATGTCGTGGACGTACTAAACCAAACCACAGCCTTTTTTCTAATCCTAACCAAGTTATTTTCATGTCTTATCCTAACAATCACCTTTTGTAGGCCAAAATCTGTCACATAACTGTGTTTGGTGCGTTGCTGTTGTGGACCACTTCCGGTCTAGTGGTTTTTAGTGGCCGACTTACGGTCCGTCAACGTCTTTCATCCAATTTTTGTTCACAGTTTTACCAATTTCTGAACAAACTTTTTCATATGATGTTCTAAGAACCTGGTCATGAAGTAATTTTTATAGTAATAATAATGCTCACGCCAGTAAGAGAATATCCCTGCAGCCCCCGCCCATCACCATACAGTTACTGCTCAACAGAGATTGTGTTTGGATCGTTGCCAAACGGAGCCACTCGCTCATCTCACAGAACAGATACATATACATGGTATTAAAAATATAGTTTTCCCGCTGTATATGTGTTTTGAACATAACTGTATCTAAATTGAAGGATTAATCTGTGTGCGTCTATATCACTGTTTCCCCTCACTTGATTTCTTCCCATTGAGCCAAAATGAAAGCTATTTTGGTTTAGTAAACTTCTGTCAGTCAGCTGGTGAGGGCAGGTTCTCATGCAGCTGTCACTCAGGAGCTGTGGAGAGATAGTTTAGACAGACCTGTTCACTCAACACGTCATATATGGAGGCTTCGGGTTCGACAGGTCCGATGACCTTTAGATCAAAATCGAATCGATATAAAATCTTGACCTGAACAATCAAAATTGAATCATGGGTATGGTTGGTTACCGAAACCCGGTGCCTACATTACCCCGGTTGCTAAACAAACGGTATCTATCAAAACAAATCACAATGCAGATGTTGGTGCCTCATTTTGGTGCCCCTAAATTCCTGCGCTACTCTCATGGGCTGAGTCACATCAGCTGGCAGACTGAGGCCTGGGAATAATAATAATAATACAAATAATAACAACAACAACAACAACAATAATAATAGGTTAATAACAAAAATAAAATGTATCAGAAGAAGAAACTAACAGCATCATATATATAAAAAGCTTAAGATTTATGAATTTCAAATTTAAATTTGACTTAGTAAAAAAGCCATTCTTTAATGTTGTTTTTATTTTTATATCGGCACCATTTTAAATGTATAGTTTTAACACCGTTATCGGAAAAACACAAACGATACCCAACCCTATACGTAAGGTTATGATAATACCCAGTTCTAGTTAAAACGTTATTCTTTCCAACAGTTAATACATCAGCAAACATTCCCGTCCGTCCCCACTGATAACAACATCTTACACTAAAATTAGCAGTCTTTCTCCATGTGTTATTGAAACCACAAGACAAAGTGGCTTGTGCTTGCATACGTTTGTCCCTGTGGTTGGATTAGTTTATGGATACAGTATTTGTTTTCTTGTTGATAAACTCTGCTAAAGTGCAGAAGTTCTTCTTCAGCTGGTGATTTTGGCAGTTAAACAGCTTCGGGTACATCAACGCCTCCTTCATGTAAATGCAAGCATCTCATCTGTTTCTAAATTACTGTTATCTGGATACAAGGCACTTGACATGACAAATGAAATGGGGCCTTGGTGGCTGAATTTCAGTCTCCTGATACCTGCTGCCTTTCCCAGTGACAGTATTTCTACAATGTTGTATAATGATGCTGTAATCGTGACATACCGAGCTTTTGTGCAGTTCCTCACAGCTGGAATCAGTCTTAGTCGACCCTTCCATGATGCGTTGTACTTGTCCAGGTCCAGTTCATCCAGAACCTCCTCTGACATCTGAAGCATGTAGGCCAGAGCTGAGCAGTGGATCTCAGAGAGTTCTTTCTCTGATCTATTATCTGACTTCAGGAACTCTTGGATCTCCTGATGTACTGAGTGGTGGTTCATCTCCGTCAAACAGTGGAAGATGTTGATGCTTCTGTCAGGGGAGATCATATTAGCCTTCATCCCCTTCAGGTTGTTGATGGCTCTCTGCATGATTCCTGGACTGTTGTATGTCTGACCCAGCAGGCCTCCTAAGAGTATCTGGTTGGACTCCAGAGAGAGGCCATGAAGGAAGCGAACAAACAGGTCCAGGTGGCCATTTTTACTTTCAAGAGATTTCTCCATATTGCTAGACAGGAAGACATCTAGGGGTGGGTAATCGTGGTCCTCATCCTCATTTTCATCACCATTGTCGCTGTCATCATCATCACTATTTCCCAGGAAGTCATCCAGTACCTCTGTGTTCTTGCTGGTGTAACAGTGGAAGAGATAGACTGCAGCCAGAAACTCCTGAATGCTCAGATGAACAAAGCAGTAGACTGTTTTCTGGAAGATCACACTCTCTCTTTTGAAGATCTCTGTACAAACTCCTGAGTACAACAAGGCCTCTGCTACATCAACACCACACTGCTCCAGGTCTTCTTGGTAGAACATCATGTTTCCTTTCTCCAGCTGTTCAAATGCCAGCCTACCCAGCTTCAGAAGAACTTCCCTGTCCACCTCCTTCAGCTCCTGTGGACTCGTCTCTTGTCCCTCATCGTACTTCTGCTTCTTCTTCTTTGTCTGAACCAGCAGGAAGTGTGAGTACATGTCAGTCAGGGTCTTTGGCAGCGCTTCCCTTTGGTCTGTAGTCAACATGTGATCCAGAACTGTAGCAGTGATCCAGCAGAAGACAGGGATTAGAGACATGATGTGGAGGCTCCTGGATGTCTTGATGTGTGAGATGATTCTGCTGGACAGCTCCTCATCACTAAATCTCCTCCTGAAGTACTCCTCCTTCTGGGCGTCGGTGAAGCCTCGTACTTCGGTCACCCTGTCAACACATGCAGGAGGGATCTGATTGGCTGCTGCAGGTCGGGAAGTTATCCAGATGAGAGCCGATGGAAGTAGATTCCCCTTGATGAGGTTTGTCAACAGCTCGTTCACTGATGACTTCTGTGTGACATCAGACACAACCTCATTGTTGTGAAAATCCAATGAAAGTCTGCTTTCATCCAGGCCGTCAAAGATGAACAAAACTCTACACACAGCAAGCTTCTCTGCTGTGACCTTCTGTAATGTTTGATGGAAAACATGGAGCAGCCCGAGAAGACAGTACTGCTCATCTTTGATCAAGTTCAGCTCCCTGAACGAAAGCAAAATCACCAGATTGATTTCTTGGTTTTCCAAACACTCTGCCCAGTCCAGAGTGAACTTCTGCACAGAGAAGGTTTTTCCAATGCCTGCGACGCCGTTCGTGAGAACGACTCTGATGTTTCTCTCTTGGTCAGACAAGGCTTTAAAGATGTTGTGGCACTTGATTGGAGTGTCATGGTGGGTCTTCTTCGAAACAGTTTCGAGCTGCCTCACCTCATGTTGGGTATTAACCTCTTCACTCTGCCCCTCTGTGATGTGAAGCTCTGTGTAAATCCTGTTGAGGAGGGTTCCACCTCCTGTTTCATCACTTCCTTCAGTCACACATTCACATCTCTTTTTCAGGCTGATCTTATATTCATGTAAAACCTCCTGCAGACCATTATCTGCTGAAAGACAACAAGACATTGGATTTAAATTACTGCAACTAACCAAAAACTAAGGGGGTTCTGCTCTGATGTGTCAGTGTTTGATGTTAAAGTGTAATTCATGCGTAAAATCATCCCATGGTCTTTTTCAACATTTAGTTTTTTTCATGTATAAACTATTTACGGAGTCGCTAACAGTTGCAAACAGTCGGACGTGGCAAACACTGTTCAGCTCGGGGCATTAAGGTGAACGCATTAAAACCTCTTTTTTAACCACTAATATTCCTCAAAATAACACAAAACCTCTGCAGTAGCATGATAAGAGTCCTTACACATAAAACGAAGCATCAAAAACGTAGTTAGTGAACCCAGAGTTTATTAAAAGAGTGTTTTAAAGACTTACCTACTGGCCCCTGTACCAACTCCTCTCGTAATTAAAGTCCATTCAAGTGGATTACCAAATGCAATCCAAAAGAAAGGAGCCCATTCATGATTTATTCCAGCAAAACACATAAACTTTGTGGTATGTGGCAGTTTGATGAAATATAAGTTAATAATAGATGTAAAAGATTCGGAAAAGTCCAAGACAGCAAATATCCCTGCAGCACCGAAACATCACATGAGGGGGTGGGGGGCATGTGTTGCGGAAAGGGGCTACAGGCAGAGGTAGCATCAGACATAGCATCAGTCTCGGTGTTTGTGTATTTTTTGGTGTGCCTGTGGATACTGTGAGCCCATGGGCCCAGAAGATGAATGTTTATGCTGCCAACGGAGTGACATTTTGAGCCGTGGCCTGGAATCATTGAGTACTACAACAGGCTGTGATACTGCTATGGAGGATTCTCCTGCCCTCATCAACCATAACGTGCTGGACACTAAACTGGAAGAGGTGACCAATTCCTAAATAAATCATCAATGGACTCCTTCCCTTTGGATTGCATTTGGTAATCCACATGGATGGACTTTAATTATGAGAGGAGCTGGTACAGGGGCCAGTAGGTAAGTCTTTCAAAACACTCTTTAAATAAACTCTGGGTTCACAAACTACGTTGTTGGTGCTTCATTTTATGTGAAGGGACTCTTATCATGATACTGCAGAGGTTTGCTGTTATATTGAGCAGCATTAGCGGTTAAAAAAAAACGTTTTAATGACTTCACCGTACAGCCCCGAGCTAATCATTGTTAGCCACGTCCAACTATTAGTGACTGTTAGCGACCCTCCTGGATTTCTCAGTTAATTGTTTATACATGAAAAAACTGTCTTGTTGGCTTATTTGATGCATGCAAGTGTCGAAAAAGACCATGGGATGATTTTACGCCGGAATTACACTTTAAATATCTATACTGCCTGACCCGACAAATATAGCTTTGCATTAGATTGTCATATGCCCAAGCTGTAATCGGCTGATTGGATGATTTCCATAAGCCACACATCAATCAAAGCCCATCTCACACAAGGTGGTTCATTTATATGACTGCAACAGCACTGATCTCTGCACATCAATGTTATTACACACCTCTGCTGTGGCAAAGCTTTGACACCTGCACCCAGCCTCCACCTTTCTACACTCAACAAAAATAAAAAAAACACTTTTGTTTTGGCTCCCATTTTTCATGAGATGGACTTAAAGATCTAAAATTCATTGCATATACACAATATTACCATTTCTCTCAAACATTATTCACAAATCTGTCTAAATGTGTGATAGTGAGCACTTCTGCTTTGCTCAAAATGCCACAGATGCCACAAGCATTGAGGGAGCGTGCAATTGGCATGCTGACAGCAGGAATGTCAACCAGATCTGTTGCTCGTGCATTGAATGTTCATTTCTCCACCATAAGCCGTCTCCAAAGGTGTTTTAGAGAATATGGCAGTACATCCAACCGGCCTCACAACCGCAGACCACGTGTAACCACACCAGCCCAGGACCTCCACATCCAGCAGGTTCACCTCCAAGATCGTCTGAGACCAGCCACTGAGACAGCTGCTGAAACAATTGGTTTGTATAACCAAACAATTTCTGCACAAACTGTCAGAAACCGTCTCAGGGAAGCTCAACTGCATGCTCGTCATCCTCATCGGGGTCTTGACCTGACTCCAGCTCGTCGGCGTAACAGACTTGAGTGGGCAAATGCTCACATTCGATGGTGTCTGGCACGTTGGAGAGGTGTTCTCTTCACGGATGAATCTCGGTTTACATTGTTCAGGGCAGATGGCAGACAGCGTGTGTGGCGTCGTGTGGGTGAGCGCTTTGCTGATGTCAATTTTGTGGATCGAGTGGCCCATGGTGGTGGTGGGGTTATGGTATGGGCAGGCATCTGTTATGGACGAAGAACACAGGTGCATTTTATTGATGGCATTCTGAATGCACAGAGATACCATGATGAGATCCTGAGGCCCATTGTTGTGCCATACATCCATGAACATCACCTCACGTTTCAGCAAGATAATGCACGGCCCCATGTTGCAAGGATCTGTACACAATTCTTGGAAGCTGAAAATGTCCCAGTTCTTGCATGGCCAGCATACTCACCGGACATGTCACCCATTGAGCATGTTTGGGATGCTCTTGACCGGCGTATACGACAGCGTGTACCAGTTCCCACTAATATCCAGCAACTTCGCACAGCCATTGAAGAGGAGTGGACCAATATTCCACAGGCCACAATTGACAATCTGAAAAACTATGCGAAGGAGATGTGTTGCACTGCATGAGGCAAATGGTGGTCAGACCAGATACTGACTGGTTCTGAGTCCCCAGACCCCCAATAAAGCAAAAAAATGTACTGTACATTTCAGGGTGGCCTTTTATTGTGGACAGTCTAAGGCACACCTGTGCACTAATCATGATGTCAGATCAGCATCTGGATGTGGCACACCTGTGAGGTGGGATGGATTATCTGAGCAAAGCAGAAGTATCACACATTTAGACAGATTTGTGAACAATGTTTGAGAGAAATGGTAATATTGTTTATCTGGTATGAATTTTAGATCTTTAAGTCCATCTCATGAAAAATGGGAGCAAAAACAAAAGTGTTGCGTTTAAAAATTTGTTGAGTGTAGTTTGGAGTCCTAATATTAGTGATGTCCACATGAAGCGTCATGAACCATTAGTTGTATTTGTTGAGCCCACTAGATGGAGCTTAGAAAACTTAGTAAGAGTTTAGTAAATGGTTCATGAAGCTTCATTTGGAAATTACTACTATATGTATCAAAGATTTTAAAAATGATATTCAATGTCTTGCTTTGAGCTCGCTCTTGTATACCCATTAGGGAAATCTGCATTTTGCTTCCTGTATTGGCTCAGCATGTGCTGTCTAATATAGGGAGCATTATAAATAGCAGAGCTATCAATGCCAAACATAACTTCTATAATCTATAATGAGAGTGTTCCTGGATTCAAATAACTAAACCAATAAGAATCTTGTTTTCAGACATAAAGACGTCAGCAGACAGATGTAGAGTCTTACTTTTTACCGAGCTGGTCTTCCTGGCTGTCTGCAGTCCAGCTCTTGTTTTGGATCTGCATTGAGGACAGGAGGAGTCTCCTAGTGAAGCAGACTGGTCCCAGTATGAGGTAATGCACTGTCTGCAGAACCAGTGCGCACAGCTGGTAGAGACGGGATCCTTCAGGACGTCCTGACACAGAGCGCAACTGAGCTGCTCCTCCTGATTACTGTAAATGTTATATACACTGTCAAGGATGGATTAAACTCATAGTTAAATAAATGTCTGTTTAGTCACAAAAACCCACCGGCAATGACTGTTTATTGACAAAGAAGCCTAAGACAATGAGCAGGTAAAGAGAAAAAAAAACCCAAGATGTTTAAGATTGTAACTTTAAAGTCATAATCTGTAAAAATTGAGATGCGTTGTTTCTAGCGGCCTCTTTGGCAGTAAGATGTAACTACCGGTGAGCCTGTTCTTTCAGAGCCTCCATCTTCAGGTTCATGGTCACTATGTGTGTGTTGACTTTTTTTTATCTTTTGTAAGCTTTATTGAAACACATTCCCCTCTCTACTGTCCCCTATATGTTCCCCTCTTAAATCCACACACACACACACACACACATGTTCCTATTACACTTCTGCCCTTACTACAAGCCTGACTCAGAAGTTGGAAGTTCTGAGGAATACAAGTGAATGCAGCAGAACTGGCAGTGAGGAGCTTCACCAGGCAGACCAACCGTTGTCAGCAGTGTCACTAACATGGCGACTTATTCACATCCAGCCTGTGAATGTCTCCACAGACACACAGATATTGGAATACTCAGTAAAAAGACAAGTACAAGTGCTTTCATTAGTGGATCATATGATCAATTATTGTTTTAACTCACTCTTTGGTAGATAGGAACCAAAAGACAACTAACTAGATGAAAATCTTACAGATTAAAATCTTTAACTGAAGTTTAAAAAAAAAGTTGTCGCAATGTATGACAATGTAAAAATAAAGATTTGATGATGTAAAATCATAGTTTACTACATATCATTTTAACATAAGTAAAATATTAACTGTAACTATGATGAAATTATAATTTCACAGAAGAAAAGAAATTCTCAGCTGGGCAAACTCATCTAAAGGTTATCTGTGATTTTTTTTGACCACCAGTTAAACTATGGAGCAATATGTACATGGGTTCCGGTTCTGTCTACACATGCACATACTGTTTGCATGACGGCATACAAATAGCTTTACGCCATTCAACTGTTCTGCAGTTAAATATGCAGAAATCTGCCAACAAAGATAGGGAAGAAGAAACTGCCAGCAAGTAAGCATGAATGTACAGAAAGCAGGTTTGGGAATGTTCAATAGTGAGCTTTGTAAATGTCTTGACAGCAGCTCCAGTCTATGCAATATGACTGAAACAGTCATTATGGCATCATGTTTGTCTTCCTCTGTTGGTGTTTTCCTGCGTGCGTTCGTGCTTATTCCTGGTAGGTTGCACCAGGTGGTTCCCATTGTCACTAATCGCCTCCTCTCCTGTATTAGAAGACTGGCCTGAGACTCATTTGTTTCTCTGTGTCATCGCAGATAGTTTGTAAATGCTCCTGTGCTCATCTGCATGTGTTTTCCCTATGGCCTTCTTCTCCATCTCGTAAATAGTTTGCTACCCGGAGGACACCATTACAATGTGGAGAGACGACCCATCTGGAAACTGAGATTCTTCACCGACACTGGGCACGCTCTGTAGAGAAGTACGCCACTCACAAGCCCCCACTCTTTCTTACAGGGTGCACTTTGTAAATAAATTTTTCTTCTATTTAAACTTTTGACCTGACTCTGTGTTCGTGTCTGCGTTTGGGTCCCAGTTTCCCCAGTACGAGTTCATGACAGCAACAGAAATTCCTACTCATCAGTTATGCTTTTATATCATTTTCATCTCATTCAATCACTGATCTTATGAACTGACCACTTTAGGATATTTTCCTCATATGCAGTCTTTTTCTTTACAGGTAGAACATACTTCTTAGGTCTTTTTCTTTCCAGACATGACACATCAAAACAGTGACGTTTATATAACTCAGATGAGCTGCAGCTAATTCACAGTTGTAGTCACAGTAAAATCCACACTTAATTAAAAAAAAAAACAGTGATGGAAAATGTTTACCCCTGATAATGATTTGTGACAAGTATAGTAAATATCTCCCAAAGAGTGTCAGTGAGAAACAAAACTCTGCAGGAACCTATAACATAGTGATGTCCAAATTAAGCATTAGTTGTATTTGTTGAGCCCACTAGAGGGAGCTCCTGGTCTAGAGGAAAAATGAATGGTGATTCAGTGTGTTTTCAACCCTTTGTTGAACAGAGAGCTCCATCTAGTGGACTCCGAAAATAAAGAAAATGCTTCATGAACATTCGTTTGATCACTACTGTAACAGGTTCAGCTTAATTGTTAAACATGCCTGTTGCCTTAAAAATTCTCACATTTTACGGTGTGAGTGGTGGCCCTGGAACAGAGCTTCATAATCACCATCACAGTAGAAACTTACTTCGTGTGTGAGTGCCGATCACTGAAGAATGGAGGGGAATCTTTGGACCAGTCACTCTGCACAGAAAGCCGGCTGCAGCCTGAATACACTGATGTTTTTCTGTGGTCCAGCTCTCTGGTGACAACAAGATACATTTACGATGATGAACAACATCTGTCATCAACCAACAGCCATAAATCAAACTACAGCTCTGGAAAACTAGTTTCAGAACTGGGGTACACAATAAAGTTAAATGCATACAGCAAACATCTGTACTTTTAGTGTCTGCTACTTTGAGAGAGATAATGTTGCTACTTTACTGTAAAGAGAACTGTGGTGTGTAAATACATAAGTACAAATACATTCAGGCCTAAATAGAGAACACTGGCTGTGGGTCTTTTGTTACCGAAATGTTTGTTCAAATGGACACATTTCAGGAGGAAGTGATGATCTGTTGTCTTTGCATTACAGTGGTGTTGGGTCCTGATTAGTCTTTCACATCAAAGAACCTGAAGGAGAATTCTGTGATGTGAAACTTAACTATGTAGAAAATGGGAATGTTTACTTGAAATACTCTTGGTTATATTCTGTCAAATAGAAGAATACTTCTATGCATATTTACTTTTTATTTGTATTTACATTCATTAAAGTTATATTGTCATACTGTAGTATTTTTTCATTTATTACATTGAACCAGCTGTTTCAGTTTAATGTTCAGTCTTAATACTTTTCCGTGGACGGTTTTGTTTTGAACTCTCTTATTGGACAAGTAGAGAAGCAAATGAGGTTTACAATAAGTAGCTTAGTTATGCCTTCAGTGGTGCCTTTGGTGTTGATGCTGATATTCTGTTTTAGTTTTACAGTCTCTTACATTGTGTGTGAGGGTTGATGACTGAAGAACGGTGGTGTATCTTTGGACCAGACTGAAGACACTGATCCGCCCTCTTCTTCCTCAGCACAATCACCCATCATGTGGATATCAGTCACTGAGAGATGAAACATTGACACACGTAAACAGTGACATTAACACATGTAAACAGTAACATTAACACATGGACACAAGGTAACATTAACACTTGACAACATTGTAATTTGAAAAAATATCTCAGATATTCTATAAACTGTTACAGATTTATAAAAGCCAAATTTTGTATCTGACATCAAACACCAGCATTGTGGTATTTTTCCCAGCTGATTAGATATCCAGACTTTCATGTGATCATTCAGCATTAAATATGCGCATTTTTTTTATTGATTGCAGTCGGTGATTATTTAATGTGCACTATTTAATGTGAAGTTCTACAAACCATCCTCTCTGCTGTGGCTGATCCCGCTCCTGTGTAGACTGGACATGTGACAAAACATTTGTTTATCTCTATTCAACTTTGAACTGTAACAAAACTATTTTGACAATCTGATTGTCTGCCGATTGCTCACCTGACAAAACATTTGTGTTAATTAAACTTTGAAAGTATAATATGTAGAAAGTATCATTTACTGGTTAACACACAGCAATCAGAATCGAGCGAGAGCGAGAGCGAGAGCCAGAGAGCCAGAGAGCCAGAGAGCGAGAGAGCCAGAGAGCGAGAGAGAGAGAGCTGCAGTGATGGTTAAACAAACAGACTAAGGGGAGAGAGTGGGAAGCAGTATCAAAGGAATCAAACTGTATTTAAGGATTATTTTACGGCGGTTACATTCAAGGCACAAATAAACACAGATACCTCCACAGAGTCTTGCTAGAGGGTTCTTGTCAGGCTTGGCAGAAAGAGAGGACTCAGATGCAGGTAGGCGGCAGCAATGACAGGTTTTATTTTCTGAGTAGCAACTCTTCAGACAGATGTAAATCTGTATGAAAATCTCTAAACATGGAAGACTAGACACAGGATGACAGACAACACAGAAGAACACAGGACATCCCAAAGGAGGAAAAAAGAACTATTCTATTCTCAAAATCTAAATCTATGAAAATGAATCGAACAGAAAATCACTTCTCAAGGAAGGCTCGTGGGCTATAAAAGTTAAGCTACTCTAACTGAGTACAAGCTTTAAAGGAAAGAAAAGCGCTCCAAACGAAGGGAGAAACAAAAGCTATAAAATTACCTAACTAGAACCAAAAGACTGATATAAAATATTAACAAAAAATCACTCTTCTTCAGAGGCAAACTAGACAGAAAACAAAACTGGGCAATACTTAACTGGACAACGATCAAGACTGTGAACAAGTAATAATTGAGAGGGATTACTTTTGTATTAGTTTAAATATTGTTTTAAGTATCTACATATCATACCTTTAAACTATATTTCTGTCAGAAATCTACACCCTATTGTCTGACTGGGTCGTTGTGCATGTCAGCGCAATGTCAAATTTGGTGGATTTTTGCCAGATGGTGGCGCTGTAACAACAAACTTAGATTCTGTGGGTCCAGACAAAACTATGGATGAAAGCCGCCATCTTCAATTTTGAGTTGTTTTTTGTTTTTTATTTGCTTCTCCTGAAAATTAAAGTTGATGCACCTGAGGACCAAGTTGGAAAAAGGTTGGCCCTCAAAGTAGACTCAAATGCTGAGCAGGGATTAAATTACAAAACAAAGAACACTTGCACACGTGAAATTACAACCATATTTGGTAGATGTGTAGATATGAGGTCTGAGGTTATGATGACCAAATGAAGCCTCATAAAGCATTAGTTGAATTTTTTGAGTCCACTAGATGGAGCTCTTGGTTTAAAGAAAAAGAATCAATGAATGGTGATTCAGTGTGTTTTCAACCCTTTGTTGAACAGAGAGCTCCATCTAGTGGACTCAAACAACAAAGACAATGCATCATGAAGCTTCATTGGGACATCACTAGTCTGAGTCATGGCAAATTTGGTACCATTTGGCCAGATTGGCTGTTAAGTCGTGACGTAACGCCCTTTAGAAAATATGATTTCTGGGTCCAAGCCGGTCGAAGCCTAGTATTTCTGGCCGGAGAGAAAGCTGGACCAACAGCCGGATAGGTGGCACTATAGCAGCCTCATCACACACTCTGAACAGGAACATCCACATTAAATTAAGTGTTGACATTCAGCAGCCTCTGACCTGTCTTCCACCCTTTTCTTTTGCTTTTGCTTTTGTTGTATTTGGTTTGTCTTTACATTAAATTCCCTTTTAGTTAAGTAAAATAACATTAATTTTAGTGGTGTGTTCTCATCTTGGGTTGTCACATTAGCCTCATGTTTAGTGAAAACAGCTGACGGTCTTTGTTTGAAGGAGTGGATCAGATCAAATCTCACACTAAAGATTAAACAGGAAGTATGTTTCCCAAATACATAACTGTCAGAACACATATGACGATACAAAGAACATGATGCAACATGGGGATGAAGTCACTACAAGCCCTGGCTCCTCTCTGTAGACTAATAAGAATGATGTTGAATAAACACCGACCTGCCTGCTGCTGCCGGAGCTCTTCTTGTTCTGTGTGTGCTGCTTTATTTCTGTCTCTGTCACGACCGGATTTAGGTTTTATATGTTTTCAAGTGAGAGGAATTTTAAGCAGGCTGAGGAGAGAGCATGGCAGTAAACCGAAAGTAAAGGAAGAGGGGGAGGGACCAGCAGGGGTGGAGAAGCAACAGAGAGAAGCTGTTCATCAAATTTGAACAAGAAAAGTAGAAAAAACAAACATCAGTAAATATGAAATCTGACTGTCACAAAAGTCTTAACATGTTTTCATGTCTTTCACTCGTCTTCCAGCTCCTCTTCTGTGTTTTGTACCTGTGATACCAGTAATGTGTGACCACTGCTTATGTAATAATCCGAGGAGATATCTTTTGTCTTTGTTTCTGAGACGTCTTGTGTGTAGACACGTTAGACAGTAGAGGGCAGCAGTGCTGTGTTTTAACTGCAGTCAGCACTGGGCGCTTTTTATTTAACCCTTGTATGGCGTGGTATTTGCGTCAAATTGACCCGTTTCAAGTTGGAACTACAAGTATACATTTTTTTTCCTCCTGAAACTCAATGGCCTTAGCTTATTTTTTGTGATAAACATGTAGAAACAAAAAAATAATAGAACACAAATGCTACTAGACCACACACAGTTACATCCTTCATATGGTCTTCGGTTCAGTTTGACCCACATACACAGAGACACACACACACGCACACACACGCACACACACGCACGCACGCACGCACGCACGCACGCACGCACACACACACACACACACACACACACACACACACACACACACACACACACACACACATATACTATTACATTATTATAATGTCATAATTATTTATAATTATAATTATCCCCCTCTGTCATGTGTCCGAATCACTCCTCCAGTGTTATTTGTCTTCTAGTAGACACTGATTGCATTCATTAAACATATATGTTATCTCTATTGTTTGAAATATAGATGAAGACAATACAGTATTTGTTAATGGTTTATGAAGTAATATTTTATTTCAGACTTGTTTTTAAAACTCCAGATACGTCTTGGGTCAATTTGACCAGAGGGTCACAAATGTGAAGACCATACAAGGGTTCATTTGGAGGCTAAAACAGTTTAGTGATGATTTTGTAACATTTGGAATTTTTCTACAGCCAACACGTTAAACTGTATTCCAATAAATCAGCTCCTCCTCTTGTCTGATTAGTATAGTCTGGTTTACGGGATACAGTGCTGGCATTCGTCCCCTTCCGCTATCTATACTGCAGTTTTTGCAAGGGCGCCGTTGCTGAATCCGCCCTGGATGTGGAATTGTGGAGAGTGCCGCCCAAGACGAGTGTGGCTGCCTATATCATAGACATAATGCAAGAGAAAATACAAGTACAAATACAGGCAGCAATACTCCAGCACTGACACAGCTGGAATGATTCAGAGTGTCTCATGAGTGATTTATAACAGGGCTCCATCCTTGATGTGAGGAGGCTGAAGAACTGAGGAAGACTGAAGGTCTTCTTCTTCTGCAGTACTGCCCCTATAACTGATGGCCAACACTCCCTATGGTCATACAGCCATTCAGTTAATTAGGCGTTTTTCATACCTGAAACGTATCGAAAAAAGAAACACATACATCAAAATGTAACGATGTAGAAAATTGAAAAAAAAAAACAGTAAAAGTATCACAACACAATATCTTCATGACTTCATTATACAATTGGAATGTGATCTGATTCTGAAGATTTCTGTCCTATGGTTTAACATAAGATATCATACAGTACTACTGTACTGCTGTGCACAGTGGATAATTGTTGGACCAGGACTGCCATGCTCCTCCCTACACAGGGGTGCAAATCCAATGTCAGGATTGGGGAGGGACACAAAAGTGATTTTTGCCCGTATGCAACTCATACCATGCCACCGTAAATCACAACTTAGTAGAGGCTCGCCATATCATTCAGAAAGTAGCGCACAGGGAATCATTTACTGTGCTGACCTTTATGTTTATTTGTCCTAAACAGCAAACAATTTGTATCACTGCTTACTGTTATATTAGTAAATCATCATTTGAAGGGTCTGGGTCATGTAATGTCTACTCACCCCCAATTCTTCTCACCACCTTCCTTTTCTCATCACCAGCTTCTGTGTAAGAAACTACCCATTCATTTGCATTGCAGTGGAGGAGAGCAGAGATGGAATGTGTGAGCAGATATCGTGTTATATATTGAGATAAAGTCCTTTATATGGAAGACATATATATCATCAAACCCATGGCCTCTTGATTTTTTGTGTCCTTTGTGTGTATTACTGTTGTATGGCACACATACGTATGTAAAGTGTCCTTGAGTTTCTTGGAAGACACTATATAAATCAAAGTTATTATATCTATTAATGTTATCGTATTTGTACGTACGTATATATTTTTTTTGTTGTGATATCAAAAAACCTGTTTTACTTAGTAATTAATTAACGTCATTTAGACGTCACTTTACATTCTGATCCTTGCACCTTTTATTTTGCACTAAAGTTGATAATAAAATGAGAAGAATTCTCAGTACTTTTGGGGTGGCTGTGTCTCATAGATAGAGCAGGTCATCTTCCTTTTGAGAGATCAGAGGTTCGATCCCTGACTCCTCCAGTCCGCACGACGAATTCAATTCAATTCAATTCAATTCAATTTTATTTATAGTGTCGAATCATAACAAAAGTTATCTCAGGACACTTTACAGAGTAGGTAAAGACCACACTCTATGACTTATTTATGATTTACATAGACCCAACAATTCCCCCGTAGAGTACAGTGGCAACGAAAACCTTCCCTTTAACAGGCAGAAACGTCAGACAGACCCAGCTCTGTGGAGGACGGACATCTGTCTGCACCGGTTGGGGAGGAAGAAAAGGAGAGAGAAAGAGAGAAAAGACACACAGATGGACAGAGAGAGACAGACAGACACACTTCCAGAGATGCAAGCAAGCAAAGCCTAACAGTAACTATAATAATATCTATAGTAATGTGTATATGACGTATATGTTAAGACAGTTAATACAACAGAATAGTAGAAACAAGCACAGCTAAGGTGACAGAATATGAAAATGATAATAATTATGGTGGCAAACATGATCAATGATGAGTAGTGGCAATAGCAGCTACGATACAGCCACAAATTTTATAGTTTATTAAACTAGTGATAGTATATATGAGTAACAGTGATAATAGCAGCAGGAAGCGTCATGTAGGACCACGGCAGCAGGCACCACCACGATCAGCAGAGACCTGCAAGACGACAAAGCACAAACAACTCCAGGGAAGAAGCTGAATTAGTAACATGCATTGATGAGACATGAATGGTACAGACAGAGAGGAGAGAAGCTCAGAGTATCCGGAAAAGTATTAACGAAGTGTTCTTGGGCAAGACACTGAACCCCGAATTGCTCCCTGTGCTGCGCATGGGTGTGTAAATGTGGTGTGAATGGTTAGATTAGATGGTTTGTAGATGTCCACTGCCATCAGTGTGAATGTCTGTGTGAACGGGTGAATGTGACAAACACTGTGAAAGCGCCTTGAGTAGTCAGAAGACTAGAAAGGTGCTATATAAGTACAGGTCCAATTAATATTTAGCATTTTACTTTTCATTTGTCAAGTATTTAATTCACACAAGAGTATACAAACATATGCTTTACCATGTGGTCAGTTCATATAGAGTATTTATTTATTGAATTGCTAGAAAACAGGCTATATCGTGATTTATATCGTTATAAATCTATATAAACCTACATTAGGTCAATATTGACCCATATTAGGATGGAATGCTTTGGCCATATCACCAGCCCTAGCTCACAGTGATTTTAAATAACATCCATTTAGGTAAAACATGTGACTCCATACAGTGTAGACCTGCAGTTCCCACTGAGTAGCACTGAGACACAAATCGGACAGTAAGGTAAGGTCACGTCTGTGTGTATGTTCTGCACCAGTGTATGTTTATAAGTGTATCTTCAATACTTAGATAAGCTAATCATGAATCAAATTAATTATTAATTTGACAGTCGTGTAATCTCCCTGAACCCAAGTCATAAAATCAGACCATGCAAATGTTGCATGCACTGCAGTGTTTCTTCTTCTGTACAAAAACGAAGCAACAGACACAGCAGAACTGACACGGGCTGAACCAACACACCAGTGTGTGTCTGCAGCTGGAGCCATGGCGCTCAAGTGGATCATTCTTTTCTTTGGCCTGGGGCTGGTGAGTCATTTTTGTGAAACACTGACATTCATATTGTAGTAACGTTGCTTTAATTTTGACTTTCCAAACACCAAAGTTCATTCTTTAGAAAATCATGTCATCAATTATTTCTATTTACTGAATAAGATATTTGCTAATGTATTTATTAGGCAGCAGCTAAGCTGACAGGTGATACAGGTGAGTCACATATGATGTTTTTCATTTTATTCATTAAAATATATGTGACAACTTAAAGTAAACATGTCTCAGGTGTGTGGGGCAGGCCTCAATTGCACCAGAACACAGTACAATAATAATTAGGCTAATAAAAACATGTTATTGATTCTACATCGACAGAAACTGATGTTGATGAAGGCCATGACTGGGACATCTTTAACATCAATGAAGGTTTGTGGACACACTGTTTTAGTTTGGCTTGTATAATCCGTCTATGTCTCTGAGGATTTTTATCAACCATCACAATTTTCCTTTGCAGCGGCTGGGCTGGACCTGCTGGAAGGAGATATCGAACTGGAGGAAGTAAGCCAAAGACTCCAAAGATCAAAAGCTGCTTCAGTACTCTGCATATGCCATGATATTTGTTCTGGGGCTTTTGACTTTGGCTTGGATCTAACTGTAAATTAGACTTTAGACTAAATAATCTAATAGTCACCTGAATACTAGTGATGTCCAAATAAAGCTTCATGAAGCATTTCCTTTGTTGTCTGAGTCCGCTAGATGGAGCTCTCTGTTCAACAAAGGGTTGAAAACACACTGAATCACCATTCATTGAGCCTTTTTCTTTAAACCAAGAGCTCCATCTAGTGGACTCAACAGATACAACTAATGCTTGATGAAGCTTCATTTGGACATCACTGATGAATACCTCGGCTTTTAGTCCACAGTTAACCAGGGGGGCACGGTGGTTGAGTTTTTGGACATTAAAAGTCTAAAATGTCTCGACTAATCTTGCAGAAAATTTACTGTACGACTGGTCTAACACTAAAGACCAGTCTAAAATATATTTTTGAATCCGGCCCCTGGGCATGATGGGACATTCTGAGCACAGAAAAATATTTGTTGCACAAACATGTCTTTTTGCAACCATAATTCCCTAATCACTGTTGTGATATCCTCAAAAATTACCTACGGTACTCTGATTATTCAATTTGGTTATTATTGATAATATACAGTATATGTGTAGATGTATATATACATACGTATATTATATATTATTCTTGCATGCTTACTGTATGTCGATAGTTGAGAGCACAAAATAGACTTTTGTTGTGTCTAGAACTCTTATTTTGAAAGGAAAGAATGGAAGTAGTGAAACTGTGCTGCTGGTGACAATGTGGAAGTCAATGAAGAGTTTGCAGTCTTCGTGCAACTAGACCGTATGGTTCAACTAAAGAACCTCAGCGTTACTGTTGTTCTGTTGTGTTTTATTACCTTCATAAGTACAAGCACATCTCAAGCGATTTCCTCTTCCTCTGTGGCGTAAAGTGAGCCTTCATTTTCCCGGGATATACCCTGTGGCAGACCAAATTATCATATAGGGAACCAATTTAAGCGGGGGTGGTGTCATTTTTCTATAACCGTTACATTATATAATCAATATTTTCTTTGAAATTAATAGATAAGAACAAAAGCTGATTTTTGACACCAAAGGGGTACACAGAACATTAAAGATGGGGCGCCAAGGTGCCCTGAGCAAGTGTCCATATGTGATGAGATGGGAGTGAGAATGTGTTGCCTAAAAATGTCCCATTGAAGACTCAGAATTAAGACCAAGGAAAGCCAGCAATTAAAAAACACAAGGTTACAGTTATATCACCTGATGAGTCTGTTCAAGTGTGTGTGCTCTGTTTCTCCTTCATCCGTATCCAATTGTATACCTGTTGTTCTCACCGTCACCATCAGACATTCAGCAGGAACTCCATTATAGGACACAAGTATCGCTGGCCAACAACCATTCCCTACTATCTAGAGGACAGTCTGGGTAAGACACTTACATTCACACTGGGCTCTTATGGATACACCCCAAATTAGGTTGTTTTTTTATGTTTCTTTATCTTACACTTTGTACCATTTAGACATGAATGCAAAAGGTGTGATCCTGAAGGCATTCGACCAGTACAGACTGAAGACCTGCATTGACTTCACACCATGGAAAGGAGAGGCGAACTACATCTCTGTGTTCAAAGGGAGCGGGTGAGCTCTGTGTGTCCCGCACGCTCGACAAACAAACACCCACACAAAGCTGCACATAATGAATACTTTTGGACACTTGTGGTGACAAAGACCTCAGAGAAATATCATGAGGCTCTGCAGTTACACTCAGCTCTAGAGAGCCTTTTTTTTTAGCATCTTTCAGCTCATGTTATGGTGTTACAGCACATGAACATAATGGAGCACTTAGCAGCCAGATATTTTTCTCAGACCTTGATGGAGACAAAATCT
Source organism: Echiichthys vipera (assembly GCF_963691815.1). Taxonomy (NCBI): domain Eukaryota; kingdom Metazoa; phylum Chordata; class Actinopteri; order Perciformes; family Trachinidae; genus Echiichthys; species Echiichthys vipera. The sequence continues at coordinate 29,337,462 of NC_139828.1, read as the reverse complement.
GAGCTAAAAAAGAGTGAAATTGGACTAGAAGTTGCAAGTCCACAAACAAGATTCGAAATCTGTGGTTCTCAAACTTTATACATGACGTAATTTTTAAGTACTTAATGTTAAGTAATTAATGTTTCCTTTTTTATTTTAGAGATTCCTTCAAGTACCACCACAGAAAGCTTGAGTACTACCAGTGGTACAAGTACCACAGTTTGAGAACCAGTGCTTTAAATGAATGCTAACATTGTTCTGTGTCTGTCAGTGTCAGTGTCAGTTTTCTTTACAGTTTGAGAGCTGCTGCTGTATTTGTTATCCTTTTGACCTTCTCTTCCGGGTTTAAAAGACCCTTTATTCAAAAGTATATTTCGCTTTTACTGCTCCGTAGATGCTTCTCCTCTGTAGGCAACCAGCATGTGGGGAAGCAGCGACTCTCCATTGGTAAAAATTGTGATCGTCTAGGAACCGTTGAGCACGAGTTCCTCCACGCTCTGGGTTTCTGGCACGAGCAGTCCAGAGCTGACCGGGATGATTACGTCAACATCATGTGGGATCGCATTGAACCTGGTAACCACACCCTGAATTACAGCTCAACACTTACAACACATTAGTATATACGCATGTAGTCTTGGCATTAACATTACACATTGAAATAAAGTTTTGAACAAATATTTCAACATCAATTTCAAAATATTTTCATTTTTTGGCAATTGTTCTTCACCCCTCTGTCCGGGCCCCTGAATGGCAAGGAGGCCCCAAACAAAGAGTTGTATTCTTCCTGATCTTTTGATGTTTCCTCAGGTAAAGAGCACAACTTCAGAACATACGATGACACAGTGTCCAGTGCTCTAGGGGTCGCCTATGACTACGGCTCTGTAATGCACTACAGCAAGACGTCCTTCAACATCGCCTCGGAGCCCACCATTGTCACCAAGATCCCCCACTTCATGGATGTGATTGGTCAGAGGATGGGGTTCAGTGCTAGTGACCTAACCAAGCTCAACCGTCTCTACAACTGCAGTGAGTCATCTCAAATGTTTATTTTGTCCAATAAATGGGACATTAATCCTGCACTTGCATGGTTACAAGAAAGTCAGAGTTTATCTCTCATGTGACACTGTATTGATAATCATGTACAATAGTTTTTTAATTTATTAGCCCATAGTAACACCTTGAAGATGACAGAAATGCTCATTTATTTGATAAATACTACTACTACTACTAATAATAATAATTCATTTAATTTTTGGGCACCTTTCATGTCACTCATGCTCACCTTACAGTAGTAAAAAAAAGCAATTCAAAACAACAACACAGCAGTAAAACAAGAAATGTATCACCAGTGCAATGACCATTGAAAACGTACCTGTTGGTAACAGCCATAGACTGTAAAAAAAAGTCAGTTCTCTCAACTTGATCCAACCATACTCGCCTACAGGAGTCGCCATCTTGTCAGACTTAAACTCCGCTTCATTTCCTCTTACCAAAAAAGGGCATTGATGTGACGTTACGGGGAGGGAGATACGTCCATCTTGCTGACGTTTACCTACTAGGAGAAGATAACTTTTTCCCCTTGTGTTGTCATGGTAATATGAGCTAAACATACAGACTAGAATGTTTTTTTGTACCAGGCCTTAATTAGGTTTAATTATGTTGTGAAAAACAGCCTATTTAACATGGGGTTCAATAAGAAATTGCTCTATTTTGAAAACTCCCCTCAGTGGACACTTCCTTATTGGATCACCCAGGAAGTTGCTGTGGTGGGGGCTTGGTAACAGCCCGATTTCTTGGCTTCCAGTATTGCTTCTTTCTGGTGAACCTCTCATCCAAATAACTTCACACTCAACGCTGCACTTCCTTGGGTCCTGAGCAATACACCTGCCATGACATAGTCTAGTCCCCTACCAATTCTAGAGTATACACATCATTTTTGGGACCAGGCTATATCTTGGAAAAAAAGCTTTCATTACAAAAGTAACATCACTTATGCTTGAAATGTTTTGCTGTCCTACAATGTTCTTTCTTCAGTGAGCTGTACCCAGAATGCTGTTTGGCTGTGTTACAGTAGCAGGGGTCTACTCTCAGTACACTTCACATAGTGTACATAACACACTACTAATAAATAGAGACCTCCTTGTGTCCTCAGCAATACACACACCCAAGTGTGAATTTGTTCCGATGAACGGTCAATAAAATCAAAGACTCATTTATGCAGAATGTTTTCACGCTTAGTAGGCTACACAGTGTTCAATAAACTGTTGAAGGCCACCAGCTCTTTTCTGTTCTGTTTACTTCGGGGTCCAGGAGATGTATTACAGAATCTTCCCATCTTAAAGGGATTTTACGGTGTAAAATAATCCCAGGGTCTTTTTCGGCAAATACACTCATAAAATAAACCATAAAGACAATCTTTTTTCTGTAAAAACTATTAACGGAAAAATCCTGGAAAGTCACCAACAGCCAAATGTGGCTAACACTGATTAGCACGGTGAACACATTAAAACGACTTTTTTAACCACTAATACTGCTCAGGATAAAAACCGAACCTCTGCAGTAGCATGATAAGAGTCCCTACACATAAAACAAAGCATCAATGTGCTCCTTTCCTTTCTTTCTCTTGATGCCTTCACCGTGCTGCCCGAGCTATCTCCGTTAATAGTTGTAACACAAAAAAAATTGTCTTGATGGCTTATTTGATGAGTTTATTTGCCGAAAAAAAACCTGGACTGATTTTACGCCGGAATTTCACTTTAAGTCTTGAGTCAATTTGGTATTACAAATCCTAACAAAATTTAGGAATCCTTGCTTATCTCACATACTCACATACTCAACATTACCTTGCAACCAACGCTACTTTTCTCATCTCGCAGAACGCTAAACAACTTTGTAACTGTTGTTTTTTTCCCTGTTGAAACATACATTGAAACATTAAAAAAGGGAGCAACAGGCATCAGTTTGAACCACAACCGTGAGAGCCCCATGACGTCAGTTCACAGTTGTTCGTTTGTTCGTCGGCTGTGTAAAAGCATCAAAAGGGCAGCGAACACTCCCTGGTGAGAAAGTTAAGGACAGCTCCACAGCTATCCTAAAGTTAGGAGGGTTTATTTGAGGTTTTGGGAAGTTAGGATGCATGTGTAACATACTTTTCCTATCTTAAATTAGGATAGGAACATTAACTTAGGAACTATAAATCAGGTCTTAACCTAAATTACCATGTTACCAAGCAGTTAAAATAGGATGTGCAAGTTAAAAAAGTTTCAGTAATACGGCCCCAGGTGAACTTCTGTTGTGAGATAATGTAAACACAGTTGTGTGGTGCTCTCCACCTGCTGTATTACCCCTCAGTTATCAGGCCGACTGATGGAGCACTGCGTCATATCGACATGTTGTTCCTTTTATCACTCCTTTGGAATCAAATTAGAGCTGGAAATGTGATAACATATGTGATCAAAGGTGTTCTGATTATAACTCTTACATAAGAAGTTTCCATCAAATGATTATTGAAACTGGTGCTAGCCTTTATTTATTCATACAACTCTAATAGTCTGGCCTCTACTGCCTCTTATAGACCTATTTCTCTTTTGAATATTGAAATTTGAAATACTTTAGGTTAAAAGCCCAGGTCCTATTTTACCTTCAGTCATGACACTTGATCAAACAGGATGGTCTAGAAAAAACACAAGGGGATTTTTAGGTCTTATATTACGGTAGATTTGATCATGGTATCGATTGACGCAGAGAAAGGGTTTGGACACGTGTGCTGTAAACATTCAGGACAAAGTGGAGAAAGAGCTGAATCTTGCTCCTGCTATCCACTGTTTTTTGAAATCTATAATGGCATTAGCGAAGTGAAAAGTTCTGTAATTTGTTTGCAGCACTCAGTACGGCGCTGGGCAACAGTTCTGGATCCTGGTTGAATCTCATATTTCTCAGATATTAAAACTTACTTAAGTACCCTGAATTGCAGATCTAAAAGTCCCCTGTGGTTTGCTGCACAGGAAACCATCCTCCAGGTCTGGATGGATCAAACAGCAAACGCATGAAAAATTGAATTATTGATTCCATGGTGAATCAGAGTTTTATTAAAATGTGGCACCCTGCGCTTCTGTAAGAAATTATTAATTTATGGATTGTAGAGGATTGACTATGCCTAACTAATAAGTTAGTTGTAATGACGTCCAAATGAAGCTTCATGAAGCATTGTCTTTGTTGTTTGAGTCCACTAGATGGAGCTTCTGTTCAACAAAGGGTTGATAACACACTGAATCACCATTCATTGAGCCTTTTTCTTTAAACCAAAAGCTCCATCTAGTGGACTCAACAAATACAACTAATGCTTCATGAAGGTTCATTCAGACATCACTACTTCCAACCCTCCTTCTAGTGGATTCAACCAACAAAGAAAATGGTTCATGAAACTTCATTTGGACATCACTAGCTATTTGTGCTGCACATACAGTATTTTTCAGTGGTTGGTCTGTGACCACTGGAGTCGAGGGATGATGCCGGGATTTAGTCGATTGTAAATGGTCAGAGAATATAAAATAAGTGCCACTCAAAAAAGTTTCTATTATAAGTTTATACAGTTCCTGTGTTATCTATGCAAACATATACATTTTAGGAGCTTTTTGTGATAATGACAGGAATTGTTAAAGAAGTTCCAGCCTTCAAGTTGAAAGTCTTGGTCGTTCAAGTCATTATACTGAAGTATCTTGATTAAACTGTTTCCTCTCTGCAGCTAAGTCTTCTTTCTTTGTGGACGGATGTAACTTTGAGGAGGAGAACATTTGTGGGATGATTCAGGGTCCTGGCAGAGCAAAATGGGAACAACGTAGTTCTGTGAGTGGAGGGCCTCCGACTGACTTCACCAACATGGGACAATGTAAAGGTGAGTGGTAATCAAAACAAATACATGTTATGATGCTGAACTTTGTTCGACGTCCTGCAGTCTCCTTTTAAAATCTACTGGAGACCAAAAGCTTCCAGACAGCAAATATGACACAAAATATGTAGAACTCTCAATGTTAATAAATAAATAATGCAGTCACAAAAAATAGTCTTGTGTTGAGCATTTTAATGTATTAATGAAACACTGGAAAATGCAGATTAAGCATTATACAGTATAATCTTATGTAATACAAATCTCTGTCCAGTTACCAGTTATTGAAGAATGTTAATAACTTCATCACCTTATCTAGTCTCACAGATAGCTGGCCTTGGTGTTGAGTGTCTGAAGATATTTAAAAACAAAAGTGACTAAAGTGATTTATTACATAACCTGTACAAAGTACAGGCTGGCAGTAAAAACACACTAATTATTGTTTGAAGATAAATAATAGTTAGATACCATTAAGAGTGTGTCTCTTTCATTACTTGTTATTTACTGCTAGCTGCCTATGCTAGCTAATGCAATTTGAGCCATTTGTCAGCTTTATTTTAACAAAGATTTTATCCTTTAACACAATTGCTGTAAATTGTTATGAATGTCTCTGCTGGGGGAGAAGAGACATTCATTCATGCTCTGGAAATGTGTTTGAAGTCCAGGCAGTATGACCTGGGGGAGACTTGAACTGACGAAGTAGGTTCTTGAATACTGTTCCAGAACATATAATGTGAGAAACTAGTGAGGCCCAACATTACCCACTGTTGTGTCCTCCTGCCCTTAGGAAAAGGCTACTTCATGCACTTCAGCACAGACTCTGGTGAACCCGGTGAGCGTGCATTCCTGGAGAGTCGTTGGCTTTACCCCAAACCTGGAGCTCAGTGTCTGCAGTTCTTCCTCCATAACACCGGGGCAGCTGATGATGTTCTCAATATCTGGGTCCGAGAGTATGACAAGGCCGACCCCAGTGCTAAACTGAGACTCTTCAAGAGCATTTCAGGTAACAAATGAAATATATCATGATATATACAATGCAGTTATAATTATAGCCCCTACATGCACCATCTGGAAGTTTGTGACTCCAAGCTACATTTTGAAATCAAGGCTCCATTGAAAACTCAAATATTTCCCCTACAACCTTAACTATAGAGTCGTAATTGAGATGGGATTTTACAGGAGGTGTCATGGGCTCCTGGGAACTGCACAGCATCAATCTGAATGTGATACAGAAGGCCCGAGTGGTTTTTGAGGGCGTGAGGGGAAAGAATCCATCAAAGGGAGGTTTTTCTCTGGATGACATTAACCTGTCATCCACAAAGTGCCCTCAGCATATCTGGCACATCCGCAACATCACCCACCTGCTGGCCACCACACCAGCAGGAAATAAACTGTACAGCCCTCGCTTTCTTTCTCCAGCAGGTTACTCCTTCCAGGTAAATACCTTTTAAATATATTGACGCAATCCAAAGCTTGACTCACCTGTTGTGCATAGTTATGGTTGCTACTAGGGCTGTACCCAACTCTCAATTGCATCAGTCGAATCAAATATGCCTGTTCAATACAAATGTTTGTTCCTTTTTTATATAGACCTCCAACAAACACTTTATTGAAATGCCATTCACGTAATATAGTCGACAAGCCAAGCTTAGTGGGCTTACTACACTGACAACATATTGGAAATGTGCAACAACATTATTTGCTGACACTAGATATCCAATAAAATCCAGAGACTGTATTATATTAAGTTGTAGAAGCATAAGGTGGAAGATAATATTATCATGGAGCCTGATCAGGCGAAACCTTTTCCTCCGGGGCACTACGTCCGTCTCACTCAGTGGAGCCACTCACTCACCCTGGGAGAGCATCATAAAAGTGACAAGATAGATAGATTACTCTATACAGACTGTATTTTGTGTGTTTTGCACCAGAAACATAATGAAAATATAATGAAATAATGAAAAATACTTATTCCTGCAAATTGGTGCTAATGTTGTATATGAAGAAATATATGAACATTTAAATAAAGTTTTTGATCAGATTTTTATATTTCCTGACCTAAAATAATTTTATTATTAGGCAGTTGATGTGCTGCTTGAAAAATATCAGTCGACAGAGCGGTCTGATGATTCGAATCTTTGATTTTCAGGGGGCTGCCCTAGCTGCTAAGCGTTTATTAGACCATTTCTGTTCTGGGGAGGTGTCAGCGAGTTATATAGTAACTTACATTACCATCACATGCTTGCACAGTACTTCAACATTACTTCTTAGTCTTCTTGCTCTATGATCTCTAGGTCGGTGTGTACCTTACAGGGACAAGTAGCCGTCCAGGGTACATGGCCACCTACTTCCACCTGACCTCAGGACCCAACGACCACAAACTCAAGTGGCCGTGTCCGTGGCAGCAGGCAACTATGGCCCTGATGGATCAGCAGTCTGACATCAGACAGCAAATGAACATGCACCGAATGGTCACCACTGACCCCAACAAGAAGTCCTCTGATGGTAAGAGAAGTGTAACAAGCTTGACTAGCCACTCAGTCCGTTTTTTATACAATTAATTGTTTGTTATACAGAATGACAGTTCAGCTGTTTTTTCCAGGCACTGAGTACTACTGGGACGATCCACGGAAGGTGGGCTCTAAAGTGACTGCCTCTGATGGCAGCTATTACTACCGAGGCCCAGGCACCGGAACAAGTACCTTCATCACCCACAGCAGACTAAAGAGCAGAAACTTCATCAAAGGAAACGATGCCTTCTTCCTCTTCACTCTTGAAGGTGTGGAGTTCAGATGGGAAAACTGTACTGTACATCTCAGATCATCCTGTCCATGAAACGTCACACTTGTTGTCTACCTGTCCTCAGATATATCTCATCTGCTGGTATCTCAGCCTCTGCCCCGCTCTGCAGTCCATGCTGACGCCGGTCTGATGAAGGCTGCAGAACAAGGTGCTCCACAGGGAGCTCACAATAATGGGATGCTGGTCCCAGCTGTGGCAGGGTCTGTGGCAGTCGCCATGTTTGTGCTTTCCATGCTGATCATAGGGTACGCTTGGAGGATGAGGAGGAGCAGGACACAACAAGAAAGCGATGAGGTGGTGATCATACAGGACATGCCTGGATTCATGGAAGTGAGTCGGAGTTGAACATTATGTCTGTCACCACCAACATTCCCAGATGGATATGCTGAACAAATGCAAATCAATCCATCTGGCAGAGTCGGGTTACAGAAACAGTAGATAGGACCCAAATTGCCATTGGCTGCACCTAGAGACAACAGGCTATAAATAGCAAAGAACTGTGCTATCAACAACATCCCCTCACCATTCCTATCTTTTCCTCCTCTGTTTAATTGCTGCAAATCAACCATCAATGACTTTGAGAACTTGTTCCTGGGAAACATCCGAAAATGCTGTCTTGCGCACATTGTATAAGGTCCCATGTCACTTTTTCACACGTTTTCATACAACAAGTAGTTTGGAGACCAGACGCAGGGTTTTTTCCTGGTTTGTAGAGTGGAACCCTCTGACAACAAGGCAGCAAGTCTTGTAGTGGGAGCTTAGCTCTAATATAAATTGTTGTGTTCTTGGTTTGTTTTTCTAAAATATGTTTCCACTGCACTACAGGAGCACCAGAGCAAAGATTTACCATCTCCCTTCACGACTCCATGATGCCCCGATGAAAGGAAACAATCAGCACTTATCAGAAGAGGGAGGACATTGACCCAAATTGATCTGTACAACAAGTGTTTAATCAGTCACATGGTTTATTTTCATGTTTGATCTGAATTTATGTTAGAAATAAAAATTCTGACAGCCTGCATGTTCAAACCATTTGTTCCCTGGAATCTGGGGTTTTAATCACCTGCAGTGGAGCTTACATTCTGCAATATTACACAAGTGGCATGGTGGGATTTGAAACCTGATTGTGATGCTTTTTACACTCAACTTCAACAGTTTTAAGGTTTAAGTCAAGTAAAATTAATGTATTTCTCCACCAGAATGATTTTTTTAACCTAATTAATCAGTTGAATGAATAAATAATTGTGACAAAGTTCTTTTGGGGTGTAGTCAAACCTTTTTTTAGGGCGATGTGGTTGAACAGGAGGATTAAGACTCATTTCTTCAGTATTTTTACATGGATTTGGATTCTAAAATGGTCACATCTGACATCAAAGAGCACCTCTGAACAAAAGGAACAAAAGGTAAAACAATAATGATGTCCAAATGAAGGTTCATGAAGCATTAGTTGTATTTGTTGAGCCCACTGGATGGAGCTCTTGGTCTAAAGAAAAAGGCTCAATGAATGGTGATTCAGTGTGTTTTTAACCCTTTGTTGAACAGAGAGCTCCATCTAGTGGACTCAGACAACAAAGAAAACGGTTCATGAAGCTTCATTTGGACATCACTATAAAACAATGCTGAAGCTGCGGTTTGTCAGTCATCTGAGAGATCTGCAGAGTGTAGTTCCAACAGCAGCCAGTCCGTGAATTCAAAGGGGAATACTCCTCTAATCCCTGTCTGAAATTCGAACTCCCCATGAAATAGGATTAAATATCTTTTGTTTTGGACCTCCCTGTGAACCCATTTTAGAGGTCTATTGATAGGATTTTTGTTTTTGGATTATAAGTAAAGTAGTGATGTCCAAATGAAGCTTTATGAAGCATTTTCCTTATTTTCTGAGTCCACTAGATAGAGCTCTCTGTTCAACAAAGGGTTGAAGACACACTGAATCACCATTCATTGAGCCTTTTTTTATAAACCAAGAGCTCCATCTAGTGGACTCAACAAATACAACTAATGCTTCATGAAGCTTCATTTGGACATCAATACATAGAGAGCCATCCACTGAATGAGTCAGATTTAACAACTAAATGCTTCATTCACACACTTTGTCACAGTGTGGGAAAGCTGCCCTAACTTTGCTTGGCAAATTTTTTGTAACCAGTGAAGCATGGAAACATGGTGGAACTAGCTAGCTAGCTAACTAGACAACTGTCCGCTTAGTCTGTTTAGCTTGCAAAAACAACCATGCTTTCATGCTGCAATGGTTACAAAAAATGAATCCAATGAACACCAAGCTGTGAGGGGTCTGAAGGCCGGGCGCAGCGAGGGGTCTGAAGGCCGTTCTGCCTCACTCCCCAGTCCCTGGAGCTGCGTTTGCTCTTCCCCGGCGAGCTTCAGCACACTTTACGACCCCAATGACTTGTGTCGTCACTACATCGACTAAACTAATCTTCATTTGTTTTTTTGGTTCTCGTCAAATGGCCGCGGACAACAGTTCAATGTCTGTTCTAACTCATATGCTCTATAGTGAAGCTGTGTTTGGTACTTGGAATGTCCTGTATAGAACATATCACGTTCCATATGGTTCAAAAGGTGCTACTGATCGTTTTTGTGAATCAAAAAACAGAAGTCTCATGTTAGAGATTTTAAGTGAATAGCAAAACTGCTGTTAAGAGTAATGGGAGCCATTTTTTCTCTTCTGAGAGATAATCTGTTTGAGTATCTGGCTGTTCAGTCTGACCTAACACCCTTTCAAAATACGATTTCTGGTTCCAAACGCTATGTTGAAACAATACAGACAAAACGGCTGAACGTGAACAATTACGATCACCTCTTTCGTCAGTTAGACTTCTTTTTACTCGAAAAGAAAGAGGTAAAATGACAATTAGGTTGTTATTTTAAAACTCAGATCTGTTCAAACAGCTGGGAACACAGCTGTAGAAATATGAGGCTTAGACAGGAAATCGTATTTTGAAAGGGCGTTACATCACATCTTAACAGCTGGATTGTGAAATTAAACAGTCTCTCTTCTAGGCATCACAAAAATGGCCTAAAAAGAAGATGTATAATATCTGTTTATTAATCAGTCAGTTATTGAGCCAAAAACATACCAGACAACATCAGTTTAAGTCAATCATCATTTTTATTATGAGATACTCAAAGACAACAGTACGATTGCCATGATTCACTCTCATCTGGAAGGCTGTAACTAACTCACACAGTTTCATACACGTTATATGTGCCTTGCATACAGTGACCTTCTCACATTGTGCTTCTTTTAAGCACACATTTTGAAACAGAAAATAATCATTCGCTTTCAGTTTGACAAAAATTTCACAAAGCAGGAGTCACTAAGGATGGATTATCCTGGAATAAAAAAAAAGAATTTTATATTTTAATGTTTCATTGAAGAAAAATCATTAGCATTCATTTGGCCGAATCAGTAATCCAACTGTTCTCTGGGACATCATCTAGTGTAAAAATCCAACGTTTACGCAGCTTTCAAAAAACCATAACCTGGTTCAGATAAAACCAAAAGCAACACCTCAACCGACAACAATTGTTTTTGATATTCTAAAAAAAAATGATATCACGCTAAAGACATGACATTTTTAAGATGTTCAAAATGATAGTAACCTCCTGATCAAATCATTTAGGTTTGGATTGTCTGACAGTTCATCAGGATTTGGTATGTCTAGGCCCTTAGAGCTTGTGCAGCTTGACCTTACCTGTATTCCCAAACCTGATAAGACAATAGCAGTAAAGTCAAATTTGGCTTAAAATCATTCTTAGTTATTCAGGTAGGGGGCTCATGGTATTAAATGAAAATATCAACATTCAAAGACACTTAAAGCTACTCTAATCCGTATTTTTTTACGAGAAATGTGGAAGGTCGTTTGTAGAGTGTTTGTTAATGCAGCTTTAAATCAAATAGAAAAAAATATGTGTTATTCATACAAAATCACAGTTCTTTTCTACCACCAGTAAACACTTTGCCAATATGTATCACATTGACTGCAAGGACGGCTCAAAAATTAAAGTTAATATGAAAGTTATCACTAGGGGTGTGACGAGACCCTCGGCTCACGAGACGAGATGATACATGTTGATTGACAAGATCTTGAGTTCACAAGAACAAGACGAGATTTTAACACTATTTTTAACTTCCAATATTTTCTTGATTTTGATTTCAGCAAAGAGCTGCGGTGGTGCTGCAAGTTTCTTTGCAAAGTGCTCGTGTTAGCCGCGGTGTAGCCCACTGTAATCATGCCGGTAAAGTATACCGACATTGCCTGCTGCCTCAGTCGCTGCACTTGGCAGAGAAATAAAGTTGATGAATCGGTTAAACACTGTTGATTTGTTCCCTCTTTTGGTTTAGTAAATATCTGTCAGTCAGCTGGTAAAGGCAGGTTATCCAGCAGCTGTCTCTCAGCTCAGGAGCTCCAGGCAGATGGCTGAGGCCGATGCATTCTCTCTGCTTGTCACATACGGAGGCTTCTGGTCCACCAGGTGCTGACACTGTGACTAGAACTTGAGGCTGATATTAAAGAAGCTGCGGGGCTCACGTGTTATGCATTTGTGTTACAGTGCACGCATCTTCTTACAGTGCTCACTGCTTATCTATGGTTTGTGTCTAACCTGTTACTGGGTTGCCGTTTCCACTCACATATTGATATTGTGAGACAACTTTTCACACAGACGAAAAATATCCGCACATTTTCATACCGTGAGATCTTTAGGGACAATATCTCGTCACACCCCTAATAATCACTGTTGTAGTGTAGTTGCTCTTATTCAACTCTGGTTCAAAATGTAATCTTTTTGAGTTGAAAGCACCTCGAGCTGACTGTGACCTGAGGGAAAGTTTTGTGTCAGGCTCTGTTGAGCAAAAGGAAACAGTTGATTAACTGTCCTTATATTATATACCAAAATATAAGTCTTAAAGTAGCAGTGTGTAGGATTTAGTGGCCTCTGCTAACGCGTGAGGGACAGATGCTAGAATGAAATCACTGAACGAGTCATAGAAGTCGTTTCTTAATCCTAATCTAGTTTATTGCCGTTGTTGGCCTCATATTTTATTCACTGTGGCAATGTAGTAGGGTCCAAATAGTATGACTCAGCGGATGTAGACTGTTGGGATAAACCTGCCATTGGCTTCTTGTTTTAGGCACCATTCTCTTTCCAATAAGCTATCACCGCTAACTTTTTTGCAGCGGCACCGTTGCTGCATCTGGGACTTTATGAAAGAAGATTATGATTGGTTGAAAAGAAATATAAACGAGCCAGAATGTTTTTTACATTCTTGTATTGATCATCAACAATGGCCTTCAGGTAATGTAAAACCTAAAAAGTCCTCACTAGAGACGCTTTTTAGTTTGCCAGTTCTTGGCTACGGTAGAAATATGGCGCGGCAACATGGCAGACTGTGTAGGAGATCCTGCTGCCTATGTAGGTATGAAGGGCTCAAACTAAGCTAACGAAATCACAGCGACTCTTAGTTTAGTGATGCAAAAATGAAAACACAGCTATGAATATTATATTCCTCTTTAGGCATAAGATCCCCCTAAATCCTACACAATGCTTCTTTAAATGATGTGTGCTTTGTTGATAGGAATGGATACTATAGACATCACAGTATAAATGACTGGCTGCACTCTTTAGACTCACACAAGCAAATAGGCAGGCAGCGCTTCAGCTATGACACACGCACACACACACACACACACACAGACACACACACACACAGGTAAACAGCTCTTGTAACTTATAAACGCTGCCTCCAAAAACTATAATAACATTTTACTATCTAGACACACTCATGCCCAAATGTGCTGAGAGCTTATTAAAGTCAGGGGCTACGAAATTAAAGCACAGCCCCAAAACTCTGTCAGTGCACTAAAGGAGACACGCTGAACAGCAAAGACAAAAAGAAAAAGGTATTTTTAGAAAGAAAATGGAAGATAAACAGACTTAAATCTACACTAGCTCACTGGCAGACTCAAATAGCAGTGAGAAGGAAGTGTTTGAAATGTTAAGACTAAAACACAAAGGAATAATGTACTGCAGAGCCAACAAAGAAATATTTGGCTGCATTTGCAGCCTGTTTGGATTTTGCCGTTTTGTCCCGTGAACACAGATTTCCTTTTAGCGTCCATACACCAAAACAGAATTGAAACCGATGGGAAAACAATGTTTATACAAAATAACACAGCTTTAAAAAGCTGGAAGAGGAAGTATGAAAGATGCCTGTTTGAGACAGAGCCACAGCAGAAGACTTGCAGACAGGAATGGTTGACTCTGATGCCAGGCAGGAAGAAAATGGAGTTAAGCATGTAGGGAAAGAGTATCTTACGGTATCTTAAAGCCCGTGCAGATTAAGGCAAGGCAGCTTCAACCCATTCCCAACTCTACAGGATGAAATAATAACTTAAAGTATAAAACGGTTCACCCAACATGGTGACAGAGCCATCAAAAGTCTTCTGATTCTGTTCCTCACCCTTTCCCCTCTCTGTCCCTCCTGACAACACTGTGTGCTCATCATCAGTACTGCAGTCTACCCCTACCCACACAAAAGGTACTACAACACTCTTGGATGCTGCTCTGCCTTGGATGCCTCACAAAACGAATGCATGGGCCACATTCCACACAGAAACAGGCATTTCAGAAAAAAATAATGTGGCCTCCCTAAAGAGTAGGAGCATCAACGTATAATATAACTTAGAATATTTTTGCATACCTCATTAGCTAACAATAACATTTATGGACACAGTAATGTGCTGATATTTTTTTTGTGTTGATCTGGAAAACGCTGGTGAGCAAGTAAAGAAGTTTGCATTAGTCTTGCAGCAATAAATCTGAGTTAGTCAATCAACAGAAAATGTATCGCCAACAATCTTAACAATCGACTGATCATTTATGTAATCTATGCTAAATATTCTCTATTTTCTCAATTTCACGTTTTTTTGTTATTTTATATCAAAGGGTTTCCAAAGTCTGACACTGTGGCTCCCCTTCAGAAAACACTGAGACAACTGTGCACCTAACGATAATTACACTAGTCATGTCATTTTCTTATGGCACAGTGAGTCAGCTGTGAGCTATTTCTTGCCTATATTTGTTGAAATGATGGCAAACTTTCCCCATTACAAGTAAGCAGGATGATCTATTAGCAGTTAATGTTTGCAGTGTACCCATGGATGTACATGGATGACAACAATCACTGGTTACTTTGATGCAGAAGAACGAAAAATGTGAGGATTTTCAGGTAAGTTCTGGAGTTATAAGCCTTTCTTCTCTAAATCCTAACCATATTTATGGACGTTCAATTAACATTGAATTTAATTGTTTAACGATATTCTGTCATTTTACAGACCAAAATATAAACAAAAAAAATTGATTGATCAATAAAAAATGATTATCAGCTGCAGCCTTATTTTGCTAACCTGACTCCGCCAGATGAATTTTGGTCGGCTTTGCTTCCGCCTAGCTCTTCTCATCTTCTAATCCTCCATGGGAGAGGGGGGTTTTCAAAGGCTGGGCCTTATCAAAGTCCTTGCATATGATTGGATAAACCACTTGTCCGTCATCTTTATTGACGTGCTACTTCAATCAAAGTCTTCGCATTCAAATCGAAGCCAACCTGTGATGCTACTACTACCAGCAGAGCCATTTGGTAGATCAAGCTTTTGCCAAACCTGGTCAGAAGAAAAACGAAAACATGGTTTCAACCAACAAAAGCCCTCAAAGCCGTTCTCTGGTGTTCTTTTAAAGAAGAAAGATTCTCTACGTCGCTACGTCACATCTATAAACCCCGCCCGGCGGTCCTGATTGGCTCGACCACTTGAGATCACTTTCCTGTATTATACAAATACAGGCAGAATAAATCATCTTGAAAAGTGATAACAATTGTAACTATGTAAACGCACACAAAAAAGCTGCTTTTTCAAATCCTAGAGCTCGGCTAGTGGGAAGATGTGATTGTGTGCAAGTTGTGTGTAAAAGGAGCTTCTACCCCAAACAGGATCAGCATGCAGCAAACAACTTGATAATATATCATTCAGGGCAACAGTAGCCACAATAAATTAGTCTAATAAAAGATTTCACCGCAGACCCTCAGTGCTCTGTTGCAGCAGCTTGTGTCTTAAACTATTAATGCTTATAGCAGCACTTGACTCAGACCTGCGGTATTGTCAAACGCTGGATCAAGTCTTATTCATCCACAAAGGTGCAACCATCAATAGAGAAAACTATGTTGACCGCAAACATACACAACCAATAACCTATTGTTAACATTTAAGCACACCAAACACTCAAACTGTTAACAGATTCAGCATCAGTACCATCTTCCAGTATTGGTCACAAGCTGACAAACAAACCAGCGAATGAACCAGTTATAAACTGCTCATGTGGCAGTAATATAGTGGATTCATGTGAATATTCATGTAAATAAATACTGCAGCATGACATAAAAGTCATATCCTGCCTTATCGCTCTTTATATTTCCTCTGTGCTTCTGTTTTTAAGGATGATGAGCCATTATTAATGCGTTGTGAGACAGCCCCAGCAACTTTTGAAGCCAGGGGGCAAGGACTGAGCTTTAAAAGGTAGGATCAGACTCACCAACTAATCTACTCCTCTAATCATTCTACTCGCATAGTATTTCAACACCATAGAAAAACACACACACGCACACATACTGATTTGTCATGTATCATTAAACACAAACATAGGAAATCATCTTCACATTGTCCAAATTATCCATGTAACGCTTTATAATCCACAGAATTGAAGGCCCACACTCATTATTTGAGAACGTACAGTAAGCCTGTGGTGAGTTTATTCTTGTTCTAAACACATAGCAGTACTGCCACAGAAAACTACAGACTCTACGATTCAGCTACATAGAGAAGATAGTCTCTAATGTTATTACCATGGATTCATTTTCAGCACCAGGTCCTGAACAATGAAGAAAATGTTCTTTAGTTTTTTAACCTGGTATTGTTATTCAACGTTACAAGTAACTTACAACACTGACCAACTCACACACATACCACAGATTGATAATTAAAAAGTGCTGTAGTGGTTGGTGTCTAATTTAAGTTTCAAATCGAGATCTTTAGGCCAGCGACGTCCTCGAGTGGAAACTTTGGAATTCACATTTCAGGCGCATACACAAAACCAGTAGAAAAATAGCTTTTTTTTGTAGTACTTGACACAGACAAAACTGAAACCTTGCCCCCAAAGTTTTTACATTTTTAGTTGCAGACTAGACTTTAAACTGATTTCTTCGAAGGGAGGGAACAACACATTATTAAATAAAAATAGGTTGCAGACAAAGGAAGATTTATATGTCCATAACCTAAAAATATTTTCTTATTTCAAATGAATATCAAGTTTCTCTCACATACTCAGATCACATTACCCATTTAGAAAGAGCAGGGCTCTATTTTGTGCTTAACAACACAAACCACTTGCGGCTCTTCACATACCAAATTGCAAAGATGAATCCCTAAGTAATAAGACACACCCTTGCTCAATTCATTACACTCGACTAGAGGTTTTGCTGCTACAGCCTTGCTTAGTGGTGTATGACCACCAGTAGCTAGTGATGTCCAAATGAAGCTTCATGAACCATTTTCTTTGTTGTTTGAGTCCACTAGATAGAGCTCTCTGTTCAACAAAGGGTTGAAAACACACTGAATCACCATTCATTGAGTCTTTTTCTTTAGACCAAGAGCTCCATCTCGTGGACTCAACAAATACAACTAATGCTTCATGAAGCTTCATTTGGACATCACTACCAGTAGCATATTGTAGCTAATGTTGGCTTATATTAGCAAACTTAAACTGATTCAGTGTTGTGCATTATAGACCCATATTAACGTTTGACAACTTTATGACTCCTCTCCGCTTGTGCTACTGCATTTCAGCTTAATAAGGAAACAGTACTGCTAAATACAAAGCCTTAGGCAATGCTAAACCTTAGTGTAGAATTTTTAGGATTTAGTTATTAGGCAATTTAGCATTTAGCTATCACATCAGTTTAGCATATACTGTTGCTAATACCAGCATTAGCATTAATATAGCTAATATCAGCATTAGCATTATTGTAGCTCATTTCAGCATTAGAATTACTGTAGCTAATGCTAGCATTAACATAACTGTAGCTAACACCAGCATTAGCATTTCTGTAGCTAAGACCAGCATAAACATTACTATAGCTAATATCAGCATTAGCATAATGCTGATATGCTATATCATTGGCTTTAACGAGACTACAGGGGGAAATGAGCAATGGCCAGCTATATAAATGAGCTTAAATAGATGACTTCTCCATTTTCTTATCTCTGTCTGGTTGTGTTACTAGTTGAGACTATATCTGCTGGATGTGAACTATTGGGCTATCGGCACATGCAGGCGTAACACAACCTGTTGTCATAGCAGCATTTTGGTTAGTTAGCTAGCTTGAATGTCGCAGGTCACTTGTGTCGAAATCATCTAACGTTTCAGTGTGAAAGAGTGGAGTTGATGGGAACTACATACAACTGTTATCACAAAGTTGAACCCCGATAAATAGGAGGACAAAATAATTTCTGGTTCTACAACAAAAAGTACATACCACTGCAAAACTACCAAACTTGCTAACTCTTGTCGAAAATAGTCACGCCTCTTCCTGGACTCTAATACTAGGGCTGGGCGATATGGCAAAAATCTTCTCTCCTGATACAGGTCATTTCATATATTGTGTGATATACTGTATATCTAGTAATTCATTAAATAAATAATCTATATGAAATAACCACATGGCAAAGCCTGTTTTTATACTCCTGTGTGAATTAAATGCTTGACAAATGAAAAGTATTGAGTATTTTCTCATTTTATAAAGAACTTTCATGCAGAATGAACATAACCTGCAAGGATCAGAATTTAAATCACCATCAAAATTACAAAAATATTACTGTCACGCAGTTATTTTTTAAATATTGTGATATAGTATATTGTGATATCGCCAAGCTCCAAGTAAAACTGTCTCACTGCCCTGATATAACCGATAAAACATAACAAAATGATTTTGTTGGTTCCAAAAACTGTATATCACAGTATGACATTTCTGTCACATTGATTCATAAAACACAATACCTTGTCACACAACTAGCAACATTTGTTAAAACTAAAAAATTAAGTATGAATCTGAAATTTTGGGTAATTCGAAAACAGACACCTTGGTGAAACGTATTACACAGTACCACATACAAAATATGAAAGATGGTAAAAACGTTACACACGGTGGCTTTAAACTGATCCTTGCTGGCTTACTGCCTACTATTTATCTGCATTTTCTACTGTCTCAATGAGACCCGGAACAGTGATAAGCTGCTCGATACTCTGGTTCTAGACTATAATTCCAACTAGGGTTTATCCGTCCCGATACTGATACCTGGGCTTCGAGTATCGTATGATACAGATTTAACCTGATACCAGAGTTTAGACAACAAGCTGTATGCCTCACTGTGTGGAAGTAACTTGGATTATTGTTTCATGTGTAAGCCAACGTCAGGATTGACTTAAACAGTGGTTTTCAGGGCGGCCGGTGGCTCATTGGTTGAAGCAGCCGCCCCATGTAAAGAGGCTGGGGGTCCTTGGGGCAGCGGCCGCGGGTTAGATTCCAACCTGTGGCCCTTTGCTGCATGTCTCCCCCTCTCTCTCTCACCCCATTTCCTGTCTGTCCTATATAATAAAAGGCTTGAAAAACTGCCAAAAAATGATCTAAAAAAACAAAAAAACAGTGGTTTCCTAACTTTGTAAAACCAATTGTGACAAAAAATTAGATACCGTATATAGATCAATATATAGATAGATCAGCCCCATTGTCGCTGATAACCGTTCCAGCTATGTGAGCCACTATCGGCCCAATATTCAATATCAGTATTGTTGTATCTTACTTAGAACCATGACTTCAAGGTCAGATTAAAGTGAACTTGGCTAACTTTTGTTAGAAGACATTTTCAACCGCTTTTCCAACTGGAAAAAGGTTTTGGACAACACAGATTTGATTCATACTTCAGTTATTTTCTGAATGTTCAAGCCAGGAGAATCTCAAATCATTTTCAGCATGTACCCTAAAAACATTACGTACAACAACTTGTTGACATGCCATTTTTTAAGTGTCGCAGTCAAAACACAAAACTCACTGTATGTCCCCATACATGCAAGCATAGTCAACTGCCAATAAAAACATCCTCTGAGTATGTAGACCTTTGTAAATAAAAAAGCTACAAAGCATAAGGCTACAGGACAGGGCCTTTGGCCTGCTCAGGTAATGGCAGAGAGTGAGTGAGTGAGTGAAAACTATGAGCCGGTAGAGGGGTCACTCCAAACCATTTCTCCCTGAAAACTGCCTGAGGAGCCAGCAGAAGAAATCTATATGTTAGGGCTGGGTATCTTTTAAACAGTCACAACATCAGTACCCTTCAAGTAATACCTTTTTTCCTACTTCATTTGATACCCATCATGCGAATGGAAGCATTCTGAACTACAACTCTGTCAAATACACCATGCAAGTTCACCGCGCCATTGACTGTATGGGTTGTAGCTGCTGCAGTAGTGGACCAATCACGTTACATTAAATTGAACGTCTGCAGCAAAACCATACAAATAGATTGATCTGGGTACAAAAAGAAACAAATGAAGGTATCGTTTGACTAGAGAAGTTTCAATACTACTTGGTACTAGCCCTGGGTTATTTCAGTTGATACCTCAAAGGGATTGGTACTAAATACCCAGCCCTGTTGTATATCACCTTTTGCCAACCCCAAAAAGTTCAACATAACAAATAATAATATATACATAATAATATATGATATAATTATTATTCATTTAACAGGATTTGGTTAAAATACATAATACTTCCATTCATACTACTGGGAGATCAGTGTTATCTTGCTACATGTTTCTAAACACAGTAGTGCAGACTGAAGACAGCAGTGTTGCTGTACACTCCTCACACCTAAATTCAATTTACACTCTGCATGAAACACAGATTAACTGTACAAAAACACATGAATGACATGCAGAACTTTTAACTATACGTATTAATCATTTGAACTCAAACTGCAACACCCTTTGAAATGACTGAAGTTTTTTTCAAAGAAAGGAAATGACTTCTCCCCTGTAGTGGACTATGCAGTTTGCCATGCGAACAGTGCAGATGTGTAAATTGAGCTTTAGGACTTCACTGCACAGTCTGGTACAAGTAACCTCTTTTATAGGCGCTGAGAGGGTAAAAGGTAGCCACAACAAACTTCCCATCAAAGGTGCGGCCCGTCAGCAGCCTCTGAGCCTCTTTGGAGTCACTGGCGTTGGCATACTCTACAAACACCTGAGGGACACACACAGAACATGTTGATGAATTAGCAGCCGACATATTTCATTTTTTTTTACAGCCCTGTCTCCTAAAAATGACTTTCCTAATTGCATTCACAATTATGTTTGTATGTATTACATACAGTGCCTATACAAAGTCATGATACCCTTTTCAAATAGTCACTTTTTTGTTTTACAGCCTGAAATCATAATACATAAAAAAAAAAAATAAAAAAATAAATTCCAGTGTGATTTACACATTTTGCCTTACAACATTCAAGTTAAAGTTTTTTTTCAAAATTTCTGAAAACTAATAAAAAAAAGAAAAACTAGAATATCGGTGTTGGGAAAGTGATGAGTCCCTTTAGAATAACCATTATAAACATTCTCGGGTATAACCAATCACCTTCCAGATTACACACCAAGGTAATTGGCCTCCACCTGAAGTCAACTGTGATGTTTTTGATTTTACTTCAGAATAAAATCAGCTGTTCCTTGAGTCCACTCTAGCAGAGCAAGATAACACAAATAATTCACCGTGGTTGGAAAGATGCTTTCAAAAGAGCTCCGGGATAAAGTTGTGGATAGGCACAAGTTAGGAGAAGGATATAAAATAATTCAAAGGCTTTAACGATCCTTTTGAGGACCGTTCAGAGTATCGTCCAGAAGTGGAAGGCATATGGATCCACCAAGACCTCACCTAGATCGGGCCGCCCTTCCAAACTGGATGACCAAGCCAGGAAAAGATCGATCAGGGAAGCTACCAAGAGGCCCATGGTGACCTTGAAGGAGTTACAAGTCTAAATGGCAGAGGTTGGTCCATCTGTGCATGTGATGACAACAATTTCACAAGATCTACATGTATGGCAGGGTGGAGAGAAAGATGCTTCTTCTGAAAAAATGTCACACTGAGTCTCGTAAAAAAAAAAAAGATGAGATTAAAATTTAACTTTTTGGACTGAACTCCAAGAGCTATGTTTGGCAGAAACCAAACACAGCACACCACCCAAAACACACACACACACACACCCCTACAGTGAAGCCTGGTGGTGGCAGCATTATGTTGTGGGCTTGTTTCTCTTCAGCAGGGACTGGGCAGTTGGTCAGGACTGAAGGAAAAATGGATGCTGCCAAGTCCACCCAAATTCTTTAGGAAAACCTGCAGCCCTCTGTTACACACTTGAAAACGCGCAGGTGGTTCACCTTCAGCATGACAACGACCCCAAACACACCTCCATAAAAACAACCTAGTGTCTTAAGGACAGGAAGGTGAATGTCCTAGAGTGGCCTAGTCAGAACCCTGACCTGAATCCTACAGAACATCTGTGGATGGACTTGAAGAGTGGAGTCCATCAGCGCTCACCAAAAAAACAAAAAACATTTTCACTTAAATGTTGTAAGTCTAAAAGTGTAAATCACGCTGGAAAAAATATATGTTTTTATGTATTATTAGTTCAGGCTGTAAAACAAAAGAAGTGACCATTTCAAAAGGGTATCATGACTTTCTAGAGGCACTGTATTTAAATCCAAACCATCATCTTTTTCTAAACTTAACCAAGTAGTTTTGTTTCATTTCAAAACAATAAGCACACCAATGTCATTATCTAAGAAAAATGTTCGTATACTTCTTCCTTTACTTTCACTGGCTTCAAACAAGAAGATGTTCTTTATATGTTGAGACAATGTCGCTAACAAATGAAATGTGTCATTTAATATTCATTTCAAGTCTCATCTCATCTTCAACTGCTTATCCGGGGTCGGGTCGCGGGGGCAGCAGCTTTAGCAGGGGACCCCAAACTTCCCTTTCCCGGGCCACATTAACCAGCTCTAACTGGGGGATCCCGAGTAGTTTCCAGGCCAGTGTGGAGATATAATCTCTCCACCTGGTCCTGGGTCTTCCCCGAGGCCTGCTCCCAGCTGGACGTGCCTGGAACACCTCCCTAGGGAGGCGCCCAGGGGGCATCCTTACTAGATGCCAGAACCACCTCAACTGGCTCCTTTCAACGCAAAGGAGCAGCGACTCTACTCCGAGTTCCTCACGGATGGCTGAACGTCTCACCCTATTTCTAAGGGAGACTCCAGCCACCCTTCTGAGAAAACCCATTTCGGCTGCTTGTACCCGTGACCTCGGTCATGACCCAGCTTTCATGACCATAGGTGAGGGTAGGAACGAAGATTGACCGGTAGATCGAGAGCTTTGCCTTCCGGCTCAGCTGTCTTTTCGTCACAACAGTGCAGTATAGCGACTGTAACACCGCCCCCGCTGCTCCGATTCTCTGGCCAAACTCACGCTCCATCGTCCCCTCACTCGTGAACATGATCCCAAAGTACTTGAACTCCTTCACTTGGGGTAAAGACTCATTCCCTACCTGGAGTAAGCAATCCACCCGTTTCCTGCTGAGAGACTTGGCCTCAGATTTAGAGGTGCTGATCCTCATCCCAGCCATTTCACACTCGGCTGCGAACCGATCCAGTGAGTGGAGTAGACTTTGCAAGGGAGGCTGAGTAGTGTGATACCCCTGTAATTGGCACACACCCTCTGGTCCCCCTTTTTAAACAGGGTAACCACCACTCCCGTCTGCCACTCCCATAGCACTGTCCCAGACTTCCATGCAATGTTGAAGAGACGTGTCAACCAAGAAAGCCCCCCCAAACCCAAAGCTTTCAGCATTTTTGGACAAATCTCATCATTCACTGGGGCTTTGCCATTGTGGAGTTGTTTGACTACCTCAGTGACTTCCGCCAGGGATAATGACAATGATTCCCCATCAGTTAGTCAGATTAAGGAGTTCCTCAAAGTGCTACTTCCACCGCCCGATTACCTCATCTGCTGAGGTCACCAGCGTCCCGTCCTTACTGTAAACAGCTTGGACGGTTCCCCGTTTCCCCTTCCTGAGATGTCGAATGGTTTTCCAGAAGAACCTTGGTGCCGCCCGAAAGTCCTTCTCCATGACTTCTCATCTTTCACTGCTTTGCCTCTGATTACGGCAGAGGCTGCAGCCCCTCTGGCCTGTTGATACCTTGCAACTGCCTCTGGAGTCTTCTGGGATAACATATCCTGGAAGGCCTCCTTCTTCAGTCGGACAGCTTCCCTGGCCACCGGTGTCCACCACGGTGTTCGAGGTTTACCGCCCCTTGAGGCACCTAAGACCTTGAGGCCACAGCTCACCGCTGCAGCTTCAGCAATGGAAGCTTTGAACATTGCCCACTCCGGTTCAATGCCACCAACTTCCACAGGGAAGCCAGAAATGCGCCGCCGGAGGTGTGAGTTGAAGATCTCTCGGGCAGGGGCCTCCTCCAGACATTCCCAGTTCACCCGCACTACTCGTTTGGGCTTACCTGGTTTGTCCAGAATCTTCCCCCATCCTCTGACCTCACCAGATGGGGATCATTTGACAGCTCTGCCCGTCTCTTCACTCAAGTATCCAAAACATACAGCCTCAGATCAGATGATACGATCACAAAATCGATCATCGCCCTTTGGCCTAGGGTGCTCTGGTACCACGTACACTTATGAGCATCCTTATGTTCGAACATGGTGTTAGTTATAGACAATCCATGACTAGCACAGAAGTCTAATAACTGATGACCACTTGGCTTTAGATCAGGGAGGCCGTTCCTCCCAATCACGCCTCTTCAGGTGTCTCCATCATTGCCCACGTGGGCGTTGAAGTCTCCCAGCAGAACTATGGAGTCCCCTACTGGAGCCATGCAGGACTCCATTCTGGGTCTACAAGAAGGCCGAATACTCTGAACTGCTGTTCGGTGCTTATGCACAAACAACAGTCAGAGTTTTCCCCCCTACCACCTGCAGCGCTCAGCCGGGGGTTTGTGAGTATCCCCAGAACCAAGACTGGTGTGTGGAGGTAAGCCCCACCAGATCTAATTGGTAGCGCTCCACCTCCTGCACAAGCTCCGGCTCCTTCCCCGACAAAAAGGTGACATTCCACGTCCTCAGAGCCAGGCTCTGCTGCCCGTGTCTGGTCCGTCGAGGCCCCTAACCTTCACTGTCACCCGTGCAGCAGCGCACTCCACCCAAATGGTTCCTCCTGCGAGTGGTGGGCCCACAGGATGGAGAGGAGGGAGGTGCCACGTCACTTTTTCGGGCTGTGCCTGGCCTGGCTCCGTAGCTAACCCGGCCACAAGGCACTCGCCGGCGAGCCCTCCGTCTGGGCCTGGCTATAGACGGGGGCGCCGGGCTTCCTCCGGGCAGGGTCTCTCTTCCTCTTCTTCGTTTGTCCATTGAGTCTTTGTGAACCATTCTTAGTCCGGCCCCTCGCCTGAGACCACTCTGCCATGGGAGACTCTACCAGGAGCACTAGGCTCCAGACAACACAGCCCTCAGATTTACAGGGACACACAAACCTCTCCACCACGATAAGGTGATGGTTCCCGGAGAGGTCTTTTCAAATCAATTGATAATAAATAGGCATTTATATACAATCACGAGTGAATGGCTGTGGATGATCTCCAGCAGGAGACTAGAGTGCCTTGCAGCTGCACCCAGTGGACATCAGCAGTGAGTAAGGAGA
Source organism: Echiichthys vipera (assembly GCF_963691815.1). Classification (NCBI taxonomy): domain Eukaryota; kingdom Metazoa; phylum Chordata; class Actinopteri; order Perciformes; family Trachinidae; genus Echiichthys; species Echiichthys vipera. The sequence goes on along the minus strand of NC_139828.1, from coordinate 29,311,917 downwards.
GACTGTATCAGTGTAATATGGGTATATTTACTACTGAAGTATACAGGAGGAAAAATTTTAGCCGCTCTTTTCCTCATATTTTACACCTTCACCTTTACACTCTTAAAAATTATTATGTTGCATAAAGATGTACAAAAGTCTTTGGTGTGAATTCTGTACATAACACGGTGGAGGTTTTCTAGGATTAAAAATAGCTGTGAAAGAAATTATATTTCTTACTGTCTGAATTCCCTATAGCTCCTTATGTTTTTTAGTTGAATTGAGACACTTCTGAAGATTGTTGGTTTAAAGATCAACAGTCTAACCTGTCCTTTCCCTGGGTTCTCCTTGGGGATGAGCAGAGAAACCACTGAGCCATACTTCTGGCACTCCTCTTTCATGTCCTCCAGGATATCTGAGAGAAACAATGACACTTCACACTTTACACTTGGAGGACACAGGAAATCAACTCGAAATTCTCTGATGGTGTTTCTCCGGTGGCAAAACTGAGTTAAGCCAAGCCAGCACAATAAGTCATTGATAATTTGAAGAGAAAAGAAACATATGGCGTTGTACCTTCATATTCTTCTTCATTGTGCAGATGGCTGTCATCAATCAGGTTGAGCAGACGTAGCACAGGTGTGGGCAGCAGAACCAGGTCCTCAATGTGAGGAGCTGACACACAAACACATACACACACACACGTAAATATGGCACACAAGTGTTAATCTTGGAGGATGTCTAAAATATTGACACATACCGAAGGGAATACTAAAGAATGGGCTCAGCAGGGCGGTTTCAGCAGTGCATCTTTGCTTTGAGTCGTTGAGAAGCATGCTGCAGACACAAAGTAACAAAAGTTTATTGAAGCAAAATCACTACAGAGAATATTCATCTGGGGGCGGCAAGAGGGTTCCTGGTTCGAGTGGTGTATGCATGTTCTCCCCGTGTGTGCGTGGGTTTTCTCCAGGTTCTCTTTCTTCCTCCCACAGTCCAAAGCTATGCAGGTGTTAGGTTAACTGACTAAATTGCCCTTAGGTGTGAATGGCTGTCTGTTTCTGTTTGTCTCTATGTGCCCTGTGATAGACTGGCGTCCTGTCCAGGGTGGACCCCGCCTCACGTCCCCCGCCCCCCCACGACCCCAATAGGGACAAGCGGTTGAAGATGGATGGATGGATAATATTCACGTGCTTATACAAGTAAATAGGTCAATACACAGTATAGTTAAAAGCATACTGCTCATATCGAAGCAGTCTGAATTGACAGCTGTATGTGTGAGAATGTACCTTTTGATAAGGTCTCTGAGGTGATAGACAGGGATAGCAGGGCACACCACACTGTTGCTGGCAAAAAGATGGTCTACAATGGCAGCACTGTTATCCTGAAGAAGAAGAAAACAGATTCAACTTGTTACTATTTTCCTTTTGCATTTAAGGTTCTGCTCTATTAGACGATTCCTTTCTGGGAACAGTTGATTCAAAACTTGGGAGACTTCGACAAACTTCCTTTACTCATTAAATTAAGCCCTATAATACCAATTTATTCTGGTTTCTTGTGTAATTACTATGTATTTTATGTTTAATTACCTTCTTAAACATTTCTTTAAGATTATAAAATAGAAAAAAATCATGTCTCATACCTTCCACTCCTGTGAGCGAACAGTGTCTTTGAGTTTGACTCCTGAGAACATCTCCAGCAGGATGATGCCCAGGCTCCACAGGTCCACAGCTGCCGTGCAGCCCGAGTCCCCCTCCACCTCCACCCCGGCCTGAGCAAGGCTGTTCTGAAGCTCAGCCTCCGGAGCGCGATACCCGTCTGTCTGGATGTACTTGACATCCTGGAGGAGGAGAGGCATAGAGAGAGTTAGAAATACAATACTCGATTCTCTCAGCTCCTCTCATACTTCTCTTCAAATGCCCCTGACACACCCACCTGGTTTCCCTCTTTGAAACTGAGGCCAAAGTCGATTAGCTTGAAGCACTCGTCGTCAGCACTCCAGAGAATGTTGCGTGGCTTGAGGTCAGCGTGGACGTAGCCTTCTCTGTGAAGGAAGGCGAGAGCCTCCAGGATGTCTCTGGCACAGTGCTGGACAAGCCACATGGAGTGGCCCTGCTGGGGTCTGCCAAAAATACCTTACTGGTTAAACAGAAAGCTCGAGCTCCATCGATCTATGAAGGTTTTGCAGTGACTGCACTCACCATCATTTATAATATAATGTTTCCAAAAGTTTTAAGGCATTGTTTCATTTGTGATGGCCACATGAAACAAGTAACATTATGAGGCAAATACCAAAAAGTTTGGAATTTTTGGGAACCTGGTCAAATTTGTGAGTGGTGATTTAGAGAGCTCTATTGACAAAAAAGCAATACAATTTTCATAACTATGTTTTCATTATTTAAAAAAATGAAACTAAGAATTGTGTATTCTTCGCTTAAAATGAGCCCTTCATGTCTACATAGGGAGCAGGTCCATTTACATAAAGCCTGCCATGTATATACAAGGATAAAACATTGGGAGGGTCTTTTGCGTTTTCACATTACCTGCAGGCCACCGTAGTTGGTAGGTGCTAGAATGTAGTCGCCAAAAGTCAAGACAGGCATACTGCGCAGGCGTCAACATACGGAGGGTTATTTGAATCCTGCTACAATGCAACGTTGTGCATAAATGAGGCCAAACGCAGTAATAATCTTCTTCATATTCATTACATATGAAGACATGACTCACAAGTTTCCTTCTGTGACTCGTTTGGTCACTACATTCTAGCATCTACCCTCATGCTTAGAAAGGGAGGGGTGAGGGGTATTCATTTGGTTGCAATCTGCAACCTCAGCACCAGATGCCACTAAATCCTTCACACAGGTGTGTTAAAGGCCCAGCAGTTATTCTGTCAGCAGTTACATACAGTACATTCATTGGAATTAGGAACATTGTGCGAACATTATTCACATCAAGTCACACATCTTTCTATTGAAATATTTATGAACTCACAATTGCAACATGGACAACAAAGTTGCATTTTTGATTTAAAAATGTATGAAGAATAGTGGCATGGGTGTCTTGCTGTATGATGATTTACTTTTTTTTTTTAAATCAGTGGAAAGCATCAACAGAATAGATAAGCACACATTATTACTAATGGTACTGTAACTATCTTCTGCTACATTTACTGTGCTTAGGACATGCTGCTACATTTCACTGTGGTTTACTGTAACTTACTGTAACTTACTTCAGTACGAAATGCTGCTACACTCCACTGGGCCATACTGTCACTTAGTTATGTAGGAAATGCTGCATTTTTAACATTTTTAACACTTATAACTTATCGCTCCTTCTAACTTATTAGTTTGTACTTATTTAATTTCAATATGCTGCTGAACTGCACGCTGCGTATAGTTGTATATTGTATATACCTACGCTTAACCACGATGTTTGTTGCACTCTGTCACACTTAGTTCATTGCTTGATTTATCTGATGTTAGCTTTATTTTGATTTGATTTATGTTTATGCTTATTGTTACTCTGATCCTTTTCCACCTTTGTATTGAAACTGTTGCAAAATAATTTCCCTCAGGATAAATAAAGCTTCTTGAATCTTGAATCAGTTCAAAATAGGGGAACCACACCAGGCTTTTGCCATTAAGCTTTTTGTACTGTACAATACAGTGTGGCTGTACACACTCAATCAACAGTTTATTAGCTACACCTAGCTAAAATGGATGTAATCTAATACATTCATAATGCATTCTCCCTTTATGAAAACTATAATGTTGAGTTTATGACGAGAGAGCACTACACTATATACCTTTTCAACAACATCAGAACCTTCATGCAGGGAGGATTTATTACAGAACTGTTGTATCAGACTGTATTCATTTTTAGCTGTTGAACTGTCAACTGAGTGCATGTAATGTACAATATGCAGGTGCAGGTTCACAGCCCATTTGTTTTTGAGTGCCATGATCCCTGTTTTGAATAAAGCTTTGAGTAACAAATCTATTACTGACACAGTGTGTGAGCACTTCCTTTCACATTCACCATTGACTACTTTTGTATGCTTTGAAGAATTTTTTTTTGAGGGGGAAAGCTTGCTCAAAATATCAAGCTAACTTATCAGCAACTCTAATTGAAAAATAGAAGTCAGAAACCCACATCTGTACAGTAGGAGGTTTATTAGTGGTGAGGGACACGGTTAGGAAGGGGTGCTGTTTTAAGTGTGCAAATGCATCATATTAAAGGAAAACTTCTGTATGTTTAAACCTAGGTACTGTATTTCTACGTTTTTGTGGCTTATGGGTATGCAAAACGCAAAACAGGCTGCAATGTAATATGAGGTAATTGCGAACTGTCAGTGTATGTCCACTAAAAGTTCTTGCTATTGCCACCGAGTACGAGCACGAGGCCTAAGGCGGTTCTGACGTAATTTTATGTGCGCCTGTTCGGACACAGAAAAAAGAAGGACAGACCATGCGCAGACATTTAAAACAATGGTGGTGAAAGGTTCACGTTGGTGTGATGCAGAGGTGTAGTGTTTACTGCAGATTTGGTCGGATGAAAATGTTCAAAAACAGTCGACAAGACGCACAAAAACTCTGAGGTCTATGGAAAGATTTGTAAACAAAGCGACGCATCGTGATGACGTCAATCAATGCGTGTGACGTGTGACGTGTTACGGCGTGATGACTTATAGGCAGCAAGAAGCATTCGCCGAGGCCCAGGTAGTGTGAGTACAAACGGGCCAGGGCCGCAGGGGGAGAGGGAGGGGGGGACAAGTACCCTAAAGCACGGGGCATGGTACGGACGGACATTGTGAGTGCACCCTTAGTGGATGAACACTGACAGTTCGAGGCAATTACATTGCGACCCATTTCGCGGCTGCAGTGCTCCGCTCCATACTGGACCAAAGTAAAAAAATAATGTTGTAAGTTACCATTCATCACTTAGGCTAATAGCCTCTGCAACAGTCAGAGTCACACTATGAGAAACAGGGACATAACTTCACTCACCTACCATCCTGCGTTCCACTGCTAGCTCTCACCAACAGATCGGACACACTGACATCCAAGAGCTCCAGCAGAAGACAGCGGGTGGCAACACCCATGCAGCTGTGGTTGGTGAACACCCCGTACAGTGTCACTGAAAGGAGAGCAAATCTGTCGTTACAAGCAAACAATACTGTACTGCTGCATGTGTATCACGTCTTAAAAAGTAATACAACCCTCATACTTCAACACCATTTTCTACAGAATAACAACGGTTAATGTTTTTACAATTCTGTAGGTTTTATGGACCTTTTGAATGAAATGCCATTGCTAGGCAACAACCTTGGTCCTTGTTAACTTCCTGTCAGATGATGTCATTCACATTTACTGCTATAGGAAAAAAACTAGGATACATTTAGGATGTGTATGTGTTAGGTTAATTGATCACTCTAAAATTGCCTGCAGGTGTGAATGTGAGTGTGAATGGATGTCTGTCTCTGTTCGTCTCTATGTATCCTTTGAAAGACTGGTGCCAGTGTACCGCCAAGGTGTACCGCGCCTCGCGCCCGAGGTCAGCTGGGATCCGTTCCAGCCCCCGCGACCCCGACAGGGACAAGCAGTTGAAGATGAATGAATGAATGAATGTTGACATCTTTGAAAAGGCCTATAGAGCCTGTTTTGCATTGCAGAACACTGACAAAGTTGAAACCCTTCAGTGATTTACTGAAATCAGATCCTGGTTCAGTGGTTATTAGCAGACTCCAACTGTTTGTAAATGACCCTACAGAATATTCTAGCAGGTGTAGACCACAGATGACAAGCAAGTTCCTATTCAGTTGTTAGTCTTTTTAATTGAATTGGTGTTTGCTCTATGTAAAAGACACAACACATCAAGGTTCGAGTGTGAAATAATGTTGTTACCGATGTTTTTATGCCCCTGGATTTCTTCAAGCACGGACCTCTCCTTGTGATACCCGTAATCCCCTCCCTGCGTGTCGGCCTGAAACTCCTTGACAGCGGCGGTGGTGGTGGAGGCTCTGCCTGAGCTGACCCGGTACACCGAGGCAGACACTCCCTGGCCGAGCCGTGACTGCACGGTCCATATCTCGCCGAAGACCTCGAACAGCACCGGCTTCATACTCTGGTCCACGCTACCCTGCGCCGACTTGAGGCCGTCGGGGCGCGGTGCCTGTACCTTTGCGCTCTGCTCGGACGAGCCGCAGTGAGCCATTGGGCCACGGCAGACGGGAGGAAGAAGAGCCAGCTAGTAGACAGGTGGCAGCAGCTGCGGGAGCATTGCGAGCAAACCAGGGCTCTGTCAGCGCCACATACAAACCGCCAGGACGTGTCAACGACAGCCAGCGGACACTCCAGCTACACCCGTAACCTTGTCAAAAGTGAGCCCGAAGCAATACACGGGCATATTACTACTGTCTGCTTACTGAGGCTGCCCAAATGAATTCACGCTAGTCAGCTGACAAAAAGTGAGCTAACGGTAACTTTGGCTTCTCTAAATGGCGCAACCAAACAAAAACAACGTGCACGACTTGCGGGGAAATAATACCATATCACGGCGTTTGTATCGAATACAATAACTTAAAACGTGTATCAGTCCCAACTGCAGTAAAGTTTCGCCCGAGTTGTAACTCAGGTTGTTGATAACTTGATATAATTGTACTTCCGTTTCTACTTTCCTCCCCGCAGGTAGCGGTGCATCCTTACCGCAGCCCGCCTCCTACCGGTGAGGCGGGTACAGACCCGCTCATAGATACAGTCATATGTAGTTTATCGTATGTTTGCCATTTACATTTAACTTCTCTGATTTAACTTTCTGTGAACTTTATTTGACCTGTATTCTTATCTCTACATATATATTTAACTAAGAGTTTATTGTTTACTGTCTATTGTTTACCTTCTATATTTATTCAGCTAAGAGTTTATTGGTTATCCTATACTGTATTTTGTTTTTTTATACCGCCCTTTTGTTTTTGTAAGCTGCTGGAATCTCAATTTCCTTGCGGGAGTCATCCCAAAGGGATCAGAAAAAGAGAAGTCTAAGTCTTTATGTAGGATGTGCGAACTTGAATTGCGATTGAATAAAAAAACACAAACTGCTGGTTTTCTAGTTCCAAGCATTCTCATGCACTGTAAAAATGAATTTAGGTTTTTTGTTGGTTCTATGTTTATCATAGAGTGTGGTCTTTACCTAGTTTGTAAAGTGTCCTGAGATAACTTCTGTTATGATTTGGCACTATGAATAAAATTGAATTGAATTGAATTGAATTAAACTTATTTTCCCCAGTCAATCCAACTAAAAGTGTCTAAATCATTGAGCCAACTTGAAATTTTAAGTTTTTATATTGTCAACTCCTCAGTTAAATCAGAACAGTCCAGGTAACTAAGATTGCTGAGTTGACACAATTAAACAGTAGTAGCCCCTGCAAAATTGCCTTGGACATCTCACACAAGCACATCACAGACTGCCCACTGCGGAGAACGTTTCATTCAAGACTGACCGGTCGACAGAAGGAGGTAAGTAAAGTTTCTGTAAGTTAAAAAGTGCAGTATTCCATTCTATTTATGCCAAACTAGGTTTCCATATTATCTATCCCTACATTATATATATATATATATATATATATATATATATATATATATATATATATATTTATATATATATACGATCAAATGTACAACATATTACCCCTGTTAGCTCCGTGTAAGCTAATGTTATATATTAGCTAACTATCATACATGAACCTTTGCCACAAAAAACACAGGCAAATCCTACACATATAAAATCAGATATGTTTTTCATGTTCACTCGCAGTGTGCATTACCACTCTGGAAAATATTTGTTTGATCATATATCAGAATATTTAGAGGCTTTGGAGTCAGAAAAATGTCACTTTCATCTTTGAAATGTTCAACAATGACTAAGCTAACTTGAGTATAACGTTAAAAGTTAGCCTAACTTGTGTCTGTGTGTCTGTGTGTGTGTGTGTGTGTGTGTGTGTGTGTGTGTGTGTGTGTGTGTGTGTGTGTGTGTGTGTGTGTGTGTGTGTGTGTGTGTGTGTGTGTGTGTGTGTGTGTGTGTGTGTGTGTGTGTGTGTGTGTGTGTGTGTGTGTGTGTGTGTGTGTGTGTGTGTGTGTGTGAATGAGAGGCAGACGGTATTGTATTATATACACACATAATATGACATAGATAGATGATATAGAAGATAGATGATGCTTTTCACTTTCACCATTCCAGGGATTGGACCGACAACCTTCCGATCACTGACTTCTATTTGATTAAAGGTTGAATATGGAGAATGAGCAGAACACCACCATCTAGTGTCTCAAGATCGTAGTCGCAACAACAAAAAATAATTCTAGCAGTCAGTTGCCAGGTTTGTTGCAGAGTGTGTCAGTGATCAGCCTGTTCCATGTCAGTGATGAATCAAACAGGGGAACCACTAATTTGGACTAATCCATTCATTTAACAACAGTATTTAACGTTAGACAGTCTTCAGCTCTAGTCTTTCTGTGAGTGCTGTGGAATCCATCAGCTAGCTCTCAACTCTAAATGATTCTTGTTTCTGTAGCAACAACAGACAAACCTGGCAACCAGCAACGCCCAACGCTATTGGCTGCTACAATGGAAACAGAACTGACAGAAAGTCATTGTTAAACCCATCAAAATTTGTTGTAAATATTAATTTAGACTAAATATATATTTTTTATGGAAAAGCACTACTGTCATTCATTACCCCTCAAAATACCCAACGGGTGTATTATTATTATTATTTAAATATAGCTTTTAATAAAGATTCTACATATTAACACAGACAAACACAGAGTCCCATTACATAACTCTATAATATATATAGTCAGTTTTATATATATAACCGTTAACATAGATCTGTTTACTCTGCTGCTGTTAAACACACCACTATCACTTTACCATGGCATTCATTGTATTTTATTATATTCTATTTTATTTAGTTTATGTAGGCTACCTCTTATGATGTATATCTGTAATTTTCTATACTCATCATTTGTATTTATTTGCGTTGCACTGCTGCAACAACAACCGAATTTCCCCACTGGGGGTTAATAAAGGTAGGCTACCTTATCCTATCTACGGAAGCCCCAAAAGGTCATAGATTACATACATTTTATTTCCTCCGTTTCCCGTGATAACGACTTTGTTTAATTAATTAATTTGAGATCTGGAGAATCAGTGTATCAATGTCAGAGGAGCAGGAGAATACTGATCACCATCACATATCTTTTCAGTCGAGGCCTGACACATGAAACAGCTTTATGCCTTTTTATTACAAATAATACAATTCAATTCAATTTTATTTACAGTGCCAAATCATAACAAAAGTTATCTCAGGACACTTTACAGAGTAGGTAAAGACCACACTCAATGACTTATTTATGATTTACATAGACCCGACAATTCCTCTGTAGAGTACAGTGGCAACGCAAACCTTCCCTATAACAGACAGGAACGTCAGACAGACCCAGCTCTGTGGAGGACGGACATCTGTCTGCACCGGTTGGGGAGAAAGAAAAGGAGAGAGAAAGAGACAAAAGACGGACAGATGGACAGAGAGAGACAAAGAAAGACACATCTCAACCAAGATAATGTTCACATTAGTGGTGGTGGTGTGAGTGAGCCTGATGTCCTCATTAACTACAGTTTTTTTTTGTTTTAAAAAAAAAAACCTTATTGTCAACAATATCACATTACAACATACATACATACCAGTACAGGGAGGAGTTTTACAATGTGCACATAAATATATAGATTACAGTTTGAGTTCATAACAGTAAATAACCAACTGAAATCTTCTGTCAGTGTTGTCTATAGTGTTCTTCAAGATATGAGAAGTCTTTACAAGGCATGACATGTGAGGTGTGATGGAAATCTCAGGTCTATCACGTTTCATTCATTATCTATCACATTAATTATCTCGTTATCACGGGAAAATGGATCGTAATTATCTCGTTATCGCGAGAGAACTGAGGAAATAAAATGTATGTGCTGCATGACCGTTTAGAGAAGTTTTCAGCTGTTATCGGTGAGAAATGAACTGCCAAAAGTCACAGTCATATGATTTTTATCAACATAGGCTGCATTAATACACACACTGGCATCTCCATTCAGTTAAAACCTCCCTCTTATATCTGACGTCTCCTCTGGAGGTCTGGCAAGTATTGTCACCGGAAGTAGAGGAATCATCATCCCGGAAAGGGAAATGTCAACAAAATGAAGTGGTGTTTTTGAACACTTGGCAGAAAACAACACCCTGACCTGCACACTTGTCCCGCTCAGGAGGACTACCAGGAGAGGTCCTCGTTCGAAGTCGCAGGGTTTCAGATCTTGAAAGAGTAAGTCGGGTCTTAAACGGAGGGGAGAGCCGCTGCTGACCGGCTACTGTTGTCTCATTTCTCAACAGAGCTGAAGCGGTCATGCAGTGGTTCGGGTGTCAGCTGGTAAAGCAAATGTCCCGTCCGCTATGTTCTGACGCAGGCAGGCGGGTGAGTAAGTACACGACTGTGAACATGGCGAACCTTAAACGCAGAAATCAAATGCGGACAGTCACGCGAAGTTAAGTGCGAGGCTCGTTTTTTCAGGAGAAGCTAATGCTAGCTAGCTGTGGAGCCGGGGCTTGCTTTGAATGTGCACTTGTTTTCTCTTTTTTCGCTTGTTTGTCACAGTGGCCGCTAAGTGACCACGGTTATTCGCTTCGTCTTAACGTCAGTGAACGCATGTCTCCACACTGAACCGGCCGTTGCTTGCTAACGTTTGCTACGTTTGCTGCAAACGTCGCTGTTTTGACGTGTTGATGTGTCAAAGCTGCTGAGCTCGCGGTTCTGTAGCGCGTGACTATCCAGGAAGTAAGACAACATCTGGAAAATGTCTTGTTTTCCCAAATATTTTCAGAGTTCATTTGTGCTTCACACGCACACACGCACACACACACGCACACACACACACATAGATAGATAGATATTCGTAGAGGTGCTTGAAATCATTGGAAATGCTTGAATTTTAATGTTGTGTTTTCAATGTTTGAAAAGGGCTTGAATTTTGGATAAAGTGCTTGAAATTGTTTCCACATTTCTTACACAACATATCGCTATAGAATAGAAATGTAATTTAATTTCTTATCCTTCTGGTGTAACGAAACTATTGTAATAACTAAAGAAAAAAAATTGAAATAATATTTTTTTATGTATTTGTAGAAATATGTAACTTACCACAACATTAAGTTGCTGGAAAAGCTTGAACATGCTTGAAAAGTGCTTGAATTTGACCCTGGAAAAGGTGTACGAACCATATGTGTGCATGTAATTAGATTTTTGTTGCACTGCTGCAACAACAACCAAACTTTATATATCAAATTCTAACTGTGAACTAGTTCATTTTAAATCAGTGTGAATTGACACTGATAATGTTAATGCAGCACATCCTGCTGCCCCTAATTGGCCAAAAAATAGTTAAATTCTGCTGTAAAAACAGAGATTTATATATTAAATGCAGTATTATATATATATATATATATATATATATATATATATATATATATATAGCTTGACATACTGCTCTTTAGACGGTATGGTCTCTCCAGGTTTACTCTGTTTTTTGTGGAACTGTCCCTTGTGTGCAGTGCACTGCCTCTTTAAAACTTCAGTTTGATGCTGGTGTATTGTTTGTTTAACGCTGTTCTGTAACATGTGACAGTATGAATGATTGTAGAACATCTCTCAACAGTGCTGTAACTCCTGCTGAACCCTCTGCTGTCTTTCCACCTACTTCCTTTACTGATTCACGTCCTTCCCATTTACCCCCACTCCCAGCAACGTGCACAACAGTATTTGCTGTCGTGGCACCGTCCTCCTTGGATCCATTCCATTCCTTTATCATTTCAGTCGAGCTTGACAAACTGTTTGTGTAGAACTTTTTGGTTCCTGTTGTATTACTTTACATCCAGTCCCTCCTTTAACCACAGATGCTCCTTAATTATAACATCCTCATTGTCGGTTTGTCAGCCGGATAACGTAAAAAAACGACTGGCTTGATTTCTATTTAACTTGGTGGGAGGGTGTAGTATGGGCCAGGGAAGATCCATTACGTTTGAGAGTGGATCTGAGTCATGTAGCGAATAAAGAAATTATTTTTCACTTCTGTTAAGATTAAAAGAAAGGTTCTTTCTTACCTAATTTTCATATGTTGGCCTTTCTCTATTGAAACCATCAACAATAAATATTTCCAGTGCTGCAGTCTGAATAGCTTAATAAGGTTAATATTAGGGGCATAAATGAATAGCTAAATAAACATCTGTGCTGTATGTTCAGTATCAAGTGCTGACCGTGCTCTGTTGGACAAACTACATAATGACATAATTTCTACATAACCCCAAGCATGGTTTTCTCCATTATATGTTGTGTTTCATATCAGACAACATAAACGCTGATACAGTTGGATACTGATGTCTAATTTTTTACATAGGATTTGTGACACTGCAGCTTTAAGCAGCTGAGTAAACCAAGTATCTCCCTCACTGACTGAATCCTGCTCTCCTCCTCCTTTTTCAGGTGCTTCTGAGAGGCATGAATGACTTTGCAGTTCTCAACACGGGGCGGAAGATGCCCCTCCTCGGACTGGGGACATGGAAGAGTGAGCCAGGAAAGGTTTGAGGCTGCACTTACATCCTCTTTAAAAAGCACACGTTCGCTTTGGCTCCTTAATGATTTTTCTCTTCCAGATGAATGTCGTAAAACGGCGTCTCTCTGTCTCTGCCCATTGACTTCCACCTCCCTTCATCCTCTAGAAATATATTTGTAATTTCCTGATTAAGCTGCAAAAATCAATATTGTATATTAACAATGCGTCAGATGAATGTGCATAAGTAGTGATGGCGAGATGAAGCATCTGTCAGCTTTCCATCCAGTCGGTTCACACATGGGTCGCTCCACTGTGCTTCATTCACTCAACTGTTCTATCAAGTTTTTTTCTGATAGACCGATGGCAGGGACAGGAGGGAAGGGATTGTACTGTAAATTCCGAACGGAATGCAGAAATAATTTAACATAAAGCATCAAAAAGAATAGACCTTTTTAAAAGACACATTTAAAGCGAGAGGCGCACGCACACACACACATACACACATACACACATACACACACACACACACACACACACACACACACACACACACACACACACACACACACACACACACACACACACACACACACACACACACACACACACACACACACACACACACACACACACACACACACACCGTAGCAGCTTAAGGAGACAAAACAAAAAAGAGTAGATTGCAGAGACCCTGAGCAAACATAGGCACATATTGCAGACATTGAACATGGGGAGAGGGTTGTGATGTTAATGTGCCTGTGTTACAAGGGATATTTTACTTTGATTTAAAAGTACTTTTCTGGGCTCCGGGCGCTTTCTTTTTTTTGAGAGGATTTCACCAGCTTTAGAAAACACCCTTTCACAGGGCACAGATGAAGCTGAGGTACAGAGAAATGTAACAGCAAGTTTATACAAGTTAGGATATAAATTGCGTTTTGTTTCCCTTATATTTCGAATCGCACGGCAAACCCTTCTTGAAGCCTTCTTGAAGCCTTCTTGAAGCCTTCTTGAAGCCTTCTTGAACCCTTCTTGAACCCTTCTTGAACCCTTCTTGAAGCCTTCTTGAAGCCTTCTTGAACCCTTCTTGAACCCTTCTTGAACCCTTCTTGAACCCTTCTTGAACCCTTCTTGAACCCTTCATGTGGTACGGCCAGCTTGCGAGTCTTCGAACGTCATCGACACAAGCCTCGATGCACGCTTCTCCAAAATCCTACTTGATTACTGGACACACGCTTCAAGGTCCTCACATCAATAGTGTAGAGTGAAAGTGAGGAACCCACAGAGAATTCGCACTAGACTCTGCAGCAATTCAGCAACTTATTGTTTTGATTTTAAGGCCACTGTTTTGGTTCAGCTTCACCGCTCTCACCAGCCTCTGTTCCAACAGCATCACAAGCGGAGTTTTAAGTGGGAGACACCTTTGATAAACCCCCTGTATAATACTTGCTCAGCAGCAAACATCTGACAGCCTAAGTAAGCTATAGCGGCTGATATTTTTCTCAGGAGTTGGTGGAGGCAAAATCGCAGGGCGGTGCTACAGGAAACATAATTTTAACAGGAAACGAACACTGCACATCCTGCTGCCCCCCATTGGCCCAAAATAGTAAATTGCTGCTGTGAAAACATAGATTTGACAGAGACCTACACATGTATGTAACACCCAGAGACATGTACAAAAGTGGACGTGACGGTTCCCCAAAGGTGAAGCCAAAACGTCTAAACCATCCCTGGTGGCTGGCTGCAGTATAGGTCATAAGCCCCGCCCCCATATGGGACATGGGGTAAATTAAAGAACTCAAAATACACTTTAGGTACATTTTTCCCAAACATGGTTTCTGTCAATTTTTTTTTTTTTTATAAAAATGGGTTGTGACATCATGATTGACAGCTGTGATTAATTTGCAATTGATAGATCTCCACTAGACAGATTTGAGCAAGATGGCAGCGTTCATATCAATTCAATTCAATTTTATTTATAGTGCCAAATCATAACAAAAGTTATCTCAGGACACTTGAAAGAGTAGGTATAGACCACACTCTATGACTTCTTTATGATTTACATAGACCCAACAATTCCCCCGTAGAGAACCCTTTAACAGGCAGGAACGTGGAACAGACCCAGCTCTATGGAGGATATCTGGGATATCTTGGATTCATTTTTGTGCAGTAGGAGGGAGTGGAGACGTGTTGATCGTCTTTATATACAGTCTATGTAATATCAATTGCCAATCACCATTTTTCCCATTTCCCCACTGTCACAGGTGAAACAAGCAGTCATTTGGGCCTTGGAGTCTGGGTATCACCATATTGACTGTGCAGCCATCTATGGCAATGAAGTTGAAATCGGCGAAGCCCTACAGGAGGCATTCGGCCCGGGCAAGGTAAACCGCCTTCTTCCAATTGCATTAGAAGGTCAAAGTATATCCAATACATCTAGTACATCTGACTGTCTGTGCACCAGGCCCTGAGAAGAGAGGACGTGTTCATCACATCCAAGCTGTGGAACAACCAGCATCACCCGGAGGACGTGGAGCCGGCCCTTCTGAAGACCCTGAAGGACCTGAAGCTGGAGTACCTGGACCTCTACCTCATCCACTGGCCCTACGCCTTCGAGTGAGCTCAACCTCCACCAAGGTCTAATAATGACATGGTTGACTCGTTATCCTGAGAAGAACAACCTTTCTTGATATAACGAGCTAATGAACTTGCCTTGTTGTTATCCTCAGATCCTTTACCTGTTATCTTGGGAAGGGATTTGAAAGTATTATTTGACTCGACAAAAGCAAAAACTACAGTGTTAGTTGTTGTCCACTTTAGTCTGATCTTGGTTGCTTTTGATCTGTATTTTAAATGTCCCCCCCCCCCACTTTGTACCTCCTAGACGAGGAGATGTTTCTTTCCCTAGAAAGGAGGACGGCACCTTGCTGTATGACAACATAGACTACAAGCTGACTTGGGCTGCCATGGAGAAGCTGGTGGAGAAGGGCCTCGTCAGATCCATCGGCCTGTCAAACTTCAACAGCAGGCAGATAGATGACATCCTGTCTGTCGCCAGCATCAAGCCCACGGTCCTACAGGTACAGGGCATTTGCCATGATGACACTTTTTTTTGTATCCAGTGTGAAGACCTCTTTAGAATGTCTCAAGTTCTGTTTTTTTGGTTGGGCAGGTAGAGGGCCACCCCTACCTGGCCCAGGTAGAGCTGCTGGCCCACTGTCGGGACCGGGGCCTGGTAATGACGTCCTACAGCCCTCTGGGCTCTCCTGACCGGGCCTGGAAACATCCGGATGAACCTGTCCTGCTCCAGGAGCCTCTGTTGGCCACCCTTGCAGAGAAATACAAAAAGTCTCCTGCTCAGATTATCCTGAGGTGATTTTACTCTTCACTTAGCTGATTAGATTGTATCCCAGTGTGCAAGTGTGTGTATCTTTTTGACAAGAGATAAGATTTCCTGACAAAAAAACTCTTCAAAATTTAAGATCTTACTCCGATTTTGAACCAGGGATTGTCTCTTGAAAGATTGTCTCGATGCAGAAAAGTCAATAATCAGACATTTAAAACCCAATTCTTAACATAATGATTGTCTGTAACATGTTGCGAGCACAAGCTGCATGTTCCTTAGGGCTGAACAAGCACCTACATAAGAAAGTCTCTTTAAACAACACTGGGCTGAACCAGTAGGATGGTGACACATAATGGACATGAACGTGTTGTGTTAAAGCTCTAAGATGAGCTCCTTCATGAGTTTTGGCGAGGTTGGCTTTTATGTTATCAAGTAGTGAGGGGACGATGGAGCGTGAGTTTGGCCGGAGAATCGGAGCAGCGGGGGGGGTGTTACAGTCGCTCTACCGCACCGTTGTGACAAAAAGAGAGCTGAGCCGGAAGGCAAAGCTCTCGATCTACCGGTCAATCTTCGTTCCTACCCTCACCTATGGTCATGAAAGCTGGGTCATGACCGAAAGAACGAGGTCGCGGGTACAAGCGGCCGAAATGGGTTTTCTCAGGAGGGGGGCTGGAGTCTCCCTTAGAGAGAGGGTGAGATGTTCAGCCATCCGTGAGGAACTCGGAGTAGAGCCGCTGCTCCTTTGCATTGAAAGGAGCCAGTGGAGGTGGTACAGAGATCTAGTAAGGATGAACCCTGGGCGCCTCCCTAGGGAGGTGTTCCAGGCACGTCCAGCTGGGAGGAGGCCTCGGGGAAGACCCAGGACCAGGTGGAGAGATTGGATCTATTGCCTAAATATGAACTGGTATGGTCAAGGAACTCTCCGGTGACCGCACACTTCAACACAAGTGTGTCGTATTTGCAGGTGGCAGACACAACGAGGAGTGGTTACAATCCCCAAGAGTGTGACGGAGTCCCGTATCAAAGAGAACATTCAGGTGAGGTGGCATTTCAGTCCTAGCAATTGTTTTCCAAACCACGAGGCTTTTCTTTAGTTTTTGGGCGTTCTGAATGTCAGCATATCTCATAAATGTTCAGCTTTTGTCTGCAAGTACTTAAAAGCTAGTTATGCTGTGCATGTGTGTATTCTATTTTGTAGTACAACTGTAGTTTACAATAGCTACAGCAAGTGTAGGTTGTGAGGTGTTTGTACCATTGTGTTGTCAGGTGTTTGACTTCACCCTTGAAGCAGAGGAACTGAAAAGTATCACAGACCTGAACAAAGGCTGGCGCTACATTGTACCAATGATCCAGGTAAGTGGGCTTTTGTACTCCATCTCTAATGGCTGGTATTGATAACGTTCTATTTGATTTTTCCACTGAAAAACTTAATATCCAATCCAACTCAAGTATAAGAGATAACATATGTGGGCCTGCGATCTCAACAGAGCAAGTCCAGGTGCTCCTGCCCTGATGGGTATGAGTATTTTGAGTGTGGTGAGAGTATGGTGGTTAAATTCTCTTTTTGAAGCTTTTTTTTTTATTCAGTCCTGGGAACCAGCTGTATCTGCCAAGCTCCTGTTTTATCTGCTCTGGCAGATGCGTCTACCTCCCCTCACAGTCAGACAGATTTCTGACTCACGCTCTGATTGGTTGTAGGTATTTCCGATTGCGTCCAGTCTGCAGGTCTGTAGGATTCTGCCTACTTCTTGCCTCAAATGTTTTCAGAAATATTTTTTTTGAGCGTACTGTTTAGCTGTGAATCGAGAAAGCCCCTTTTTTTTTTTTTTTTAACCTTCTTCAAAATTAACCAAGCCCCGCCTTACCTTGTTGCTCAGCGCTACGGTTTTAAGTCATGTTTCATTGCTCTGATTGGTTGTAGGTCTATCCTATTGTGTCCGGAGGCATTTTACTGTGTGTGCACATGGTTACTGCCCCTGGACATTGATGATTAACTTCCAGACTAATATGCATGTGTGAATTAGTCTGGTGATGCCAGGGTCATTTTTTTTATCCTGTCAAGCCAAATTTAAAGGAGCAGTGTGTAGGATTTAGGATCTGTCTGTTTTCACAAGTGTATAATCACCTGAAACTAAGAATCCTTGTGTTTTGGTTAGATTAGAATGAGCCCTTCATATCTACTGAGGGAGCAGGATCTCTACCATAGTCCACCATGTTGCACCTCCATGTTTCTACAGAAGTAGGCAGAATCCTACAGACCTGCAGACTGGACGCAATCGGAAATACCTACAAACAAAGAGAGCCTTTTGTGTTTACGTTACCTGAAGGCCACCATAGGTTCTAACTACACACTTGGAAAGGGAGGGGTGAGGGAAAGGCTATTCAGATGGTTCAAATCTGCAACCTGATTTCACTAAATCCACACTCTGGTCCCTTAAATACTCAGGATATTGTCATTGGTTATATCTTAAATGACAAAATATCAGTATTCGCACTGGATGAGCCCTTCTAAAGCGCCGTGTGTGTGTGTGTGTATTGGAGAAGCACCAGACTGGCTTTGAAAAACTGAGTTTAGTGTTTGAACGTTGGTTTGGATGCTGCAGGTGGAAGGAGAACGTGTTCCCAGGGATGCCGGACATCCTCACTACCCTTTCAACGACCCCTACTGACGACTCACTACAGCCGGAATTTGTGCCTTCAACAACCCCACATCACTAATAAATGTTTGTCTTTAGATCATGTCGTGTCCTGCTCTTATCATTAGAACATTTCAAGTCGGTGTTGGTGATAAGGACTGGAAAATCTGGTGTGACCGTCTACACACATTATGTACTTATTTTTTAAATAAACATTTTGTTACTTCACTTGCAGGCGTCTTGATTCAAACTCTTGTCATTGAATTCTTGTGCTGTTGTATGCTGAAGACATTTTAAACTATAAATCTGGAGTTAAATACAGTCTGATTTATACTAGAATACAGATTTTGACTGTTTTGTCAATTCAACACTGCACTGTATAATACTAGAAAGGATAAATATAATCTAAGGCATTCTATTGTTCCACAATACCAGATATAACCAAGACCTTATTTTTTTATAAAGGGTTGTGGTTGAGTGTAATTGTTAATTCTTCTTTTAGAGTTTTGTGTTGCCACATTTAAAACAGTGATTTCCTCTTTGGGGATTTATTTTAATCAGTTCAACACAGAATGACAGTCGGGAAGGTGCAACACTGCCGATCATTATTTCTTCTGAATGTACAAGTGACAGCGCTGATGCTTTACAGTAGTTAACCAGCAGGGATGGTTTCATCTCATTCAAAGCGCATAAAGAATTTACCAAAAAATCCTATACAGGCTCCACATTTCATGATTTTAACTTTGACACAGATTTAAAACTCAATGTTTGACGTGATTGCACTTTTACCAATCCTTCAAATCTCCATGGTATAGTCTATGACTGTACACAAACAAATACAAAACATACCGTTTGTATCAGACAATTCTTCCTACAGTAGGAAAATATAATTTAATGACATGAAACTTATTTTAACAAATGTCTGTTGTAGAGTAATCCAGTAGCAGTGTTCAGAAATGATGGCACTCCCTCATCTCCTGCAGCACCTCTTCTAAGGCTTCCTCCATTGTCAGTTTGGGAGGTCTGTTCTTGCGAATGTACTGTGGAAAGAATGACAAAAATGAGTGTGAATTATTGACCGGTTTCAGGAAGCTGCACCTCAGTCTTTTTAATATAATTTGGAACGTAATACAGATTCTAAGGGAGTTTGCATGTTTTCCCCATGGGTTCTCTCCAGGTTCTCCGACTTCCTCCCACAGTCCAAAAACATGCAGGTGTTAGGTAAATTAATGACTCTAAATTGCTCGTAGGTAGGAGTGTGAGTGGTTGTCTGTCTCTGTTTGTTTCTATGTACCCTGCGATAGCCTGGCCTTCTGTCCAGGGTGTACCCCGCCTTGCGCCAGATGTCAGCTGGGATCAGCTCCAGCTCCAGCCCCCCGCGACCCCGATAGGGACAAGCGGTTGAAGATGGATGGATGGATACAGAAGGATAACTACTTTTCTGTTAATTTTATGTGTCTGTCTAATGATACTGACTGACTGATTTTCCACTACACTAAATAGTATCAATGTCCAAATGAGGCTTCATGAAGCATTTTCTTTATTTTCTGATTTCACTAGATGGAGCTCTTTGTTCAACAAAGGGTTGAAAACACACTTTTCTTTAAACCAAGAGCTCCATCTAGTGGACTCAACAAATACAACTAATGCTTCATGAAGCTTCATTTGGACAGCACTACTGAATAGCCCCTTTCACACAAACTGCAAACCTGAACTTATCTAGACCCTACCCTAGGAGCTGTATGTTAGAAAGCAAATGTCCAAATCAGTTGGATTGGATATCAGACAGACCCTGTCAGCTCTCTAGCACAAGGTCTTTTTTAATGTCTGATTGAGCCCATGTGTGACTAGAGCAGCTCATTGTCCAGACAATTCATAGTGAGCGTGTTGATGATGTTGCTATCATGCGGCTTGTGCAAAGTTGCAAGACAACAGGCATAATTTAAAAGAAGACGGCAACAAGAAACGTCTTACTGGAGAAACGATTTGGGCACTTCTTTGGGTAAGGACTGAGGATTTGGGCAAGGCCAAATCCAGAGCTACATCGCAGTGATTGCAAGGCGGCTGTGTGCAAATGTGTTATTACGCAGAGAGATAAATATGGTAAGAAAATGTCTGCTCTTTTTACAAATTGAATATTCAACCCGTGATGCTTTGAATCAGCAATTACTCAGTCATTTCCTCTGTTGTTCTTTTTAAAGGAAAATCTACCGATCATTGTGTATAGTTAGGACTATTCACAAGTGTACACTAGTATGTAGCGTGTGTGTGTGTGTGTACGGTTAAGTGTGCTGTACCTCCTTGGTGTCCTCCAGTGTGGTGTATCTGTAGTTTGGTGGACCCAGGCTCCGCACCAGGCTGGAGTGATGATGTCGGCTGCTTTCCACAAACCGTCTTGTCATGGCAAGTTGCTGTTTCAGCATTTCATTGAGGGCAAATACAGCTGGGTTGAAGGTGCTGAGAACTGAAGGAGGGACCACACATTTTAGTTCTCCCCTCACTTGAACTGTACCTGATGTTTTAAATGTGATAAGACAGTGTGCCCTCCAGCATTGTATTAATGGTGTTCTTTACCTCTAATTAGTAATAGTAACCCCCCCCCCCAAAAAAAAAAAGTTTAGTTTTTATAAATATTTCATAGCGTTTTGTCTATAAAGTTTTTAGCAATGTCTGACTCAACTCAAAGCAGTCTTGCCAAATTCAATAACATTCCACCTGTAGATGGTGCAACAGCACCACATTTAAAAAGGCACGACCACAGCAGTGAGAGTATGACTCACTTGATTCTGCATCATCCTCGTACAAACCCTAATATCCTCCATTATAGTTGCCATATGGGTCCAGGTGCAGGTCTAAAACTTAATAATCTATCTCTGTCAAAATAACTAATTCAAAAGTTGAGCCTTGGCAGAGCTAGACTCTCTCTGAACGCTTTCTCGTGTTCTATGTGTATTTATGTATTTAAAAAGAAATGCATTATTACATCCCCAGGTAATACAAGTGGTTCACTTTCAGATCCAAGAGCTCAAAAAGAAACGGCAGAGAAACATGGAATCTTGTACAAAAAAATGTAGGCCGTCAGCCTTTTCACAATCTATTAATCTGAGGAAACAGACATGACAACTATATACATCCAGAGAGGAATAGTTTGTTCTGTTTGATTGGGTCTTACCTTCCACCGTTTCTGCACTGAGAGTATGAACAACCCCTGGGGTGGGATCCATGTAAGTCATGCCCACTGCAGGCCCCAAAGTCGCCATGCCTACAGAGAGAGGAGAGCCAGAGACAAGAAACAGAAATACTAAGCTGTTGCGTGTCACTGCCAGATGAATCCTGATAATGTGACGACAATGTGGTTGTGCTGTTTAGTGGCCCTACCACGTCTTAAAATGTACCAATGGCAGACTAACCGGCGGTCCGCGTGTAAGCCAGTGGATCAGTCTGAACTGCTGCCTCTTTTAAAGCCTTCCTAGTTGAAATGCGCCTCCTTGACTCGCAAGAGAAGCTCTGGCTGTCATGTGACGCAGAGGCTCTGGAATCCCTTCTTCCGCTGAACGTTTGACTGCAGTCTCTCTGTGAGGCGCAGGAGCGACTTGTGTCTGAGAAAGTGCTGGAGTAATGCCTCCTGTGGGTCGTGTCTGAATCCGAAGCCTCCTCTCTGACCTCTGACTCCACCTCCTCTTCATCTCCGTCTCCGTGCAGGTGCTCTGAAACGCTGTAATCTGGCTCAGTCCTGCTCTCACTCTCAAAGTCACTTTGGTAGTTCACCGCATTCTCCTGCTGCTGATCCTCTGTCTGCTCCTTCTCCTTCAATCGTGACTGCTGTCGATGTCTGTGATGGGATCCAGGAAGAGGGGCGCTGTGTTCGGCTTCTGTCTGTGTACGCAGCAGCAAACACATTTGACTTTAATTCACCCAATATTTTCCCAACTAGAGGCTACTGTAATATTACTGGTATCATTCTAACAACAACTAGCTCTCCATTATATATAAACTGTCTGCTTCAACCCCTTAAAGAGATAGATAAGATTTTTTTAAAGTGGGTTTGTATTAAGAGGGACCCGCAACTCCTGACTTCTGTGAGGTAAAATGACTGTTTTTTGACAATGGTTTTGATGAGAACATAGATAACAGCTTCAGACCCTCCTGGAAACTTACATAGAGCTGTCTGCGGGCAGGGTGAAGTTGTGAAAATATTCTAAATATAGCGTGCACTTCAACTGCTGCACCTGTCCACAGCAGTATATTAATTAGCTTGTGTCAGTACTCCTGTTTTTTCTCCAAACTGGGGCTGTGCTGACTGTCATCTGTAGGTAACACACTGACTACGGATAAATAGCTCATATAACCACACTACAAAAAAATCTCCCTTTAAAATGAACTGTTTTGAACTGTTAACATAAGCGATCAGAAATGTCTTTAACAAGTTTTTTTTTGCCATATTCGAGCCCTACTCGTGTCACAACCCACCTCTTTCCCTGGTGTTTCTTCAGTGAATCCAATGGTAGCAGGGACAAGGTCGTCTAACGTCATCACATTCATTTTGAAGTCTGTAACGGCACAATATCGGAATAGAATTTTAAAAAAGATCGTGTGTATCCACAGAAAAAAAAATCAACTCGGGGTGTGACGAGACCCTCAGCTCACGGGACGAGACGAGATACTGAGTCCAAAAGAACGAGATTTTAACACTATATTTCATTTTTCAGTATTTTATTCACAGGCGCAGTTGATTTTAGCAGAGAGCTGTGGTAGTGCTGCAGGTGTCTTTGCATAGCGCTCATGTTAGCTGAGGGTCTAGCCTGCGAATTTCACCTGAACGAGAAATTTATTTTGAGAGATCTTGTGGGACGAGATCTTGTCACACCCCAATCATCAACACATTATTAAGTTTGCTACCACTTTCCATGAATATCAAAAATACATTAAAAAGCATCTGGTGAGTAGAAACTAGAAAATGTGGACCAACTGACTCCCAGTGTGTTTAACAAATGAGAAGCCAGCGCTGTCACTTCACAAAGCTGACACACAGTACCTCTGACACGCCTCTGGGTTTACCTTATCTGGCCCTGTTTAGCCAGTACAACACATTTACCTAGGTTTTTGTAGTGAAATGAGAAAGTCTCCTCATCTCAACTTCATGAATCAGCTATTCTTTGTCCATTGCGGTCT
Source organism: Echiichthys vipera (assembly GCF_963691815.1). NCBI lineage: Eukaryota > Metazoa > Chordata > Actinopteri > Perciformes > Trachinidae > Echiichthys > Echiichthys vipera. The sequence goes on along the minus strand of NC_139828.1, from coordinate 29,288,142 downwards.
TTTCAACGCAAGCAACAGGAACAAATACAAACAGGTTCGGCTCAGAACGGCGCCCCGCTGTGCATCACTCACAGCCAGTTGGGACATTCCTATAGAAAACAATGTCATGAAACTGATTTTACCGCTGCTCCGCTCGCATCTCATGCTGCTAGTTTTTCTATGCTGCTTCATTTATATGACACGGTTCTATTTTCGTGTGTTGCATGTCTGAGTGTATTATATTACATGCATAATTTCTCCAATGAAAGCAAAAAGAATGTTGCCTATACTTTAAAAGAACACTTTCATAAACTGGTGATGCCCTGCACAGCAACTCATATTTGTTTGTTCATTCCGACTCTACAGAGAGACGATTTATGTACCTTGTTGTCCATCTAGGATGCAAGAAACAAGGAGTGAAGAATAAAACATAATTAATGAATGAAAGCAAAATCTTGCAAAATGATAGGCTGAGCCTTTTGATGTCAATAAATCATTAACCAATCATTATGAGACATTTGCACAGTAGAACTGGTACGTACACACAGAGGAGAACACTGTTGAATTGGGGTCTTAGTAGCTACACTAACTGCCATCTTCCCTTAGAAACTTCTCTCACCTTCAGAGGTAACGGCACTCATCTCACTGTGGGGATCTTCAGAGCCAGGCCCAACAGAGAAGAGTTCCTCCAGAGAAAGCACCTCACCATGGCCGGACATGGAGGAGAGAGAACGCTGTGGACTCCCCACCCTGTGAGGGGTCTCCAGTCTCCCTGGGGGGGATGGGGTGACACAGGGAGGAGAGGGGGATGGGGAGAGCACAGAGGGGATGAAGTGGGCCTGAGACTGACCGGTGAATCGAAAGGGAGAACTGCGGTGAGAAGGAGACGCGGGGGAGCGGGGTGGTGCTGATGAAGAGGGAGGGACAGCAGCGGGGGGAGGTGGGGGTTGGACCTTCTGACTGATTTTACTCAACATCTGCAAGAGAGAAAAGTATAGTTCTGAACTGAGAATGTTCCTGTACATTTGTGATTATATTTGTAAAACATGTCAAAGACTAATTAATTACCGGCTCCGAGCACCGGCGACAGAGTCAGTCAACCCCATCTTAATATTTACTCAAATTCATTGCACCCCCTGATGGAGACAGTAAGTCACATGTTTTTACGTCTTTATAATTTAACAAGCTCCTCCTACAGATTTAACACGATCGACTTGTTAGTTGAAATTGGTTTGTGCCATCTTAAGACGTGAGCAAACAATACTCTAACTCAATATTTTAACTGCAGCGTGTGGGCTTGCCGTGGGGTCAATCATTGTCCAATTTTCTCATACATGACCTGAGTCCCGGCCTGAACACACCTGCATCTCAACATTGACTCACAATGATAGTGCCCCCTATTGGCAGACACTAAATTACAGCCCTTCCCCCCGATTTACATAAAATTCTGAAAACGGGTAGGTATATTGAATCATCAAACCATACAAAAAAGCCTCTTGGAGTGACATGCTGAAGTCAACGGGAAGTCGGCCATTTTGAATTGTATGCCCATTTTTACACATTTGCACGTGTCTATATTTAATGAACTCCTCCTAGGGAATTGTTGGGTCTATGTAAATCATAAAGAAGTCATAGAGTGTGGTCTTTACCTACTCTGTAAAGTGTCCTAAGATAACTTCTGTTATGATTTGGCACTGTAAATGAAATTGCATTGAACTGATTTAAGACGATCAATTTCAAAATCAGGGAAGTGCTGCAAAGTGATGAATCGCCTGCAGCCCTGCACCCTCTGCACAGCGTCCTGCGGTCACTTAAACGCACCGTTGCACCCGCCGGAGTCCGGCCAGCTCCCCCGACACGCAATGGGTGCTAGGTCCTGTTAAACGCTGTTTGCAGCTTAAATTTCCATTGCTTTGTGATAGACAGTGAAGTTCTTCTGAATCAGAAATTGTTTGTATACTGAGTAAAATAATATTTCAGAGAAATGTACAGAACCATTGACATGTGAAATGCTGGTGTTAGCCTGACACATAGCATGCTTATCTAACACCTGTAGTGAATATGCCGTACTGCTGTAAATAAAGGGTGTGAAAACCAAGCAAAAGCATCCCAGGGATCAAAGTTGAATGTTACCTTGTCTGCTGTTCTTATGGAAGAGTGTCTCCCTGGCATTAAGTAGCCGTTGTCTATTGAATCCAACGAGTCTCCGAGCAGTTTCCTCATGTCCTCTTCATCACTTTCCAGAGTCACACCACTCACTTCTCTCACTGACTTCATCTCCAAAGTTGCTGAAGGAATTCTGCCCTCAGCCGCTCTGGACCTGGAACTAACACCAATATCTGTGCCGTTTGAAGACCTAGCAGCAGCAATACGACTACTGTTAACAGCTACAGGTGTCTTGTTCTTGAGGAAACTTTTCCCCTTCAGGTTCTGGTCACTGCTGGACTGTGCTGAGAGTTGCACAGGGGCCTCCGGGGACAGGGCAGCTGTCGGTGGTGAGATCCTCATGTCTGAGGTTAGATTCTCGGCAGGTTTTGGCCACTCTCTGGCCTGTTGCTCCTGACCCTGCTTACGGCTTTGGATGCGGCTCTCAATTTGAGCCAGTCTACTCAAAGCGGCAGTCTGGGAGCTGACCAGAGGGACGAATGAAGAGAACAACACAATAATTGTTTCAGCAGCAAATGTAAATGTTAGAACTGGAAATAGTTTGAGTACAATAAGTGAATCAGGTGGTAGGAAACAAGTCACTTTTTCCATTCTTGTGCTCAATATAACATTTATTAATCTTTCATACACAGAAAGGTACCTGTGGTGCTTGCTCACAGGGGACTGGCTGCTGATGGTTGCAGGTGGTGGTGCCCTCTTCAAGAACCGGCTCCGTGCTCCATCCAGAGAGCTCGGAGGTCTGAGATCCTGGCAGAAGAAAGCAAAAAGTGGAGGCTTGTTGTCAAATTGTATAATTTTGCATGGCTCAAGAGGTAGCACATCCGTCTAGTAATCGGAAGCTTCCTGGTTTGATCTCTGACTCCTCTTGAGAGTGTCCTTGAGCAAGACACTGAGCCCCTAAGCACTCCTAATGAGCAGGTTGCAAATGGCATCAGTGTGAGAAAGGGAAAGTGTTGAATAATGCTTTGAGTCATCGGTAGACGAGAAAGACGCGATGTAAACCTGCTCCCTCCTTCACCCAAAGACCTCTGAGATCATTTAACATTTACAAACGGTGTCCAGGCTAAGAAAGAGCCAGAGAGCACAATGATTTAATTTAGATTAGAATACATTTATTAGAAAGCCACATGGGCCAAGAAAGATTGAGTCTTTTCTTCCGGTGGCCATCAAACTCTAAAATTCAACTACCCCTGGTCAGGTAAGGAACAGTGGAGACACTGTGTCCTGAGCAAGTGTCACTTTATATCATCGCTGCATCACTTTAGTCGTACTGTAACTTAGTTCAGTAAGAGATGCTGCTACACTTTTACCACTGTTATCACTTATCGCTCCTTATCACTTATTTAGTTTGTACTTATTTTAGTTCAATATGCTGCTAAACTGCACGCTGCGTATTGTTGTATATTTTATAAACCTATGTTTAACCACAATGGCTGTTGCATTCTGTCATATTTAGTTAATTGTTTGATTTATTTGATGTTAGCTTTATTTTGATTTGATTATGTTAGCTTATTGTTACTCTGACCCTTTCCCATCTTTGTATTGAAACTGTTGCACTATGATTTCCCTTGGGATAAATAAAGCTTCTTGAATCTTTAGTACTCACACAGTATAAGGTGACTAAAACTGGCAACCATATATCTTCAGTTTTCAGAAAGCAAAAGCTGATGTCTGGTTGCCACTTTTAGAAGTTAGTGTTGAACCCTGGGAAGTATGTGGAAAAAGTCTCCCTTTTGAAAATCAAAGCCGAACTGTGGAATTCCGGGCATCCCATTGCATTCATCCATCCACTCATCAATGAACCTAACACCTGCATGTCTTTGGACGGTGGGAGGAAGCACATGGAGACACGGGGAGAACATGCAAACACCACACAGAAGGGCCCCAGCCCAGATTCGAACCAGGAACCCTCTTGCTGTGAGGCGACAGTGGTAATCACCACTCCACCACACGGTACGCCCTCCATTGCATTCATGAGCAATGCACCATATCCTCTGAAGTTGTTTACCTGGGTGGGATGCCCCTCTCTTATCTGTGTCCTCCCGGCTGCGGTAGCAGCAAAGCCCGGGGTCTCAGCTCCATGCTCGGGAGCTGAGCTGACCGAGGACAGGTCACTCAGGTCCACGAATGAAGGCTGTGTGTTTGGGGCAGCACTTTTTGCAGACCCACCCACCACAGCACCCTAAAGACGAGGAAAGGCGAGACACGTTTGTGGAGTGACACGCATGTGTTAAAACACCGGCCAACGCACCGCGGTAACACAGAAACAGGCGGAAACTCACCGTGGGTAACGTTATTGCAGACCCCCGCGCAGGCTCAACGTCTCCTCCGCTGCTCCTCTTGGCGGACAGCAGTGCTTGAGCTCGGTCCAGAGCGGAGCTTCGGCCGCCTCGCTTCCACATATTACACTCTTATTTTTGTTGTTTTGACTTTTACTTAATACACATTGGTGAACAGTGTTACATGTTCGACGTTACGCGTTATTTGAGCAGTTTGGGGCTGTTTCACCCTGCGTTGGAGACATTGGTGTTAGCTAACTAGCTAAGCTAACTTCATAAGTGTAAAGGAGTGCATTCATTTGCACGCCCTCCATAGCCTACCGCAATTTCACACCAACAATGTCACATCAAACGGCTCTTAATGTTGCCAGCTTTTGGTCGTATACTGCCTACTTGGTGCATAACGACCATTCAGGCGTCCCTTGTCTCCATGGAGCAGAAACGGCTGCCTTCTTCTTCTTCATACTTGGGTTTTAATGGCGGTTAGAAAAGTACTTTATAAGCGCATTACCGCCTCCTAATGGACTGGGGTGTAGAAGTGCAGGAAAAGAAAACAGAGAGAAATGACTGTTACTTGTAAGTAGTTAATTAGAAAATTGTGTAGGCCGGTGAGTGTTGTTTACTTTCCGTTATGTGTTCCCAGCAGATTTCCTGATGTAATGCGTTTTTCATCAGTTATTCTTCATCATGTTGCAATCTACCAGCAATCTGGTTTATTACAGTCAGTGCAAACTCCAGTTGGGTGCTTTCCTATTCTATTAAGTGTTTCACAGTGATTTATGTCGTACATACCATTTCACAATCATAGCCATAAACATTTCTCATCGTGTCCCAGTTTATTTTCTGTTGCAGTGCAAGGAAACAATGAAAGAAGGAACGGTTATGACATGACTGCTGGTGGTAGGATACCACATGTATTTGATTGTAATCAAGCATCTGTGTTATCAATAATCAAACTATCAAACTGTTATTGATATGTAATAACATATTCAGGAGGGCTAACGTTGGCCAGCTGTATGGATAACAGGTCAGACCTCCTCTGTTTGATGTTATATGTGAGGCGGCTGTGGTTCAGTGGTAGAGTGGGTCGTCCTCCATCCCCAGCTCCCCCGGTCTGCATGTTGAAGTGTCCTTGGGCAAGACACTGAACCCCGAATTGCTCCCCGTGCTGCGCATGGGTGTGTAAATGTGGTGTGAATGGTTAAATTAGAATAGATGGTATGTAGATGTACACTGCCATCAGTGTGAATGTCTGTGTGAGTGGGTGAATGTGACAAATAGCGTGAAAGCGCCTTGAGTAGTCAGAAGACTAGAAAGCCGCTATATAAGTACAAGTCCATTTATATGAATATGGTCCCTGGAGCACAGGGTTTATCTGCAGTTTATCTGTAATTTTCAATGCACACTTAAGAGTGCAACTATTATTAACAATAATGGAAAATGTTCCACTCTTTCAATAGCTAATTATCTGACAACTATTGATAAGTAACATTGCCACATAGTCATTAATGGAGTAAATTAATGTACTTTTAAGATGACCATGAATTAATTCTCATTTGCATAGTCTTTGACTTTCTGCATTTCAGTTGTTTATATCTGCTTTGCATTTGTGCTGAGATTCACCAAACTTTCTGTCCCTCCACTCTAACCAAGTTTTTAAATATCCTGGCCTGCATTTCAGTCCACAAGGCTGGCCAGGAGTTCTCATCTTCCTCCCAGCCACCTGACACACAGCTGCATTGACGTGTGTTGTCACCATGACAACTAACAACAATCGCCCTTTCGTTTTGTACTAGTTAAATTACCATTGAGCAGTGGCTCAACAGCCTTTCTATCCATATTCTATATCTGGGCCCAAATGATGTTCTTAAGAATAACGACCGCCCCTTCTTACATAAGTTCCTTGTTGCAGTAATTGGATATCCGCTGTGTATGACATCAGCTGACAGAACGTTAACAAAGGACCCAGGCTGCTGCCTAACAATGGAATTCCTTTGGAAAGGTCTATGTGGTGTAGCCAACTCATTCAAAGCATGAAAAGGTGGTCACTAAAAACTTTGGGAAAAAAAAGAAAGCAAAACTGCATCTGAAACTGAGGCTAATTAATAGCTAACAAAAAAATAAAACATATTGCAACCCAAAACAAGCTACCAAATTCAAGCCTCTTTTTTCACACATGGACACGCACAAACATTTCAGCCTATCAGTGGAGCCTACCACCTGCCCAGGCAAGTATTGGGTGAGTTAAGCTGACCAATCACAATTAAAACACTTTAAGTTGAGGTATAAAGTTATCCACACAGATCAGTAACTGCTATCATTAATTATCATATATATATATATATATATATATATATATATATATATATATATATATATATATATATATAATGACAAACTATAAACCCATAAATAACTATAGGGCGGTATAATCTATACAAATCAATTATCATTTATAAAATGTAAAGAAACATTACACTAAACATGCTGATTAAATAGACACCAAACACTGTTAAAGCTGGGAACAGGACCAGGTGAAAAGGAGGTAAAAAGCAGCCTTTTCACAGTATCTTTTCAACCAGGTAATGACCATCTCTTCCTCGGGCTCCTGCTCCATATTCCACCTGTTGTGGGAATAATCTGTCACTAAGTTAAAAAAAGAGACAAAGTTTGTCGTTTTGCGTGTGAGTTTATTTGGAGAGTCTGCTCCCTACACATACCTAACAAGGCTGTTAAAGAGACAGGACCAGAAGGTCAGGCCAGTGAGGCTTAAGTACAGGGGGAAAACATGAGGTACAGGCCACAATCAGTTCAGCTGGTGTGACATAGTAATGAGGGAGCATTTAGTCATACTTATCCCGATATACTTGAGTGAATGGAGCAGTGTCATGCTTATATCACAACATATACAGTGAATGTGCCTATGCACATATACACAGTGTCTCTGTGTGTTTCTAAGATGAACATGCTGCATGTTCAGATATAAGGGCGCACTCACACTGTCCATCCGTACCGCGCCCAAGCACATTTCACAGCTAAAGTCTAGTTCGTTTGACCAGTGTGAGTTGCACTCACCTACGGCGGTTCTGACCTCATTTTATGTGCGCCTGTTCGGACATGGAAAGAAGGGGGGCGGGCCATGGGGGCAGACCATGTTTACTGCAGATTTGGTCGGATGAAAATATTCGAAAACAGTCGGACAAGACGCACAAAAACTCTGTGGTCTATGGAAATATTTGTAAACCAAGCGACGCATCGCGTGACGTCAATCAATTTGGTGACGTGTTACGGCGTGATGACGTATAGGCAGCAAGAAGCATTCACCGAGGCCCAGGTAGGAGGAGGAGGAGAGGGGTCACATGCCTGTCAGGCGTTTTGAGGCCTATAAACATGTCTATGTCACAGTTCCTCTCTGCCTCACACTCTGCACCTGCTTCAAAACTGCCAATCAGACACACCCCTCTAGTCAAGCCAACTCCACTCACCTGTGCTCTCTGCTCTGGCTGCATTTAAGCCCCAACTCCACACTCACTCATTGCCAGATTGTTCTTGATGCTTGCACCAGACTCTCCAGCGTTATTCTGCCTGATCTCCCGGTTTCGACCCAGCCAGCCTCCGACTATCCTGCCTGACCGATCTCCTGGAAATCACCTCAGCCTTCTGTCCCTGACCACGATCCTAGCCTGTCCCCTTCTGGATTCTGCCTGTCGGCTCCTGTGGCTAACTGGTGGTTACCTGGTTCAGCTCTTCAGAGTGAGTGTAACTCCAGTCTCCTCTGTGGCTACCTGCAGCGCCGTGACTCTGATTATTCCCTGCACCAAAGCCAATAAAGTTTGTTACCAATGATTCCTGCCTGTATTTGTGCTGCTATTGGGTCCTAACCAAACCCGTTACAGTCTATTGTCATTTGCACCACACACCAGCTGAAATAAGTGGAACTTGAAGCTGCTTAGTGCTCCTCTCATAGAAATGAAATTAATTTTTATGGCTCCTCCCCACCCTTGTCCAAAAAAGGATCGGGTCCGGTATCAAAAAGAGGGTGATGGCCAAAATGCCTGTCTCCTACCTTCAAAACAGTAGTCCAGCAGCATCCGTTCTGTTCTCACACGCCACAACACAATTGAACAAAATGCACTTACATGGACTTTCATGTGTTTTGCTATATCCTTGCATGTCTATTCAAAATTTTGTTTTACCTCTCTCCCAGCAAGCCTTCAAGACCCTCTTAGTCAGATGAAACTCATTGCGACCCCTTGGATATATCCAGTAATTGGCCATCAGCTGATTCTTATGGAGCCACAGTGGCATTCATCCCCCCTCTGTCAGGATTCCGGTCCTGTCAGTCTCTTCCCTCTTCCTTTTGTGTGAGTTTGTCTCCCTCTGTCTGTTTCTCCCTGCTTGTGTCTTTCCCTTTGTGTTTGTCTGTTGTTGCTGGTAGGCGTGGTCCCGCCCTGCTGTGGCTCATCAGCTCGTCAGCACTGGAGGGATAAAAAGCCGGATGTGGCTCACATTCGGCGCCAGACCATTTTCGCATTTACGTGGTATCGTCTCTCAATTGGTTAGCTCCCAATTACCCATGCTCGTTTAACTGTTTCTATGTTTCTTTTGTTTTAGTTTTCTGAGTTCCTGTTTGTCCACCACCCGTTGGTGTTTGTCTCCTGATCCCAACGTTTGTTCTTCGTCATCTACACCCAGACCCCGTTCCTGTTTTCCCCGTTGCCTGGACAGTGTTTCTTATTAGTTTTTTTGATTAAACGTTCGTTTATTTCTTATTCAGTGTCCGTGTCTGCATTTGGGTCCCGCTCCTCTGAGTTATTCCTTGCACCGTTCATGACACCCTCAGCTTGAAGAGCGAATAATTATGCAGTTTTCCTAAGCAAATTCTCAGAGTACAAGCCTGAATGACTGTCAGACAGCAGAGATTTAGCTGCAGATCCTACAATACTACCATAGTATACTCTTGACCTTATTAAGACTTTATGAATATATTTCAGCATTGCAATATCAGCTGCTACCCATTTTAATACTGCAGGACACCTCATGACACTTGTGTCTTTTTGTATAGAATATTTTCTCTCCATGTCAATCTCGGAGCAAAATACACTCCCCTGAGATGTCCTGTTTATTAGAAGCCCCTCTCTCCATGAAATATTATAGGCTTAACAACATCAAACACTACACTGTCTCTTAATTACTTAAGCTGTCCTTATTACATCCTCGAAACGGACCGAAAGACTGGATCCATAGTTTTACATGCTTTCCTATATCCAGTTTGATACCTAGCCACCATGCCTCTACTTTTCAAACAGTAAATTATCATATGCTCCATTTACAGATATATGACATCAAGGCAATTGGTCTGTAGTTTTCAGGGCTGTTGGCATCTTTCCTAGGGTTCCTTACTGGGGTAATTATTGCCTCTTTCCACCGCTCAAACATTCTCTCCTGATCCCACAATTTGTGATATAGCAGTAATAATTTCTCCAGGCTTCCAACATTCAGATGCTTTAACATGTTGGGTTTAAATGGCGGTTTGCAAAACAATTTATGGGTGTATTACTGTCACCTACTGGACTGGAGAGTGGAGCAGGAAAAACAAAACAAAACAGTAAAAGGAAATTAAAGACCCTGTCCATTAGCCCTCTTATTCTTATGTAATTATTAATATTGCATACTTTCGTAGCAGATTCACCAATATAAGTAGTGTTCTTCAGTGGCCATTCATGGTATTGCAATAGAAAATTCCCCTGCGGCCCAAAAAAGATTTTCCCCATAGGCCACCACTGTAAAAGAAACATCAGGGACACCTATAACTGCAATCCAGGTATATTAGGACTCTTTATAATATGGAATCTTAATCCATGGACTTTTTATATTTGAAAATCTTTCCTCGAGTCTTGATGTCATCTCAATGTAAGGTCTATCAGTGCACTCCTGTTGAACACAGAAGTCGTAATTTACTGTGGTGGTTAGCACTGTTGCCTTACAACAAGAGGGTTCCTGATGGGTTCCTCTTCTGGGTAGAGTTTGCATGTTCTCCCCGTGTCTGTGTGGGTTCTCTCCGTGACTCTACGCTTCCTCCCACAGTCCAAAGACACATGCAGGTGTTAGCTTCATTGATGACTCTAAATTGCCCGTAGGTGTGAATGTGAGTGTGAGTGTTTGTCTGTCTCTGTTTGTCTCTATGTGCCCTGCGATAGACTGGCGTCCTGTCCAGGGTGTACCCCGCCTCATGCCCAAGGTCAGCTGGGATCGGCTCCAGCCCCCCGCAACCCCAAGAGGGATAAGTGTTTGAAGATGCATGGATGGATTCAGAAATTTCTCGCAACTCTGACCTCACCATCCAACATGGCAGCGACCAGCATCAACTGTAGTTAATAGTAATGCAATGTTTATTTTTTCTTCTGTCTTATTTGTGTCTCATTAAATAATCTTACACACAGTACTGTGCATCTTTCATCCGTGGACAAGTTGCTACAGCGTTTGTAAGCCCAAAATACAGCATAATGCTTTGTTATCTGCTGCTATTGCTAAAAATGGCTAACCTGGTTAAATTGACTTTGCAACTAGAAGTGTTAACTCAAAGTGTGATATCATTTCCAGTGAGAAGAGAGGGAGAATCTCTACTGAGCATATTCAGTGGGCTGCTTACTCCGGAACAAACCCGAAGCCTAGGGCGCACTCACACCGCGCCTTGGTGCAGCACGCTTGCTGGCCACGGACCGTTTGGGAGAGGTGGGCTTTTGTAAAGCACGTTTGCACATGTACGAGCATGAGCGTGCGCACGTGTACGAGCATGAGGCCTACAGCGGTTCTGACGTCATTTCCTGTGCGCCTGTTGGGACATAGAAAAAAGAAGGACGGACCATGCTCGGACATTTAAAACAATGGCGGCGAAAGGCTCACGTTGGTGTGATGCGGAGGTGGAGAGTTTACTGCAGATTTGGTCAGATGAAAATATTCAAAAACAGTTGAACAAGACGTACAAAAACTCAGAGGCCTATGGAAAGATTTGTAGACAAAGCAATGCATCGCGATGACTTTAATCAATGCGTGTGATGTGTGACGTCTTACGGCGTGATGACATATAGGCAGCAAGAAGCAATCAGCCGAGGCCCAGGTAGTGTGAGTAAAAACGGGCCTGGGCCGCGGGGAGAGAGGGAGGGGGGGACAAGTACTCTAAAGCACGGTATGGATGGACAGTGTGAGTGCGCCTCTAGAAATGTTTGTAGTGTATGCGCAAGGCCCCATGAAATGTGCTGGTTTTTTAAAGCCAGCTTGACACAGTCAAATTGGAACTGGTTTGCGACGTAAGCATAAAATGTCAGGTAATCGCTTAAGCTTATCATTCTATAGAATATGAATAGACCTGTGTGAAAAATAAAGACTAAATGTAACCTTGTAACCACTATAATGAACAGATAAACAGATAGAACCAACTATCTGCAGCCGGCTGGCATGATCAAGTCCTGTACTCTTGACAATAAAATAACTCAACTTGAGCCTTGGTATATCTTGCTCCTCAGGTCCACAAGACACTGCAAGTTTATTGTTTTTAGTTTTCCCATCATCTCCAACTGTGCCATAGCATTAAAGTCAGCCATGCCCGAGTGGGAGACACTCAGGATTATCTAATGCTGTTTGCATCCTGCAGAGCCAGGCAGTTCACAAGGTTAGTGTCTGAGTGCTCTGTGTCTGCCCTTATGTGGATTATAAATTACCTTATGTTAGCTGCACTTTGCCTTCAACAAGCTAAAGGAGAATGTCCCTGCTGTTTGCAGTTCTTTTCCAGAGATTGAGTCATCAGGCATTTCCCTCTATATGTTTTCATAGTGTGAATGTATGTTGTTCTTGCCTTTTCTTGTGCCTGAACACTTCAGATATCCATCCTGTCTGTCCTCAGAATCAGCAGCTGTCAGTACTTTCCCTAAAGCTTTTGTTACTTCTGGTAGTGAAGAGGGTTGAAACCTCTCTTAGAGCTTAGTGATGCAAAATGTAATTGTAAGCAAAAATAATTAATCAGCTAAATACATAGAAAGAGAGAAAAAAATTAAATATACTTTATCTAAATAATAAGAAAACCCACCTCTTGATTAGTTCCCGTTAATCGAACCCTGATGCGTTTACTGCCTTTTGGGAGGCTGGGAAGATGTAGAGAGGGAAATACTACATGAATAAGTGTTAATAAATTAATTATTCAACTTAATAATTTTTCATTGGCTAATTATGTTTTCCTTGTTGAAAAGGGCACCACACCGATATAGTACAGGATTTTTATAAAACTTCAGTAACGGTTTAATACCTAGTTAAAGTAAGAGACGCTAGTCTTTTTCATTTTAAAAGAATACTCACTCTCACACTCATCTTCAACCGCTCATCCAGGGTCGGGTACCGAGGGCAGCAGCTCTAACAGGGGACCCCAAACTTCCCTAACCTGGGCCTTGGGGATCCCAAGGAGTTCACAGGCAAGTGTGGAGACAATCTCTCCACCTAATCCTTGGTCTTCCCGAGGCCATCTCCCAGCTGGACATGCGTAGAACACATCCCTAGGGAGGTGCCTTTACTAGATTCCCAAACCACCTCAAGTGGCTCCTTTAAACAAAAAGGAGCAGCGGCTCTACTCCGAGTTCCTCACGAATTGCTGCACTTCTCAACCTATCTCTAAGGAAGACGCCAGCCACCCTCCTGAGAAAACCCATTTCAGCTGCTTGTACCTCATTCTTTAAGTCATGACCCAGCTTTCATGACCATAAGTGAGGGTAGGAACGAAGATTTGCCGGTAGGCCGAGAGCTTTGCCTTCAGGATAAGCTCTCTTTTCGTGAACGGTGCGGTAAAGCATCTGCAATACCGACCCGCTGCTCCAATTCTCCAGCCAAACTCTCGCTCCATCGTCCCCCTACTCGTGAACAAGACCCCAAGGTACTTGAACTACTTCACTTGGGGTAAGGACTCATTCCCTACCCGGAGTAAACAATCCACTTGTTTCCTACTGAGAGCAATGGCCTCAGATTTAGAGGTGCTGATCCTCATCCCAGCTGTTTCACACTCGGCTATGAACCGATCCAGTGAGTGCTGAAGGTCACCGACCGATGATGCTGTCAGGAACACATCATCTGCAAAAGCAGAGATGAGATCCCCAGCCCACCAAACGGCAACCCCTCCCCACCATGACTATACCTCGATACCCTATCCATGACAATCACAAACAGCATTGATCATAAAGCGCAACCCTGGCCAACCCCCATAGGGAACGAATCCGACTCTCGCTTTGAGTGTACAGAGATTGGATGACCCTGAGAATGGCACTGAGAAGTGACTCCTTCACCCTATACTCCCGTAGCACCTCCCACAGAATCTCCTGGGGGACCTGGTCACATGCCTTCCCCAGAGCCACAAAGCACATGTAGACCGGATGGGCATACTCCCAGGCTCCTTGCGAGAGTGAAGAGATGGCCAGTTGTTCCACGTCCGGGACAGAGAGGAACCGGGGGAACCACCACCCCGGTCTGCCACTCCCTTGGCACTGTCACAGACTCCTACGCAGTGTTGAAGAGACATGTCAACCAAGACAGCCCCTCCCCACCCAAAGCTTTCAGCATTCGAGATGAATCTCATCAATCCCTGGGTCTTTGCCACTGTGGAGTTGTTTGACTACCTCAGTGACTTCTGCCAGGGATATTGATGACAATCCATCATCAGCCTCCAGCTCTGCCTCTACAAAAGAAGGCGTGTTAGTCGGATTCAGGAGTTCCTCAAAGCTCTCCTTCCACCGCCCAATTACCTCTTCAGTTGCCGTCACTAGCATCGCCTCCTCACTGTTAACAGCTTGTATGGTTCCCTGTTTCCCCCTCCTGAGGTGCTGAATGTTTTTCCAGAAGCACCTTGGTGCCATCCGAAAGTCTTTCTCCATGACTTCTCCGAGCTTCTCCCACACCTGCTGCTTTGCCTCTGACACGACAGAGGCTGCAGCCCTTCGGGCCTGTCTCTACCTTGCAACCGCCTGCGGAGTCTTTCAGGATAATATATCCCTGAAGGAATCCTTCTTCAGGCGGACAGATTCCCTGACCACCGGTCTTCACCATAGTGATCGCGGGTTACCGGCCCTTGAGGTACCTAAGACCTTGAGGCCACAGCTCCAGATGCAGCTTCATCAATTGAAGCTTTGAACATTGCCCACTTGGGTTTGATTCCCTCAACCTCCACAGGAATGCCAGAAAAACATGGTAAGCCCGTTTTGGGCTTAAACTCCATAAGAATGGCCGGCTCTATTAGTGGCTTGGCCAGGGAGAGGCGACAACTGAAGATTTCCCTATAGAGTTAGAGTATAATATTAGTTTTGTGTTTGAATTTGAAGTTTTTCAGAAACACTTTTCTGCCTAAATCTCCCTTACCTGTAAAGACGTAGCAGTCCTGACTCACCGCTACCAGGCCTCAGACAAAGAGGCTAATTGTCAATTACAATTGAATTGTAATTCACCTGTCCTTATAAAGGAGGGGAGCTCTCTAGCCCCACCTACTCTCCTGGCAAACGTTGAACTTTGATATAAACTTTAAAGAGTAATTTCGCGAGATGACTTGAGCTTAATTTAACCGGCCAAAATAAAATAAGCTTGGATGAAAAACAGGAGGACTTAAGCTCGGGGCAGTACGGTGAAGGCATTCAACGTCAGGAGGGGGTTAACTTGAAGTGAGGAGAGACAGAATGGTTTGTGTTTGAATCTTTCCCGGCTGCAAAACAAAAATGAAAGCTTACAACCCAGAAACGTTTCATAGGCTGCCATTGCGGTACAATGACCGTGCTCTGATAAACAAGCTGCTTATTGTCTTGAATCTACACATTGAGACGCCGATGGAGACGCTTAGGCAGAGGGATTACTGTGTAAGGACAACTTCATAATTCCTAGAAGAGCTTCTGACCCAAAGAAGGTGTGCTTGAAGGAGAATGCACAAGTGCAGCAACTGGCTACGGATAGACTGGAGGTAAAGATACTTCACCAAACTTCCACAACCACAACTTTTACGTGTTTTGCTGGAATAAATCATCAATGGGCTCCTTCCTTTGGATTGTATTTGTAATCGACTTGAATGGACTTTACTATGAGAGCAGCTGGTACCGGGGCCAGTAGGTAAGTCTTTCAAAACACTCTTTTATAAAAACTACGATGTCACTAACTACGTTGTTGGTGCTTCGGTTGATGTGTAAGGACTCTTATCATGCTACTGCAGATGTTTGGTGTTATCATGAGCAGTATTAGTGGTTAAAAAAGACATTTGAATGCCTTCAACATACTGTCCCGAGCTAATCCGAGTTAGCAGCATTTGGCTGTTAGTGACTGTTAGCAACTGTCCTGGATTTCTCTGTTAGTTGATAGTGCACAAAAAAAAAATTGTCTCGATGACTTCTTTGATAAGTGTATTTGCCTAAAAGAGCCTGGGATGATTTTTCACTGGAATTTCACTTTAAAAACAAGGCTTGACTGATTCATAAGATATTATATATCCAATAAAACACAAAAATTCCAGCACAACTTAGTTAAAAGATAAAGATTAAACTACTAAATATGAGTAAGAAACTACATGGTTACATATAGAGTACAAGACTAGAAACTGAAAGAGGTCCAGTTTCAAGGTGTGGCCAATGGGGATGAGATGCATTCAGTTTCACGCTTAAATGTGGAGAAACTACCTCCTTTGTTCTGAGCACGAGGAGCTCAGTTTCTGAGCTTTTAATGACTCTGTTACTGAAGAGGTATTTCTTAATATATGACCGAATTTACCTAAACACTTTGCCATGGCTCATTTTTATTAAACGTACCAGAACATATTCAGCAAATCAGACCTTCAAAACCCAAGAATATGTGTTAAACAGTTTAGAAGCACACATTTCATTAATCATGACTTATTTCTTCTTACTAAAACCTGTGAAATTAGTTGTAAGTGACACACTTGACATCAACACATTAATATGGTCGAAATGATCATTTTTCAGTGGCAACTATCTAGTGGTGGTAACTATCTGAATAAACAATCAAAAAAAGAATAACATTCAAAATACAATTATTATTTATTATTTTACCTTTCTTTTCAAGAAGTGATACAATTCAATTCAATTCAATTTTATTCATAGTGCCAAGTCATAACAAAAGTTATCTCAGGACACTTTACAGAGTAGGTAAAGACCACACTCTATGACTTATTTATGATTTACATAGACCCAACAATTCCTACATAGAGTACGGTGGCAACGAAAACCTTCCCTATAACAGGCAGGAACGTCGGACAGACCCAGCTCTATTGAGGACAGACATCTGTCTTGAACGATACTTAAGTTTTCTTGCTAGAAAAGTACCAACTTAAAGATTTCTGTAACTTGTCGGCCATTTGTAACAGAAACATCAGGGTTATATCAAGGTACACATTAACAAAACTGTTATTATACAGTTTAGACTTAATTTAGCAGTTATTTTAGAACATACTAAAATAAGTCTCTTCTTGTGTCCCCATCTGGTAAGAGGTGTGAGATAGGATTGCCTCTTGAGAGTCAAGGGGCAATAAAAAACATCTTTCTCACAAGAGTTAGAGAATGGTTAATTTCTATTTATCTAAGGGAATAAATATTACTCTTTCTGAGTAAGACAGTCTCACAATCTGCGTTGTTTATGACCTGACGGCCATTTTCTTCACTCAGTAATCAGTTTCAATTCCTCTCAAAAGTCAAAGGGTCAAGAGAGTTTAGAAGGGAGGGGGCCAGAGCATAGCTGGGTCAAGGACAGAGACAGCCAAAGCAAATGCCCAGTTTCCTGTTGGGAGGAGTTTTTCATACAGACATCAGACTTAGTTTAAGTTACTACAAACAATCACATTTGAGGGCAGACCTAGACCACCATAATGGGTGGTGGGCTTGGTCGGGTTACAAACCAACTCTTGTACTCAGTCTGTGAATATTCTTTTTTTTAATTTGTCCAGTTCTTCATTATCCCCAAAGCCATTTCAGTCAGAAGCAACTGGAGTTGGTTGTTTGTCTAGGAAGAAGTTTCACCTCTCATCCAAGAGGCTTCATCAGTTCATGTACGCATCTGACCAGGCTGGGAATGGTCGAACTATCTCGTGTGGAGATCCAGGTATTTAACCTCTCACAAGGCCAATGATGTCACTGTCTCAGACCTCCTCCTCTATTTAACGCACATTATTTATGCCACTGACATTAAAGTACATTGCCTGTTGCCAGTGTTGAACTTTCTTCACAGCTGAACACATGACAGTCTCCAGATCAAAGCACATCAACATGAACTGCAACACACTGCTCAAAAAATAGAATAAATAAGATTGGGTATCATCTTTAAATATGCTCACATACCTCATAACTAAAGTAAACGGTGAACTTAAGCTTCTGGAGGTTTATGTAAAGTATATGATTAGCTAAAAATATCATGTAAACAGAGAATAAATAGCACTAGAGCCGCTTTTGGAGCAGGACCTAAGGTAAGAGCAACATTTCACTCAAAGAGTGCCTGAGGAGTTAAGCATCAAAGCAAGAGACAGCACACAAGGATGTGTAGTATATAGATTTAATACTAACTTTGGAAACACACATTTATCAGTAAGAGGCACTTGAGCTGCCAACTATGTTGCTATAAATACAATAAAAGTAAACATAAATTGCTGTGCTCATAAGGTCTTGAATTTATAGTAAACAGACATTGACATTACGTGAATATTCTTAAAACGAACAGGAGTCATGACACAACATGAGCATCTGCAGCTACAACATAAACCTCTGGTTTCTTCTTCAGCACCATCAGAGCAAAATAAAAACTGTATCTGACGTGACGTAAGCATCCGATTGATAGCTGGGTATGAGATGCAGGTTGTGTCCCCTGTACAATTTTTACGCTTAACAAATCACATTGAGCAGGCTTTGGTTGCGTATAGGCGAACAGTCCATGTGGAGAGCAAAAGAGGCAGAACTGGCCTAAATGCAACCTTAGAACCCATTGGCTATCGTCTGATGGACAATTTAGCTTTTTATTAACTTTTTACTTATCTTCGTTGTTGATGTCCAAATGAAGCTTTGTGAAGCATGTCCTTAATTTTCTGAGCCCACTAGATCGCACTCTTTGTTTATAGAAAAGGCTCAAGGAGTGTAAGTGAAAATAAAGAAAATGCTTCATGATGCTCATAAACTTGTTGTTAAACAATAAACAGGAACCGAAGAGGAAGCCTTGGCCTGCATATCCATTTACAAATATCACTGTCTACACCAGAACCCCCGCCATATTGGCCGTTGCCCCAAGAGACTACATTGTCATCAGACCAATTGCTGATGGGTTCCAAGATTGGACAAGAAGAACAGGCAAAAATAAATTGAATACAAAGGACAGTTCAGACACAGCTAAATAGTCCACTTCGTTTTTTGTTTGTCACAATCCGTGTCTTTCAGGTTCAACAAAAACATATAAAACTCTATCATGTCAATGGTTTTCTTCATTGAGACATTTTGAAGGTAAATCTCAGAGTATCTCAGTTTAAGAATAAGTAATTAATTATGTATGTTGTTTTCAGTTTTTAAGTAAACTAAAATGTGTGACCAACAGGTAATAATGTCTGGAGCTCTAATAAATGTTTTATAACTTAGCTCATCTCAACTACCTGAAGACAGATAAAACCATGTATCTCACACGATCTGTGTTGAATTATTGTGATTTTACTGTCAGCTGACGTCATTCTCCAAAGATTTTCTTCACCCATGAACTTATCAATTGGTGATTGGTCTCTAATAGCGTTTAACATTACATTCCTTAAGACACTCAGTGATCACTTTTGAGCTTTCTACAAGATCTCATTCCGAACCTGACAGTGGTTTGTTAGAAGGGCTCAGCTTGACTTAGTAGCCAAGTTGTGTATTAAATGTAAGCTATTGAATGTGAGTATGTACTCTGTTGAGGAATTGTTGGGGGGTATGTAAGTCATAAATAAATCATACAGTATGGTCTAGACCCACTCTATATGTAAAGTGTCTTGAGATAACTTTTGTTATGGTTCCGGCACTATAAATTGAATTGAATTATGAAAATGTTTAAAATATAATGCATACATTTCATGTCACGTTCGGGTGGCCGCCGTTGGCACACTTTAAATATAGTCTGCACAATCAAAAATTAAATTAGTATGCCAGTCTATGTAGGGCCCTCGACATTGATTGAAGTCACAGTAGCCATGAAACAACGCTGGAAAAGGCGGTCAGGGTCTGGGGGCTGGTTGTCACAGTCCAGCTTACCCCTCAGGAAGTACTTCCTGATGCCTTGAGGACCAGCAGGGGCGCTGGTATGACACGGCCCCGGTCCTTGTGGACTCGATGTAGAGCCTGGAAGACAAAAAATTAACTTAGAAACACGTGTGAAGAGCCTGACAGACCACACCTAACTTGACGTACCAATAATACAGATGAAGGTAAAAGTGGTTCAGCCTTAACAGCTGTGGCAGGAGAGACGTCAATCAAGTTGTACTGAACAGCCAAATCATATCTTTACACCATTAACAACCCAAATAGCACACATACATCTCGCAGACATCTACCTTCTGGTTCAAAGGTGTGTCGGCAACACATGAGCGTTTTCTCATTGGCTATACGTATGGCGCAGTGTCCTTTGTATTTGGTTTCCAGATGACGTTTAGACGATGAACCAAAGCTGCACTTCCTGTCCTTCTACAGCCTCTGCATACAGACCTTTATTGATTTAGGTCAGACCTTTCATACATTAACTTCACTATCCATGACTGAAATTAACATGTTCTTTCTGATAGTGTGTGTGGTTATAATGAAGAGACACATTTCAAATGAATTAACTAATTTAATATTATGATGGATATGTTGCCATCAAGCTCATAAAAGAGCTCCAGCACAGGAAAATAGAAAAGAGAAACAGAAATATATACAGTTGGCAGATCAGGATGGCCCTCGTTCTGGGAGCCTGCAAGAGGGAGAAAAAAAAAAACATGAGCTGAGAAACAACAGCTACTAACATGGCTCTACTGATTGAAGTCATTGTCTACAACATTTAATTGATCATATTCACTGAAGTCGACACTATGCTTCGTTAGAACAACATAAATCCTCCGGTTTTAGAAAAGAAATTCGCCTCTACGTGCATGTAGAGCTTGTTGCCTGTTTTGGAAAAATTGACAGCGCCCGTATCATTCTGTCCACGTGCAGAGCTGACTCTCAGGCACAGTTCGTGCACACGCTACAAATTCCCCCTCCCCGCTCACGCATGTTACAATATCACAGACACACGCTAGGCATGCGCTTAATGGTGTTAGAAGTTGCTATCTATGAGTAAGTTAGCCAGCCTACCTCTATGTAGCGTGTACTCCATGCCGTTTATTGATGAGAGAAGACACGGGCACGTTCACTGGAATCTGGTGCAAGCACACTGACAAGAACTCGGATGGAGAGAGCGGAGGAGCTCGATGGTAGAGGGGGAGGGGATTGGAGAGTTGTAAACATTTGAAAATTTGAACTTTGAACTAAAACTTTCTTAACTTTTATTCTCTTTTGAACGTTCTGTTTCTTCAGCCAAACTTCTGTGTAGTTCTGCACTCTACAATAAGGTTACTTTCGCTAGTTTTCGTGTTGTTTTTAACAATGCCACTACCATCGGGACATGCTGCCTTTGTTTACTCTGGAGAACAGCTGATCGTGCTAATGCCGCCTGGCATAGCAGCCAGACGTGCGGATATTCCACCCGAAGTCTGGAGAAAAACACACCGGGGACGCAGAGGTGGGAAGCAACGGCGGGGCAACAGAGGAGGGCCGAGACGGGACGGGCTCATAGAGAGGAGAAGATTGAAGCCGTGTCTCCCCTCTGTTGTGATGGGTAATGTACGGTCTCTCTACAACAAAATGGATGAACTGTGTACCGTGAGTGCAGTCTGAATTGTTTCACAGAGACATGGCTGCACATGGACATTACGGACCAGAATGTCTCTGTGGATGGATTCCACACCATTCTGGACTGCACCGAGAGCGGTAAGAGGAATGGAGGGGGGCCTGCCGTTCTAGTAAATCTGGTAATATCACCATTAAAGAACAGCTCTGTAGCCCGGATGTTGAACTGCTGGCTGTTGGACTACGTCCATACCATCTGCCTAGAGAGATCCCACGTCAT
Source organism: Echiichthys vipera (assembly GCF_963691815.1). Lineage (NCBI taxonomy): Eukaryota > Metazoa > Chordata > Actinopteri > Perciformes > Trachinidae > Echiichthys > Echiichthys vipera. The sequence continues at coordinate 29,266,549 of NC_139828.1, read as the reverse complement.
CACTGTTCTGTACATCCCTCCCTCTGCAAACCAGACATCAACCTGCAGCATCATACACACCACCATCTCCAGACTCAACACCCCAGTTACTTCATCATCGTGTCGGAAGACTTTAACCACGTCACTTTGGATAGAGTTCTGCCGACCTTCCAACAGTAAGTGAGCTGTCCTACCAGAGAGGAGAGAACTTTGGACCTGATGTATGCTTACATTAAGGATGCATACATATCCTCTTCTCTCCCCCCTCTGGGCATGTCAGATCATAACCTGGTTCACGTTAAACCCTGCTATGTACCTCTGATTACGAGGAAGCCTACGACCACAAGGACTGAGAGGAGGTGATCTGAGGAGGCTTATGAGACACTGCAGGGCTGCTTTGAAGTGACTGACTGGCCTGCACTTTGTGAGCCACACAGGGAGATGCGCTCACTGAGTGCATCACAGACTACATCAATTTTTGCGTGGTCTGCAATGTCCCAGCTCAGACAGTAACCTGCTATGCCAACAATAAACCTTGGACCACCATGGACATTAAGGCCATCCTGAATGAAAAGAAGAAAGCGTTCAGAAATGGCAACTGTGATGAGGTTAGGAGAGTGCAGGGGGTACTGAAACTGAAAATCTGGGAGGCTAAAGACAATTATAGGTGAAAGCTGGAGAACAAACTCCAGCGAAACAACATGAGGTATGTGTGGAGTGGCATGAGAACCATCACCGGGTTCCAGAATACTTGTAGCATGGGGTTGGAGGACCGTGTGGACCAGGCTAATGAACTGAACCTATTTTTCAATGGGTTTGATACTGCGGCCCATCCCCAACATGACTCTGCTGCTGCCGGCCCCTGAACTAATGCCACTTTACTTCCCCCTTCTCCTCCTCCTTACAGACCCCTTAGCTTCCCATCACCACCTCATTCCACACCTACCTATTCCACCCCTCCCCCCTACTCTACATCATGTCCTCCACAACTTGATGACCTCAGCCCTACCTCAACAGACACCTCTACAGTGTCCTTCACGCCTGACCTGGTGAGAAGACAGCTGATGGGACTACACTCTGGCAAAGCTGCAGGCCCCGATGGCTTATTTCCCAGGGTGCTTAAAGCCTGTTGTGTGGAGTACTGAGTCAAGTCTTCAGCCTGAGCCTGCACCTCCAGAGGGTCCCTGTGCTGTGGAAGATGTCCTGCCAAAGACACCGCCCTATCGTCCCACATCATGAAGACCATGGAGAGACTCGTCCTGGAGCAGCTAAGGCCTATGGTCGGGCCCTTCACTGATCCTACCAGCCCCGCCTGGGAGTTGAGGACTGCATCACCTACTTACTGAACTGAGTCTACAGTCATCTGGACAAGCCTGCGAGCACTGTGAGAGTCATGTTCTTTGACTACTCCAGTGCATTCAACACCATCCGTCCGGCTCTACTGGAAGATGGCTGCGATGCAGGTGGAGGGCCTCATCATGTCCTGGATTGTGGATTACCTGATGGGCAGACCACAGTATGTACGCCTACAGAACTGTGTGTCTGACAGGGTGGTCAGTAACACTGGGACCCCACAGGGGACTGTCCTCTATCCCTTTCTCTTCACCCTCTTCACCTCAGACGTCAACTATTGCAGTCCTGCCACCTTCAGAAGTTTTCTGATGACTCAGCAATAGTTGGCTGCATTGGAAAGGGGGATGAACATCTGCTGGACGATGCTGAGGATGTTTTATAAGTCTGTTGTGGCCAGTGCAATCTTCTTCGTTGTCACATGCTGGGGCAGTGGGCTGAAGGTCGCAAACACCAACAGACTGAACAAAGTGATCAGGAGGGCCAGTGATGTCGTGGGGGAAGAGCTGGACACCATGACAACTGTGGCAGAGAGGAGGATGCTGTCCAGGCTCCGGTCTATCCTGGACCTGGTCTATCTCCCACCCAACTAAGGGCACACTCACACTGTCCGCCCGTACCGTGCCCCGGGCTTAAGGGTACTTGTCCCCCCCTCCATCTCCCCCCGCTGGCCAGCCCGTTTGTACTCACACTCCCTGGGCCTCGCGCAAATGCTTCTTGTCTGTCCATACGTCATCACGCCATAACACGTCACACGCATTGATTGACGTCATCACGATGCATCGCTTTGTTTACAAATCTTTCGATAGACCGCAGAGTTTTTGTACGTCTTGTCCGACTGTTTTTAAATATTTTCATCCGACCAAATCTGCAGTATACACTCCACCTCCGCATCACTACAACGTGAACCTTCGCAGTCATTGTTTTAAATGTCCGCGCATGGTCGGTCTTTTTTTTTCGCAATGACGCACATAAAATGACGTCATTGCGATGCGTCGCTTTGTTTACAAATCTTTCCAGAGTTTTTGTGCGTCTTGTCCGACTGTTTTTAAATATTTTCATCCGACCAAATCTGCAGTAAACACTCCGCCTCCGCATCACACCAACGTGAACCTTTCGCCACTATTGTTGTTGTTGTTGTTAAATGTCTGCGCATGGTCCGCCTTTTTTTTTTTTCTATGTCCGAACAGGCGCACATAAAATTACGTCAGAGCCGCCGTAGGCCTTGGGCTTGCACGCTAGTGCTCGTTCATGTGCAAACACGCTTTACAAAAGCCCACCTCTCTCAAATGGGCCGTGGACGGCCAGCTGGCTGCAGCTAGGCGCGGAGTGGTTGCACTCACACTGGTCAAAGGAACTAGGCTTTAACCGTTAAACCTGTCTGGGCGCGGTACGGAAGGACAGTGTGAGTGCGCCCTAAGACACACTGGCCCAGCAGAGCGCCCAGATGCACCACAGACCGCCACAGGGAATCTTTCCTGCCTGTGGTCATTCAACTATACGATGCATCGCTTGAAGAGCCTGTCACCCCCTCTCTGTAATTCAGACTCAACCACGGACAATCTTTGATCTTGTATATATTTCACTACTGTAAATATTCATTTCTGTAAATTCAAATGTGAGTTTTTCTAATATATGTTGCCTGTATAATATTTGTTGTTTGTAGATCTGGAGTTTTGTAACAAAAATTTCTGTATTTCTGATTCTTATTCTGAATTTGAGTGCGTCAATTCAATCTGCCAGACTTGCTGACTGCAGTTTTAATAGAAATGTGCATTCCAATACAGTTTTCCATATTTCCATTTCTGGGATCCTTTGTCCCCCAAAGAGTGTTTTAATTACTAGGTCTGTTTGTTTTGGAGAGCAGGAGACATCTCTGGATAATTAGGTTCCCAGTAAAAATCTCAATAACTATGAACACTGAAGGATTTCTAACCTAAAAACAGGCCGAGTAGCTAACCTGAGCTACCATTAGGTGGCAACTTGGAAACGGTTTTAATTTAAAATTTAAAAAACAGGTCTGTTTGTTTTAGAGAGGAGGGAGACCCTAATAAGACCCTGTTAAGCTAATGGTTGTTGTTTTTCATCAAAACACACTTCATTCAAACTGGACAGAAACAGAAACAACTCACCAATCAACTTGTGTTTGGAACCAAGTACAGACAAAAAGTGGTAAAATAGTTTTAATGAAAAGAAAGGGTTGAAGGGAAGAGGATGGGCGAGTGTGTTACTGGAGAAATCCGGTTAGTGACTGGAGCTTGAGATAATGTGGAGACAATCGACATGGCTGGAGATTTAGGCACAAGGAAAAACTGGTTAGAAATTGCACAAGAAAAAGACAGGAAAAATATCTAGATTACGCAAGATACTGAGCCGCCAAGCGCGTATCTACAACACTGAGCAGGCGTGTTCCGCATGGTCCCACCCTACTGAGCTGTGCTAGTACTCATTCAGTGCATTTAATGCACATCAGTAACCCGAAAATGGCCTTAGTTCCTCTCGTATACATGGGCACTGAATGGGAAAATGATGGAGTAACTCGACCTCGGGTACAGCAGGTGGCGCTCCGCCAACATACAGCTAGACTGTATACAGCTTTTTTCCAGTTCACCATTGTCAGAATCCCAAACGGACGACTTTTGGACAGAATTACGACCGAAACGGGTCTTCTTGGTAGTGATGTTACTTGCCTTTGCGAAGTCCTCCCTTGGTTTAAAGGTAACGCTCTATTGTTGTGTTTTTTTCCATGTTGTTTTAAGCACGTTGCTTCCTGGAGTTAAAACCCCCGGTGCTTGTGCGGACGTGAAACCTTATAGTAATCCGGGAACGCTGTTTACATGTGCAAATAATCAGGGTACTGAAGGAGTTCTCCAGGTCTGTTAACCCGGTTATGAGAACTCCGATTTTACCTGGGGTATGGTGTTTACATGGTGTTTGAGAAACCTGGTTATGCCCTTAACCGGATTATAATAAGGTTTTTAAACTGCATGTAAACGCACTTGTTGATTGCCTTGTGGCATCTTTGAACCCGCGGCCACAGCCTCGAGGGCCTTCAGTCTCTTTACATGGGGCAATTGCTCTAACCACTGTTCCACCGGACGCCTTGTTTGGCTAATTTTGGCTAATACCTACCACCATACTTTCATGCTACACTTATTACAGAAAATGTGAAAAATAAAGTTGTCACGGATCATGAGACAGCAATGTGCTTTCCAACACTGTGACAAGAGTGGGTAGATGAAATTTGACTTATTAAGCAGCTGGGTAGCTAGCTTTCTAATTCCACCGTGCTCTAATGCTGCTTACAGAAAATGAGCCAAACAGCAGGCTGTTAGCCAGCAGAAGTGTCAGAAGCTCCGGCGAGGGGAGCACCCTCTGTGATGCCACACACCTGTGATGTTTTTTGTCCTTTCAACGTGCGTATGTGTGATGTTATTGGTTGCATGTTAGGTGTCCCCACAGGCATTCAAACATGAATGTGAACAATCAATGTAGAAAGACTGGATCTGGAGAAGAAATGGGAATTGAGCATTAAGCCTGTAAAGTGAACGTGGCTAAAGAGACACAGGAAAAAACACCGGAGACACGACTTTTGTGGTGCTTGTTTCTCTTAAGGAAAGCCAAACTACTTCTTAAGGTATAAAAAGTTTATTATACAAAGGATATTATGCTTGGCCAAGGCCTCTCTTTAACTTCAAAATTTGCAGACAGTGATAGCAGTTGTAAATGACCCTTTAAAATGACTTGTCAAATTGCAATTTTTTAATTGTCATTACGATTGGCTTTAAATAAGGTGTAATCCTTTTTTATTATCTATTCAAGGTGTGAGTCAATTTGGGGCTTTTATTTTGAAGGTGGGTTTTGGTTTTGACGCTCCGTTCTCTTTGGTGAGACATCCGTTCGAGCGCCGTCAAAAATAGCACTCAGGCTCCAGAAAGATGTAGAGATATTGCCGAAAAAAACCCACAGCACCTGGCTGGAAAGAGAACAAGGCTTGATTTTGTTTGTTGTGATAAATTAGTTAATGATTTACACGTAAAATGATGTGTGTATTCACTTGCTAGCAACATGCCATCTTTCTCCGCACTCTGTTGACCAGCTGTCTGCAAGCACAGAGCGGTGGCTCGTTCTTGAGTGGCCGACCATTAAATTAGGAAAATAAAATGACAAGGCCCAAAACATCAACTCCAAATACTGCAACCGGCAATGTACTCAGCCATCAGCAAGCTGTTTTAGCTAGCTAAAATTAGTAGTAAAGTAATGAAACAAAACTTGGCTAATGTATATGGGAACACACACCCGGTCGTGGCTTAGCTACTTTACTAAATGTCACAGACTTAACAAAATAAGCATTTTATGTCATATTACTTAAAGTGACAGCTTACCTTCAAACTAACAGACCTCTCCTCTCAGTGCTGTTGCAGTGATGGCAATTGATAATCTGCATTGGGTCGACCCAAAGCTGACCTGTCTGAAACTTTTGAAATAGAGCACATATATTAGAAGAAATACACCTATTGTTCCTATTTGTCCGACGTTATGAATTGACTGTCGATGTACGATTTGAGGCCGACATTGGGGAGATGTATGTGTGCTATCTGGAGATACAGGAAACCAAGGGTCTGACTAGTCAGTGCTATAACATGTTAAAATGACACCATCTCATCTTGTACGGTCAAAAGATGTACAGTTCCCTTCAGAATTGTTGGCACCTGTTTATTAGGCAAAAAAATCTTTATTGTTTATCTTGAGCTTTTAAAGTGATAACTTTTCTGTAGCCTCACTTTTACTGTCTGGGTATAAATTCCCGGCAAAATGACGACTTGCTTTACGACACAAAGGAAGAGGAAATCACTGGAGTCGTGCCTGTACTTATGAAGGCAACAAAATTGTAACATGGAGTCTTCGTAAACCGAACAAGGATGGTTAACTATTTTGCCTTCCACATTGTCAACAGCAGCGCGTCACAGCTCCTTTCACAATAAAAGCCCTTGATATATAACCAAGCCCCAACCACAGCCAGTGATGTCCAAATGAAGCTTCATGAAACATTAGTTGTATTTGTTGAGCCCACTAGATGAAACTCTTGGTCTAAAGAAAAAGGCTCAATGAATGGAGATTCAGTGAGTTTTCAACCCTTTGTTGAACAGAGAGCTCCATCTAGTGGACTCAGAAAATAAAGAAAATGCTTCATGAAGCTTCATTTGGACATCACTAACCACAGCGACTTCTTGATCCAATAAGGAAGTGCCAGAAATTGCAATTCGCAGAGTGGCCACTAGGGGCATGTTTCATAATAGAGCAATTTCTCATTATCATTGACCCCCATGTTAAACAGGCCGTTTGCACAGCATCATTAAACCTATTTAAGACCTGGTACAAAAAAACATTCTAGTCTGTATCTAGCCAGATGAGTGTATCTCCCTCCCCCTAACGTCACATCAATGTCCTTCTTTGATTAGAGGAAATGAGGCGCCGTTAAAATCTGACAAGATGGCGACTCCTGTAGGCGAGGATGGATCAAGTTCAAAGAATGGACCTCGATGAAGATGCTACGTCCATTTTTTATAGTCGATGCATCGAATGGCAACATCCCCAGATGGAGTCCCCCGGATGGAGGAAGAGGAAGAGGGACAGTTATAAAACTGTTATTTTTACTAAGCTAGACTAGTAAGTAACAATACCTGCCTACTTATTAATACTACCAGGTGTTTTACTTTATCAGAGCACTGATATCCAGGTTTCTGGTTCAAAACTGGGATTCTCACAGTTGTGTTTGGTTTGGACAGTATGTAGCCATGTTACTAACAATATGAAGAAGTGACTGGAGAGCCAACCTGACTGGATCGATCTACATGTTCATATAAAAATCAAAGGACAGAAAATCTGTCATGTCTTCTCTGCAATTTGCAAATCCAGAAAACACCAGGGGAGTGGAAAACTATCTGTCTGCACATTTACTTATCTTATCTTGAACTTAACTTGAAACTTATCTTGTCCTGCAACAAATATATTTCTCAAAAAGATGTGTTCCAGAATAGTTGTTAATAAGACTTAGAAGGCTAACATTAAAGACATTTCTTTACAGCCATATATTCATATTCACTTAGGGTGCCAACATTTCTGAATTTGTTGCTGTAGTTCTTCTTTCTTTATTTTCAGTTTCTTTAAAGGGAAACTTACATCAGGTCCAGAGGCACCTTAATATTACTTTAGTCAATGGATAGCGTCAACAAATAATAAATTCAGTGACTGCCTAATCAGTGAAAAGAACCAGAAACTCATGAATATATGACAACAGTAAGTTTTCACTTTGTGACAATATGCTATATTAATTGAAAAATAAAATCCCTGACTATAGTTTATTAAAATCGAATAACAATTTGAATATCCTCTATTTTCACAGTGAAAGCAAGATTTAGCCTCTATATAGACTATTTACCTTCTAAAGCTTCTGAGGCAAATGCTAAAGGAGCTGTACTCGAAATACTGGAAAAAGATGTGAGCTGGGATCGCCTCGACACATCTCTCACAAACTTTTCCTCAATATGTGAAATGTTTTTTCACGGCTACATGCACTAACATTAAAGTGTAATTCCGGCCTGTGTATAAACTATTAACGGAGAAATTCGGGAGAGTCCCCAACAGTCGCTAACAGTCGGACTAGGCTAACACTGATTAGCTTGGGGCAGTACGGTAAAGGCATTAAAGCGGCTTTTTTTAACCACTAATCCAGATCAAAATCAGGGCCAATAGGTTAGTCTTTCAAAACACTCTTTTAATAAACTCCTTGTTCTCTAACTACGTTGTAGGTGCTTCGTTTTAAGTGTAAGGACTCTTATCATGCTACTGCAGAGGTTTGGTGTTATTTGAAGCAGTATTAGTGGTTAAAAAAGCCGTGCTGCCCCAAGCTAATCAGTGTTAGCCTTGTCTGGCTGTTAGTGACTGTTAGCGACTCAGATCAGACCCAGATTTCTCCATTAATTTTTTTCTACACGAAAAAAAGTGTCTCGATAGCTTATTTGATGAATGCTGAAAAAAACTATGGGATTATCTCCGCCGGATTTACACTTTAAGGACAGTAGACACTTGGAGAGATCCATGTTCTTAAAGCTTAACTTAACAGCAGTTGAAAATATTGTGTTTTGCTCATTCTAAAGTTTTGTCATTATTGTCAAAATAAACAAAATAGCACAAAAAAGAAGAATCATAAACCATTAAAAGAGTGTAAAGGTATTAACAGTCAGTTCTAAGACAAGGAAATAACAAGGCATTTTCTTTCTTTTAAAACCTTTGGGTCAGCCATTAATAAATATCAGGAGGCTGCTGCTACATAATTAAGTGTGCTTCATCGACGTGTGAGCAGAATGCCCACGCTGAGAAATGGATCTGCAGTCAGTACCTGGTGCTCGGAGCGGCAGCCCATTGTCCAGACCTCTGGGTTTAGTGGTGATGAACAGATAGCAGAGGACACATAGAGTAATGATGAAGGCAAGAAGAACCACAGCTGCTACAGAGAGACCCACAAGAGCTCCAAGACTATAAAACAGAACAAAGACACAGTTGGTCTATTAGATAAATTTGCTCTCAGTATGCTGTACAACAGACGGAAAGGAAAATACAGTCATTACACAAAGATGTACTGTATTTAAATTGCGGTAATTGATTAGAATTAATACATCATTTCTTGTTTTTAAAGGGACGTTCTAATTCATTGTCAAATTGGGTGTTATTCTCATATTTTGGTCCATAATGAATATGCATCCTGTTTTTGCTCACCACTTCTATCAACCAGGCAACCAAGCAACCAGGGCACACACCAGAAAGTTACTGCAACTGGCCACTGTTGTAGGAAATAGCCTAGCTATAGCATTAAACTCCTCATAAAACCATAACTTGTAGTTTTACTTTACTGTTGTGTCAGTGTCCTGCATCTGGTTCTAGCCTCACGAGATCAGTTTGCTCCATTGTATTTTACTCGCAGATCCGTCTGGTAACGTGCGGCGGAGAAAATTTGGAGAAGTTTGACCAGCGTCCGAGCCGATCAGTGTTGGTTTTGAGGCGGATTTAAGTGTGAAGCAACGAGAAGCGACTGTTCAGTGTAAACAACATGGCCGCTTCCATGGATGAGATGAGCGCAGCTATGGAGCAAGCCGCTCGCTAACTCTTTTGTCTCTTGGATCCTTCTGTTGAATATGGACCGAGCACCTGAAATTGTGCCTTTGATCCGTAAATTCACGTTACACGAACGGCAAATATTCTTTACCCACAGTTGTTTACTTTCTGAGCTTTGTCACAACGCTGTTAGCATGTGATACGCTTCGTTGATCTGATTGGTTGATTTGGCCCGTATGTTGGTGAGAGACAGATGGTTTATCCAATCAGCAGCCAGTATTTTCGCCCTTTCCCCAAAGATCTCCAAACGAGAGTTCCCAGATGGATATGCTGAGCAAATGAGAATCATGCGAATCAATCCATCTGGCGGAGTCAGGTTAATCTGGTGCCGGGTGAACCCCTAAAAAAGGGGATTTGTGGGGGGTAGTTTGCCTTAATTGATGATTACAATTAGAGATGAGAGCAAAATGATCAAAGCTATCAATAATAACACAAAATGGCTTAAACATGTGGTGGTTAAAACTGTTCATGGCAAGAGGCTTCCTGGTCTAAATGGGGCCCTTCCGTGAGGAGTTTGCATGTTCTCCCGGTGTCTGCGTGGGTTTTCTCCAGGTTCTCTTTCTTCCTCCCACAGTCCAAAGACATGCAGGTGTTAGGTTAATCAATGACTCTAAATTGCCCGTAGGTGTGAATGGTTGTCTGTCTCAGTTTGTCTCTATGTGCCCTGTGATAGACTGGCGTCCTTTCCAGGGTGGACCCCGCCTCACGCCCGATGTCAGCTGGGATCTGCTCCAGCCCCCCCACAACCCCAATAGGGACAAGCGGTTAATCATTTTTATGCATGAATGATTGATTTGTTCTCAGACTGGACCTGAGGCAGAACCGAGTTAGACAGTTAACTAGGCGTCAGGACCAGCTGAGTGACACAAATCAAACAACACTGAGTCAAAATCAAAAGGAAACATTTGATATTTCATGAAAAACACAGCGCTGCTGGATTGCCTTTAAATGGCTTTCACATGCTATTTGGTTTGAATGAATGACGGGTGTTCTTTAGCAGCATTGCATCCTGAATACAAGATGTCTAAAAGATGTAAAATGAGAAATTATCTTTTGTCTCTTTTGTTACCAGTGCACTTCAAATCTGAGCGGCAGAGTGAAGTGTCCTGCATTCATGCCTATATGAATGCTAACTCTGTGCCTCTAGAGAGTAAAGCACTCAGCAAAATCCCTGAAGTGTTTAAATGGAATTCTTTTTACACATTATGATGCAGATATGCTGCTCAAGGCCACATGATCAGAACTCCTACAGAGGTGGTAACTCGCTACATGAGTGGCATTGTGATGACATTACATTAAATAAATGTAATTATAATAAAATTACGAATCATATAAGGAAATACTATTGAATACTCTGGCTTTCACATGACTGTAACCTACATTACAATATGATTTCTTAAGTTTTATGATATCCATGAAATCTCTCCACCCCAATACAATGGAGGTGACATTTTGTTTGTGTTGCAGTGAGAAATTATTTCTACGGAAGCCCTAAAGGGTCATGCATACATGCATTTAATTTCCTTCGCCTTACCGTGATAACAAGATAATTAATTTGAGATCTGGAGAAAACAAAACAATAGTGTAGTCTATTACATCATTGTAGGAAACATCATTCAGTGTATCAATGTCAGAGGAGCAGAATATGGATCACCATCACATATCTCTTCAGTCAAGGCCTGACACAAATAACAAACAAATATTCAACAAATATTATATTACAACAACATAATTACCAGTACAGGGAGGAGTTTTACAGTGTGCATATAAATATACAGATTACAGTTTGAGTTCATAACAGTAAATAACCAACTGAAATCATCTGTCAGTGTTGTCTAAGTCTGTATGAGTCATGACCATAGACTGAATAAAAAATGGACGTAGCCTCCCCGTCGAGGTCCGTTCTCTCAACTTGATCCAATCGTACTCAACTATGGGAGTTGCCATCTTGTCAGACTTTGACTCCGCCTCATTTCCTCTTGCCAAAAAAGGGCATGTATGTGACGTTGGGGGGAGGGAGATCTGTCCGTCTGGCTGACGTATACCTCCGAGGAGAAGTGAGGGCCAGCAACTAGCTGTCACTCAAGAGGCCACGCCCCTAATTATTCATACACTTTAACCTCCAATAAAATAAAAACTAGCCTGGTACACAAAGTGTTGTCATGGCGATATGACCTAAACATACAGACTAGTATTTTTTTTGCACCAGGCCTTTAACAGGTTTATTATGCTTGGGCATGACATGTCAGCTGTGATGGAAATCTCAGGCCTATCCTGTTTCATTCATTATCTCTCAAATCAATTATCTCATTATCTCGGGAGAAAGGAGGAAAATGATCTCATTATCACAAGAAAACGAAGGAAAATGATCTTGTCATCATGAGAAAACGGAGGAAATATAATGTATGTATGTATGTATGACCCTTTCCTCACACAAAACTGTGACCATTTTTCAACAGAAAAATAGAAAGTCCCTATAAAATCTGTTGACAGTGAGGACAGACATCTGTGGATCACCCAGAGAAAAAGTTGCAGTGCATCCTAGTCAACTCTTTATTTACTGAATGAGAGGCATAGATACATGTAAGATGAATGCCATTAGGGTTGTTGTTGTTGTTGTTTTAAAATCATATTCTTCCTAATTAATCTCTCACATCACAGTCAATTAGCCTGACTGGAGCAAAACATCACGGACAGGCTGCAAAATCCCATCAACAGGTTGCCTTCACACATGAGAGGTGTAAACACTGTCAAGCCACACGTGTATGCCTTTTAATATCAAAGCTCTAATTGCTAATAAGCATTGAATATAATTATCTATCTTGTAGTGTTTGCTGCAGGAGGAACCTAATGATCACAACAGACTCTGGACATACTGACAATTGTTTACCCTCATTCTCTTAAAAAAAGCACCTTTGAATAAGACTGCGTCGACTCCCCTTACCTTAACCACCACATGTATCCATATTCGTAGGGGAAGAAGCTGTTCGGGTCATCACAACAGTACTTCAAGTCACTGAACCCGCAGCAGAAAAGTGCCGTGGTGTCACTGTCCGCTTTCGGACACGTGAAGCTCTCCACGAACACCTTTTCTTTGCTGTAGTAACTTTCGCAGTCCGCGCTCATGTCAGATGCACAATGTCCGCACATGGGTGGCCGGGTGCGGTGTGGCGCACATTAAAAGCCCCATCTCCCAGCAGATCCACATCCAGAGAGAGAGCAGCAGAGTCGCTGCTCGCCCTCTCTCTCTCTCTCTCTCTCTCTCTCTCTCTCTCTCTCTCTATCTCTCTATCTCTCTCTCTCTCTCTCTCTCTCTCTCTCTCTCTCTCTCTCTCTCTCTCTCTATATATATATATATATATATATATATATATATATATATCGCTCTTTCTCTCTCTCTCTCTCTCTCTCTCTCTCTCTCTCTCTCTGTGTAATTGTAAGCCTTAAACATTTTAATTTTCCGCATCAAAATTAACTGTTATGCACTAATTTGTGCATTTTTGCATCAATTTATGGTGTCAATTGTGTGTCTTAATTTATGAGAAGGAAAATACAAAATTCAGACATCAGGTGACAATTCAAACTTATGAATAGTATCATAGACTATATAAAAGAGCTGGGTGTAGCTTTTGGGTCTGAAAGTCAATGAGAAAAAGACCCTATACTTCTCTCAGGGAGCGTACCTTTGTTCCCGGTCAGTTATTTTTTTCACAATCCGTGCTGAATTCCCCGGCATATAGACCTACAGTATGTAGACCCTAACACTACCCCCTAACTCTGACCCTAATCCGACCCCAACCATAACCCCTGAATTAAATCAGCGGAGACAGAGGCGTATGCCACCAGGGAACATAGGACCCTTTTGGGGAAACATATGACCCCTTCTCTCATTTTCCTAATGAGTTTATGCTTTTAATCACTAGTTTTAAGCCCTTATTTTAAAGCTAATGTTAGCAGTGTCACTGCAGTGTGGACAGTACATGCAGGTGAACTGTGTCAGCACCCCGTTCCCCGTTCACCTGCTGACAATATACAAAATGCCAATCTCAAGGCTTCAAAACAAACCATACAAACCATTGATGATGTCCCGAAAGCTACATCCACATTTCTGTTATACTGTCTATAAAAGAGATGTGGCTGGCTGTTGAGGACATGGATGGAGGAATATGTGTTTGATGCCGAAATATTAGGGGTTAATTTGTAAAGAATACATCAGGTCGTACAGTTGTTTCTAAGGTTCCTGGGCTTGAAGAAAAATTGGTGCCAAGCGAGTTGATTTTGTCTCGAATAGTCATAAATTTGTCATTAAAGAAGGTCATGAAGTTGTTAATACTGAGGGTTATAGGAATACATGGCTCAATAGAGCTGTGGCTCTCTGTCAGCCTGGCTACAGTGCTGAAAAGAAATCTAGGATTGTTCTTATTCCCCTCTAATAAAGATGAGTAATAGGCTGCTCTGGCATTACGGAGGGCCTTCCTATATGTTTTTAGACTTTCATGCCAAACTAAGCGAGATTCCTCCAATTTAGTGGAGCGCCATTTACTTTCCAATTTCCTCTGTTTTATTATCTTCTTTTTTAAAGGAGCAACAGAGTCGAGTGTTGTTCATAGTGAGCCTGCAACACTGTCAACAAGGTGATCAATTTCAGAGAAACTAACGTTAGTGCAGGACTCTTGAATATTAGGATAAGGCATTAAATTAAATGCAGATGGAATCGCTTCCTTAAATTTACTTACAGCACTATCAGATAAACATCTAGTGTAGACACTTTTACCCAGAGGTGAGTAGTCCTGTTATACGATTTCAAAAGTTAATGAATAATGGTCTGATAAAATAGGATTCTGTGGAAAGACTATTAAGTCATTGATATCCACACCATAAGTCAAAACAAGGTCGAGGGTGTGAGAAAAACAGTGAGTAGGTTTATGTTCATTCTGACTAAAACCAATCGAATCGAAAAGAGAGATAAACGCAATACTAAGACTATTATTATCAACGTCCACGTGAATATTAAAATCTCCTACAATGATTACTTTACCAGATTTAAGGACTGCATTTGACAGAAACTCTGAGAATTCAGATAGAAATAGGTTTTAAAGTCCACATTTTTTTTTCTAATTTTGTTGTATTATCGCAGATTTGGTGTTGATTTGTGTCTGTATAGCTCCTCTTCTGTTAATTTTTGATTAAATTAGTTTAGATGACCGTGAGGCACACAGCGTTTGTTTAGGATACTGAGCTGAAAAGTGCTCCACAGGGAGCGCGGAGAGGTGTTTAGGACTACAACTCTGCTTCCTGTGTGTCTGTGGTAAGGACAGCACAGAGAGGTGTATTAAACTGTGGCTCTGCATCCTGATCCCAACACTGGGTTGTTGTCATGAGGTGGTAGTGGTGCAGGACCGGAAAGTCAGGTCAGTATTGGCCCCTCCTGGTTAGGGTGCAGGCCGTCGTGTTTAAAAAAGCCGTAAAGTTGTCCACAAATGGAATACTTTTACCCAGGCAGTATCCTTTAAGCCATAGGTGCAGCTGGCGGAGGCGGCTGGTCATGAGGTCACCAAAACGCGGCGGGGAAGTGGGCTGGATATAATCAGTCACTTCCCCGTGTCTAGCAGGAGGTTCTGAAGTCCTGCTTGAGGACCTCGGACTGGCGGTTCTTTAAATCATTTGTACCGACCTGCAGGACCAGCGTGGAGGCCGAGCTGTGCTGTGAAGACCATCGGAGGGAATGCGCTGTTCCACAGGCTACCTGGAAGTGCATCGGCCCGGGCTGCTCCTAACTGAGACGGAGGGGAGGGATCAGGCTCGACAAGCGGACCCCGGCTCCTGGGTTGGCGAGAGCCACGATCGGCTGGATGGACCGATCCCGGGGACGAGCTGGAGCGCACACCCAGCGGAGGGAAATCCTGCAGGCTTAGGACCTCATACCT
Organism: Echiichthys vipera; assembly: GCF_963691815.1. Lineage (NCBI taxonomy): Eukaryota > Metazoa > Chordata > Actinopteri > Perciformes > Trachinidae > Echiichthys > Echiichthys vipera. The sequence continues at coordinate 29,251,118 of NC_139828.1, read as the reverse complement.
GTTATACAGTGGTAGATCCGGAGGCGGAGGAGGGAGAGATGGAGAGATGTGCCCCTGTTCCCCACTGACCAGGGTTCACTCGGCTTGAGTGGAGTTGAGCTCACCAGAACCGGCGCCACCGTACCGTCCTCACTGTTGGAGCACTGCCACTCTGCGGGGTGAAGGCAGGGAGTGGAGGCAGCCCATTATATCGCAGCTGGTGCTGGGGATCCGTCACCCTGGGACACAGAACCACCACAGTGGGGTGAGTTTAATTCCGGCCCTGGGGCCAAAATGTCCAGGGAGACCTTCTTCACTCCTGGACAGGCAGCCCACTACACCAGTTGCTTTTATATCCCACAAAGAAGTTCTTAAAAATTGGCGCCTCGCTAGTGCGATTCGGCATTACGACTTCTGTGTTTTACTTCTCCGGTGTGATCAGAGGCAACCACAGGCCCGAAGGTTAAAAGCCTTGGTCCATGTTTTGAAAAAATATATACATTGAAAGCTGGGCACGAGTGATTCTGGGAAATCCAGTGAAATCTAGCAACGCTTTGATTAAGAGGGCAGTTATTCATCTGATCTCATCTCATCTTCAACCGCTTATCCGGGGTCGGGTCGCGGGGGCAGCAGCTCTAGCAGGGGACCCCAAACTTCCCTTTCCCGGGCCACATTAACCAGCTCTAACTGGGGGATCCCAAGGCGTTCCCAGGCCAGTGTGGAGATCTAATCTCTCCACCTGGTCCTGGGTCTTCCCCGAGGCCTCCTCCCAGCTGGACGTGCCTGGAACACATCCCTGGGTAGGCGCCCAGGGGGCATCCTTATTAGATGATCCTGAACCACCTCAACTGGCTCCTTTCAATGCACCTATGGTCATTAAGCTGGGTCATGACCGAAAGAACAAGGTCGCGGGTACATTCGGCCGAAATGGGTTTTCTCACGAGGGTGGCTGGAGATGGGGGGGAGAACTTCAGCCATCCGTGAGGAACTCGGAGTAGAGCCGCATTTATTTATATTTTGATTAAATTAGCAGTCCTTTATTGTAATGAGTAGTGCTTCTAATGAGCACGCACATATAGTTTAGAACCTATTGAGTTTAATTAATTAGGGCAAATATATTTGTACTAAGCATGATATATAACAAAGTTAGCAGTGAATCACTGTGTGCAGAATCACAAATGCCAAAAAGTTGAAATGCCATTAATTTTCTCATATATGTAAGGCTGACTGACCAACAGAGCAAAGTGAGCAACTTCCTCTGGGCCTAAGACCATTCATTTCTAATGTTTCTTTTGTGAGTTCTGTGACTTCAAGTATCTAACCAAAAATTTGGACCTTCTGCTATTAGTGAATTTGGCATGTGGGCTCTGTCCTGGTGATCTGCACCTAGGTGGGCTGCCCCTGGAGTAGGGACTTTAAGCAGTTGTAGTTGGTAGGGCTAACCAGTCGTTCTCCCTTAGTAGAGTTGGCTAAAATACCAATACCTCATCGGAATCTTTCTTGAAGTCTGTAGCCGTCCCTTTAACTGTCGCTGCTTAAAGTCCTAATACTGTGATTCTCTGCCAGAACCTGATTGGGCTGTAATTTCTCAAAACTCACCCGGGCTTGAATCGGGTCGGGTTTGCGCTAATTTCCAGGTTATCAGTTCAACTTACACACATGGATAAAAAAGCAGTGGAAATTCTGTTTTTTAGTCAGCTTGGACACAAAACCGCTGCTGTGGTTCGGGTCTGGACAGAAATTTTTCAGGTTCATGTTGGGTCCGGACTTAATTTTTAGGCCCTATCATAGCTCTTGTCCCAGCCGTGTGCAGCACTTTTTAGTGTCCCCTGTAAACACTTACCTTTGCTGTCTGTACTACTTGCAGGGGGATTAGGCATTTTTTTGTGTTTTGTTAAGCGCGTTGAGCTCTCAGGGCGACTGTAGAAAAGACCTACCTACCTCACTTGGATTATTCTTACTTTGTGAGATGAGCTTCCACATGAAGAGCTCCTTTCTAGCCGGTACAGCGATGCTGGTATATTTTTAAGCTTGTGAGCCTGAGTGTGTGTCATCATGGCAAAATGTGGTCCTGGAGACATCTATTGTAGCGGGAAATAACAGAGGAGGTTTTGAGTATTTTTCCAGGTGCTTATGTCTGTCTGTGGACAGATTTTGTCAGTGCAGTAGCATCCCAACCATGCAAGATACAGTCACAAAGCTTGTGTCGAAATCAAAATAACAGAGCCGTCTGAGCCGGAATCCTTTTTTGATTGACAGCTAAATGAGCGAATCAGTGATCTTGAAGAATAAACATCCATCGGAGCATTTTCCAAGTTTTTCATTCCGTTGTTCTGAACTGATCCGGAGACTTTACCGATCCCCAAAGATTCTATCTTTGTTAGAAACGACTAGTGTTGTGTTTGGTGACTCTGTTCTGTCGCTCTGCGGTTTCTTTCCCCAACAATGAGCGGCAGCTGTGGAGTTTCTCCCCCGCCATGATCACTCACACTCAGTCACACTTCACAGTAGCTTGGCGCAGCAGCTCCAGCTGTGCCAAGGCCGTTTAAGCAGCCTAGCTCTGCTGGCCATTGAGAGGACACTGGTCAAGTCCCTGGAAAAGACGGCTAGTTGGTACGACATGGTCACAGATAATTTTCTTGAAAAGGAACGAAGGGTAGAACTTACATATAAATAAACAAACACATTTAAAATGTAGGTGTCAAGAGTTGGTTCTGTCAGTGCTCCCCTCTCTCCCTTTTGTATGAGTAGCCCTCTGTCTGTTTTTCCCTGCATGTGTCTCCACCTTGTGTTTTGTTATCCAGGTCCGGTAGGCGTGTCCCCCCCAGCTGCAGCCTCTTACGCTAATCACCTGTATAACTATACAGACCCTGAGCTGACAGGCATGCAGCGTCGGATCACTGTTATCCTTCCCCTAGTAAACTCTTTGTCGGATTGGCTTCCGTTACTCATTCGTTGGTTTTGCGCTTCTGGTTGTTTGTTATATTAATCGTTGTTTTCTTTGTTTCTTTCTGTAGTATCCCGCATTCCTGTTTTCTTGTCCTGTTCCCTGATCGTCTGTCGTTTCCCCGTTCCTGTTTTCCTTCGACCGTCTAGTCTTAGTATTTCTGTTACCCTGTAGTTGTTTCACGTTTTGTTTGTTGTTTATATTAAACATTTTTGTTTGTACTTTTACCCTGTGTCCGTGTCTGCATTTGGGTCCAGTCTCCCAGTGTTATTTCCCCACACCGTTCATGACAGTAGGCCGGAAAAATGAGGTTAGGCCCTTTAGGCCCTTTAGGCCCCTGGTGTGATCACATCACATATTTACCTTTCCTTTATTATGTATTTTCTTTGTGCACTCAAAGGAATTGCTTTTTTTTTTACTGGCTTACTTTTTTTATTAGGACTGTGAATGGTCTGTCTCTGTTTTTCTCTATGTGCCCTGTGATAGACTGGCGTCCTGTCAAGGGTGTACCCCGCCTCACGCCCGATGCCGGCTGGGATAGGCTCCAGCCCCCCCGCAACCCCGACAGGGACAAGCGGTTGAAGATGAGTGAGTAAGTGAGTGGGTACTCTTAGCATGTAAACTAATTGATGCACTATATAATTATAAAAAACATTATCTTGTAATTGTCAGTTGGGGATAATTTCCTGTTTCCCTCTGGTACTGAGAATTCAGGAGAGAGGCAGACTATTTACAGAGGAGGGAAGCAAGAACAACATATTCATGATATTCATTCATATTCATATTCTTTTAAAACAGATGGCTCAAATCAGGCAATCTGATACACCTGTATATATCAGATATATATACAGGTATACATACATATATATATATATATATAGTTCCTGTACACCACTGCTATGATGTTCAGTTCCTTGACACAATTCTGTATCAATTAGCTTTCATCTTTGTGTACAGTATGACTTTAATTTTAAGTTACAGATGATTTAAACATATTCATGAAGTGATTGGTTAGTCTTATTTGCTTTTACAACACTCTCTGTTATTGGGAATGTCAATCAGCTGTGCCGTCACGGTGGTGACAGAGTGCTATCTTTAGCTTAAGCAAACCCTACCTGTTCACAGACGTAGTAGCTAAATCTGTCCATGGAAAAATTATTTTATTTTAGTAGATATCTTAGTTATAACAGGATTAAGCTAGCAATGCCGTTTAGTGTTTATATTTGGGGTATTTATTCAGTTTGAGAAAACCCACAATCTCTACAAGCTAATATTAAACACTGGTATGCTCTGTAGGTTAAGCTAATACGTTCATGCTTTATGGATAATTTCTGTTAATAGAATCAAATCCTTTAGTTTCACCATGATGCAACATGATGTCTAAATCAGAATCGAGATATGTCCATCAAACATTAATAAATGATATCTGAGACTGATTTATTTGTAAACCAGTGTTTAATAGAATCATGCGGAACAACTCAAAGAGGGAGCTGATATTAAAGATCGTTATTACTGAAAAGTAATACCCCATCTGTGATATATCAAATATCACAGGACTGAGCTGGATTTAGAATCATCGTCAACACGGAGCAGTGCGCCGGCTCAGTCAAAGGTCACACTCTGCAAAAACGGATGGAGGAAAGCTTAACAGTGTTGATTTTGATGTGTGTGCCTTCCATATTGGATGGACTTAACCTCATGATTAATGAGGTAAATCACCTTTCATCCTAGAGCGAAACAGGCTGTTATATTCCAACAAAATAACTTTTGCAAACATCCATTCATCCAACACTTGTCCCCTAAAAGCTGAATGTATGTGTACAGTTTTGTCTTGATTTTGTCCCAACAAAGAATGTTCTGAAACCGGTATAAGGTCCTTTCATGCCATGGTGAACCATCAATCAAAAGACAATGTTTAAGCAGCACAGGTTTCTTTTGGATTTCTCAAGGTAAACTATTCAGGTTTATTGAAACCACATTAAGGGCTCATCCAGGTGTTAACATGTGTAAAACATTTGTAAGTGGATGCTCCAAAAACCAGATCATAACCACGACACTAGTGCAAATGTAAATGTGAAAAAAAAATTTAATCTTTCTATCGCAAGTCCCCCGACTAACTGGAAGTGGAATGCTAAATCAGTGGAGTAGCCCTTTTAATGAAAAGTACATTTGCCACAAACTCATCTCATCTCATCTCATCTTTTTTGCCACAAACTATAAAAATAAATTATATTAAATATTAATATATGATTTTAGTATTTCCACTCTTTTTAAGAAATCATTTTCAAAGAGTATTTCTTGACAATGCAGCACAGAAAACAAACCATATAGAGGTTCATTACAGCTACACCCATCACTGCTCACTAAAATCCTGTCATCTGTCCTTCTCTTTTCAAAAGCCTAAATCACACATATACAGTAACCAGTCTCTATTGAAAGTGTCATAAGCCGTAAATCCAATAGAACTTGACAACTCTGGGGGCTGACTGGAGTTGAAACAGCTGAACTAAAAACTTGTGCTAAACTTTGGCTAGCCGATGTGATAATATGCCCTCAAGCTATTTTAAGTTACAATATCGGGTGTTTTCTCCCAAACATTAGCAAAATTCTCCAGTTTCATTAAAAGGATTGTGTGGGAACGTTGTTATGCTGAAGACAATAGCTGCCTTTCAATTCTCCCTCTGCTGATCAGTAAAGGGTCAGGCAGTTACATTGTAGGCCCATCAACTAGACTTGAAATGCCTCTGATAATACCTAAAATAGTTGTTATCAATATTGGTGTCAGTATCGGTATTGCTGTAATGTATTACTGCAATTTCCCATCTTGGGATTAATAAAGTATTTCTATTCTTTTTTTATTTTATTCTATTCTCTTCTATCAGTATTGGCCAGAAAACAAGTCTATGTACCGATCTGTATTTTAGTCACGAAAGAATACAAAGTAAAGTAATTTATATTTTATCTTTTTTAGTTATGACTGACTGTCAAACTAGATAATACTGTATGTAAAAGTATGCAGCCTGTCAGACATCAAAATCCCCTGTTTCCCTCACAGGAAAAGAAACAATTTTTGTGAAGAAACAGGACCTCACTACTAGGTGCGTAAAATTGCAAAACACTGAAACCTCATAATTAAATGAAAATAACAAAAAGAAAACCTATCAAATGTTAAAACTGAGAAATGCCATTGTTTTTTGAAAACTTAAGGCCAATTTGAATGTGATGCCATCATTTCGCCACTAATCACCATTCATTAACTTGGGACTTCAACCTAAAAAGGCTATGGAAAAACATTTAAGTGATGATACTTCTATTCTATAGAATCGGGACTTTTACTTCTAATAGTGAATTTTTACACTGTAGTGTTTATATTTTTGCTTAAAGAATATTTTTCCAATAAACCAAAGTATGGAGCACTTGAGGGATGATGATGTATTGTGAAATTTCAGCAGTAACACTGATCAGCCTGATGGGGGCACCATACCTAAAGAGCATCACTGGACTCGCTTTGACATCATCAGAGAAGATGGAGGGATGCTGCTTGATGTGTTGTGTTAGTGTTGAAGAACCCCCCTGAAACTGCAGACTTTGAAACACAATAACATCAAAGGGTGTTTCATCCTACTACATGTAGGTGTAGGCAGTATGAGTGCTTGATGTATCTTTCTTTGAGTCTGGAATTTCATTGAAGCTCGTAGCTCTGTGTGGATGTGTTGCCATGAAATTGTTGACATTTCCCAGCTGGAAAAAAACCCTTACTAGTGCACAGTGATTACTGTACACATACATCACTGACATTCCTTAATACAGCTCATGACAAAAGACATTTTTTTCAGAGGACATGAGCAACGATTTTTACCCAAGGGAATCAATGAAAGGCTGAATTGTGTTAAAGTCTTATTTTACCATAGCTTTGATAAACGAGTTGAACTATTTGATGATCCTTCCAGATGGGGAATACCGAAGTAACTCAGTTGTCCTTACAAGAATATATAGTTGAATAAAACAAATCTGATCAGAGTAGGTTCTGGCACATGTACATGATCATGGAGACCAGCAAACTGAAAACTACCCTTTGTACATTTGAGAGACTTCTCCCCACTCATGCATGTAAACCCACACATTTAAGATATCATAGCATATTCTATATTTCTCCAACAAGCTTATGACATTCCTGATTCTGTGTTTAGCTACCGCGTGTGTTTGTGTGTGTGTTCGTGTGTGTGTGTGTGTGTGTGTGTGTGTGTGTGTGTGTGTGTGTGTGTGTGTGTGTGTGTGTGTGTGTGTGTGTGTGTGTGTGTTTGTGTGTGTGTAAAATGCATTGGAACTTTTACAATTCAATGCTCAAACTCAAATACATATTGTAGAATGTGTTGTGAACCATATGTTTTTCAATACAACCCTATAGGGACTTGGTTATTCATCAATGGCTGCTGCTGTTATAACTTTTAGAATATTCATCAACAAATCCTATGAAAAGACTAAAACAACAATGAATTGATCCTACCTGACATATCTTCCTCCTCTGTGCTATAAAGCTCAAACACACACACATACACACACACACACACACACACACACACACACACACACACACACACACACACACACACACACACACACACACACACACACACACACACACACACACACACACACACACACACACACACACACATACACACACACACACACACACAGTAGTTTAGTGTGACACCATGCATACACTGTCCTACGTCACTCACACGTCAAATGTGGATAAATCCCCTGCTGAAAGTAGTCGCAGATCACTGCACTAATGCTAAAAACTACAGTGCCCTGTTTTAGGAAATCACTGTATTTGTGACCTGTTTATGAGGATTTATGTCTTCAGAATAAATGGGCTTGACTTTGAATCTTGCTAGTGTTGATGTAGTGTGATGTTACCAACTGTGGTGTTTTTGATTATTTTACTCACCTCCAGCATGTGCTGTAACATGACCAGTCAATGTTCACAACTTCTTCACACATTCGTCCATATTTTTTTCTTATCTTTATGTGTGGGGGCTTTCACATATTCAACATCTGCTAAGATTTGGAAAAACATTTAGTGCGGCCCAGGGATAACACAACTAAAGAAGAGGGAACAGAGAAGTTTGGATTCCAACACAGTGGGAGCAACTTCATTGTCTGACTTTTTTTTCCCACCCTATATTTACACAGGAAGGATGTTCTGGATGTTGAGTAGAGCTCCTTCAATTTCTGAACAGGAGTAAATGTGCTGAGCTACATTCCAACCCCGTAGGAGACTGCCACATTTTTTCTATAGGCTAAAATAGGAAAAAAGCACCAGAACCAGACTCTCTTGCAAAGTCTTGCTAATAAAAAAAAAATATTTTTTCACCCAAATATATGTTCATATACCTAACTTCTACAAAAGCAAGGTAAAATATTCATACATGCATACATAAAGGACAGAAATTACCTAAGAAATGTAGATGTCAAGACCAACATGGATACTGAGCCGTACTGGAGTTAACAAATATAAATCAGCTGTGTGGATGTGGAGAGGGGGGATCATTGTCCCTCTGGCATTATTAGCAGTGACATTGAGATAGCATGTGTTTCATATTTATAGTTGAAACAAATGGATTCAATAATAGTGACCCTGACAATGCCATTACAATCTCCATTGCCAATTTTAAATGATGAAGTATCTAAATGCTCTTCCTGTGAATTTGAGTCTTATCCTTTTCATCACCCTGTGCACTCACTGCACCTGAGGCACTTGGCTGAGAACATGTACTTTTCTTTCTGCTCAGAATCGAGCAACGAACATTGACGTCGGCCCCTGTAACAGATGTTTAAAAAGATGCTTCGCTGACCTTTTTCCCTCACCCAATATGCAAACTGTTTTGGAGTTTTCTGTTTCATGTGCTGTTTTTTTTTCTCCAAATCCCGCACTGTGCTTCCCACAGGAGCGCAGTGTGGGGAGTGCTTTTTTTAATTAATTAATTAATTTGAGATCTGGAGAAAACAAAACGATAGTGTAGTGTAGTGTAGTGATGTAGTCTATTAAATCATTGTAGGAAACATCATTCAGTGTATTACTGTCAGAGGAGCAGGAGGATATGGATCACCATCACATATCTCTTCAGTCAAGGCCTGACACATGAAACAGCTTTATGCCTTTTTATTACAGATGGTGTTCAGATTAGTGTGAGTCATCTAAGAAGACGGTTAGCAAGGTTTCAGCTTTATCAGAGTGAGCCTGATGTCCTCAAATAACTATATAGGGTTTTTTTGTGTTTTTTTAAAACAAACTTTATTGTCAACAATATCATATTACAACAATGTAAATACCAGTACAGGGAGGAGTTTTACAATGTGCACATGAATATATAGATTACAGTTTAATTTCATAACAGTAAATCACCAACTAAAATCATCAGTCAGTGTTGTCTATAGTGTTCTTCAATATATGAGAAGTCTTTACAAGGCATGACGTGTGAGGTGTGATGGAAATCTCAGGTCTATCACGTTTCATTCATTATCTTTTATATCTGTTAATTAATTATCTCGGGAAAACAGAGTAAATCAAATGTATGTATGGGTGACCCTTTAGGGCTTCCGTACCTGCTTGGTTTTATCCAGCAACTATTTTTATCAACTGAGAAGTGAAGGAACAAGCAAGACCTGTTGCTCCTGTAAGTAACGTTACATAAAATACACAAACAGGCACCGTGGCTTGAGTCAACCTTTTCTTTGGGGTGAGTAGCCTTTCTATGTTCTATGTATTTTTAAAGCCCCACACTTCGATTCACAGCAAAATGTGGCTTACTTGACTTGCAAAAAATATCTTTTAAATTGACAAACATTGAATGTGTAATTTATGGCACAATTCAAATAGTCTCTCCCTGTTTACTGTCATACATTTTTCTTCTTCCAAAATAAGGTCCAATGGTGGTCCACTGAAAGCGGCGGGACTTTGCCTCTATACAAAAGTCATCAATTTTTGCAGTCAGACTTTTTTTCCCCCCAAATATAATTAACATTAGAAAGAAGAATAAAATGTCTGGAGATGCTTTAAAAATGTTTTTCTCCAAGGAGAGCACATGACAATTGACAGAGTAAGATGAACACATGCAATTTATTTTCACTTGGGTTTAAAATGTTCAGAATCAGATGTTTTGAGATACATTTTACAAAACAACCTCCATGTTTTTTCCAGTTTGAATATCAGAAACAAAGACCAATCTCAATGCAGCGAGTGGTGTGTTTATCCAATCAACTGTTGGTAGGTTTTGTGTTGATGTCCAATTGAAGGACAGACCTGTCAATCATTTAGTTTGCGGCTTACTTGAAATGACATCTGTCTCAAGCAGATGCTTCATGAGCCTTTGCAGAGCACAATGAGAGACTGGCTTTGTGAGAAAAACAACCTGGTTGAGTCCAGGTTGCATCAAAACTGGTTAAGTCTCCATATTGGTCCTATAGTATATATAGTGTATATTTATAAAGACTATATTTCAGGCGAGACATAGACATTCATTATATTTCTTTATATTGATATTCACAAAAGGTTTATATATAATTGACATTTTTATTTTTTATTTTCTGGTCTACCCAAGTATAGTTATTCAGACCATTTCAAAATGTAACTTTATATTGTGGAATATTTCATGTATAAATGTGTGCTATAGAGCTGACTGTAATCTTTTAGAAAAAGCTTGCATACCAGCCTCAGCTCCTCCTATTTGCACAGAGAAGCAGGCAGCCAGGGGATCACGCCGACTGATTGCCTGCTGCTCCGAGGTAAAGTTCAGGCTGCTAAACTACAACCTCAATACCACTTCCACCCTGATCACATCAGGGCCCCATGCTGTCATCGCCACTATATTACATAATCACAGAGCACACAAGAAAACGTGCTTGGCACAACAGCGAACGGCAAATGAACGCATCAAAGGTATTCTGACATGGATGATGTATGTTCTTGCTCTGCGCATAATTGGTGCATTTTTGCCAAATTGGAGGCGTGTGAGCAACTGCATTTGGGTTTTTTAATGAATGAATGCATGTCAGCTTCTGAGAGGTTGTCTAATCCTGTGTAATCCCTGCCTGATGAAACCAGATAGAGTGGAAATATTGGCAAAAGAGAGGGATTAGTGACCATGGAGTCTGGCAAAACATGTGATCTCTGCACGAGCACATACTTTACTCACACATATACAGCTCTCCCCTGGCACAAACATACAACACGCCACAGCACTAGCCTCCATTCATCATTCTTCCATAATATAATAGCAGCAGTGTTAATAAGTCTATGCCAACAGTGTACACCGGATCAACTGTCTGTATTGATATCAATATAACAGATTATGATGCAAAAAAGCTGTAAGATTTTAACATTATATAGTATAATATAGTAAATATGATATAGTATGGGATATGAGATGAGGAAAGTTGATATCGTATTGTCTCGAACATATGACGACCCTCCTTTTTTAAGAATCATTTTCAGAAAAATACTTTTTGAAGACCAAATCTTGTTTTACCAAAAACAAGAATTCCACAGCTGGAGGTTTCTTATGCAGTTCCAGTGACCAAAACAAAATTAGTCTTTCTTCTCAAACCGGAAATAGTCCTCTTCAAAATGATGTCTGTTTCAAAAGAACCGATCAACAAAAACAAAGCGATAACTCCTGTGTCTAATAGACCAGTTACGTAAATGTCTGACAACATCAGTGTTTCTTGACATATGTTTGAATTTGCTGCTTTAATCACCATTATCTTAAAATTGGCGTCTTAACTCCTCAGTTGTCGGCTAACTTGCTACCTGCTTCCAAACCTTTCCAATGATCAAATCAAATCAAATCAAATCAACCTTTATTTATATGGCTTTTTTCATACAGAAAAGTATCGCAAAGTGCCTTACAGAGATGTACAGAAAAAGAGAAACATCAAATAAAATCAGGTGAAGAAAGTTAAAAGAACCGAACCCTCCCACCCCCACAGTCATGCACAGAGACAAATACAAATATGTATACGTTCATACACACATTCACACATACACACACAGCCACGCTGACACACAGACACACACACTCGCACCTACACAAACACTAGCTGTCACTACAGAGACATGGCCTGGCAGCGAGACCTGAAGTACAGAGGAGGCTAGAGGAAGCTACCTTTAGGGGGGGCCAACCACACTGGGAGAGATCCCAGTCCAAGGTCGTAGAGGCCACCCCAACTCGGGCAGACAGGAGGCTCCGCACCAAGGTGCAGAGCCCTCTAGTCGCCTGGGCCGGAACTGTCCATGGGACAGCACGCCCCGCGGCCAGACCAGAGACAACTCCCAAACTGGCAGGCCCCCTGAGGAAACACTGGAGATTAAAAACTGTTGCCTAAAACAGTAAAGGGTTAAAATATGGAGGCTAAAAACACGAGGGACTAAAACATAAAAGCATAAAAGCACAGAGGCTAAAAACATGAACTAGAACATAAAAGCATTAGAGCATAATTCATGAGAAGCCATAAAAAAATTTAAAAAAAGCCTGAAGGCTAAAACACAGAGATTAAAACAGTAAAAAAGGATAAAAAGTGCTCTGAATAGCACTGCCTAAAATAAATCAATTAACTAAAAGCCTGGTTAAAAAGATGGGTCTTAAGCCTCTTTTTAAAAACCTCAGCAGTCTCCGCGACCCTGAGGCTCTCCGGCAGGCTGTTCCACAGTCGGGGCCCATAATAACTGAAAGCCGCCTCCGTGCTTTTTTGAACTAACCTGTGGTATGGTTAAAAGGCCGGTGCCGGAGGACCTCAGGGTCCGCGGCGGCCGATAACGTAAAAGCAAATCTGATAGGTAAAAGGGCCCAAGACCGTTTAGAAACTTAAAAACTAGTAGAAGAACTTTAAAATCAATCCTGAAACACACGGGGAGCCAATGCAGCGGCTTTAAAACTGGTGTTATGTGCTCCCGCCCTCTGGTCCTTGTCAGCACTCGTGCAGCTGAGTTTTGTAATAATTGTAGATTCGAAATGCTCTTTTTGGAAAGGCCAGAGAGCAGGGCATTACAGTAGTCTATACGACAAGAGATAAAAGCATGCATCAGCACCTCCGTGCTGGCCTGAGAGAAAGGCGGGCTGACTCTGGCTATGTTCTCAAGATGGTATAACCCTATTTTTGTTATATTTTTGATGTGTGGAATAAAACTGAGCTCAGAGTCAAAAATCACACCCAGATTTTTTACAGATTGTGATAGTTTAAATTTCTGTAACTTTGGTAAACGTTTCTCTTTCTGGCCCTCAGGACGAATGAGTAAAATCTCTGTTTTGTCCTGGTTGAGCTGTAGGAACTTCTCTGCCATCCATGTCTTGATATCTAAAATGATGTTAAAAAGGACATCAATAGGCTCCGTGTCATCAGGAGACACAGCGATATACAGTTGCAGTTACAGATAAAGATATAGCTAGCTTAACTTTGATAGAGATGTAGCAGGACACAGTCATTTGGCCTGTGACACCACGCAGGAGGCGGCCCCAGCCAATTGCGGTGGGTGAAGGCCGCATAAAAGGGGGTGGAGAGTACTTGTCTTCCTCTTGCTTGCTTGGGGCCAGGCCACGTCATTTCCTGGTGTCCGTCACTTCCGCCCCTCTGTTAGCAGAGGCTCGCTTGGGTGTTGCTGCTGGCTGCATGCTGCTCACCGCTTCGTACCGCTCCGTACGCTGCCCGCTGCTGGTAGGTGAGCTTTCTGCCTCCCGTGTCTTCCCCTGTGGCATTGCACGTGTGGCAACCTGTGTTTTTGTTTACAGGTTGTTTTCGTGTAGCGCCGAACTCTCCCCACGCTGCGTTGGCCGCGACTGCCTGACCGGTATGTAGTAGAGTGACAGTAGCTTCCTCCTTCAGCCACTTGTAAGTTTCTCATGTTTTTTTATTATTGTAGGCTAAAGATGTCTATGTAGCGGCTTAGCGCCGGCTAATCTGACCACTAAACCACTGCTGCTTTGCCTGGCTGGAGCTGCTTTGCCTGGCTGGAGCTGCTTTGCCTTGCTGGAGCTACCGTGTCTCGCCAGACCTCCTTGGCGTTTAGACACCGCTTATTGCTGCAGATTGATCGCTTGCCGTACCAGTTTTTGCTGCTGTGCTTGAGCTCCCATTGCCGCCTCGGCCGCCTCGGCCCCCGCCTGCTCTGTTAGGCTTTGACTGTTTGGCTGGCTGGGTGTCTTCGGTGCTGCCCGTCGCTGCCTGGGCGTACCTGTGGTTCAGCAACGCTGTCGCTTCATTTACTCTGCCACGTCTTAATGTGTGTGTGTGTGTGTGTGTATGTGTGTGTGTGTGTGTGTGTGTGTGTGTGTATGAGAGAACAGTGTGGGAATGTTTATGGTGGTTTCTGTTATCTTGTGTGTCTGTTTAGTAGTTGTTTGCTGTATGTTCATTATTATAATTTTCTTTTCTTTTGCAACCCATAGATTTGGTTAGTCATTATTTCTTTTTGAGGTTTTGAGGGTTGTGATTTTGTATATTTTGGGTAAGCAATTTGATTTGCTATTGTGCCTAATTATTGTGTGTATATATTGTAAATTCAAGTTTATTCACTTCTTTTCTTATTAGTTATTATATTGTTTTCTTTGTCCCTAAACTGTTTCTCTGGTATCCCCCCCCCCCTTTCAGGTGCTGAGCCTACGGTGGTGGATTGGTGTCTGGTGGTGGTGCCCTTCCCTTTTTTTGTGTTGTGTCTACACTGGTTGAGTATTCACTTTATCCTTATTTTGCTGCACGTGTGGTGTTCCTGGTATCCCCGTTTTGTTGACCCAATCTTTCACTAGTAGGTCTCAGCCCTGATTGGTTTCATTTAATTTCCCCATAGTGAATGATTTCATTTAAACCTTTTTTTAAATAACAGATCAATAATAAAATAATAATATTTTTGTATCGGTGAACTACTGTCTCTGCCTCATTTCGTTACGGACCTGAATGCCTTCCCATTTCAAGTTAGTTCACTTAAAGTCCCTGGGTGAAACTCCCAGGGTGGCGTTGTCTGGCAACCATTATTTGATGTTCTAACACCTTACTGTAAACTAAAATCATCTCCTCGCGCCGCCACAATCTGGCGTCGTCGGCAGGATTACAATTTGAGAGCAGAGACGTGTGTTCTGTTTTGGTTTGTTATCTCTTTTCTGAAAAATATACATGTCGTGGCTGTGTTATTTCTGTTGTGTCTGACCTGTGTTTCTTTTCTTTCTTCCGAGGCAAAGCAGCAGCTGGTTTTGTGGACCTGTAACAAAACCACTTCCCCTTTTCCTGGTCACTCTCACGGTAGGCACAGTCATAGCTGTTGAGGCTTAGCGATGGAGGCAGAAATGCAAGAACTCAGGGATTTAGTTGCTCAGCTAAGAGCAGATAACGATATGTTGAGACAGGAACAGGAACAGGTTGCGGCTGTGCCTGGCCCTAGTACAGCCCCCTCAGTATCACTTCCTCCCGCTGTGTCCTCCACTGTCAGTACTCCTTCAACGGAGAGGCTGATTTTTGTGCCCCAAGACAGAAAATGTCCCACATTTAGGGGGAAGTCAGGTATAGGGTTAGCTGAGTGGCTGGAGGAGGTGCAAGCTTGTATAAGAGCACGCCACTTGTCTGCATCCGATCAGGCATTCTTTTTATTTGACCACCTAGAGGGGGAGGCACGTGAGGAAATTAAGTACCGCCCCAGTGAGGAACGTTTAGACCCAGAAAAGATCATTGAGGTACTACAGGAGCTATATGGGTGTGCAGAGTCATATGTAGCTTTACAAGAGGCCTTTTTCTCCCGGCGGCAGCATGAGGGAGAGACTCTGCTAGAGTTTTCACTGGCGTTGATGGGCCTCATGACATCTGTGAAGCAGCGTGCACCCAGTGGCATACCCAATGCAGAGGTTTTGCTACGCGTCCAGTTTGTGGAGCACGTGCTGGATGGGTCACTTCGTCGTGAGCTGAAGCAGTTTGTGCGCAGGCAGCCCACTGCCACCTTACTGGAGGCTAGGAGTGAAGCTATCAGGTGGGAACGAGAGGGCTTACCTGGAGGTAGTAGGGGTCGTAGTTATTCTGTCCCTTCTGTCTTCGGTGCTCAGTGTGTGGTCCAGGGCAGTCGTCAGGTAAATGTTGGTCCCCCGCAATCCTCTGAGCTGCGGGAGATGAGGGAAATGTTGAGGTTGCAGCAGGAGCAGTTGAACCAACTGACCCAGAGCATTTCTCGTCTGCAGGGCCCTCAGCAACCTAGCCAAACATCGCCAGGGAGTGTGATGGAGTCCGCGTCCCTGCCCGCACTCAGCCTTCTTTGCCAGCCTCGCAGTCAAGTAGGCTGGCCCACTCCACCCAGTTGCCGGGAAACTAGCACCCGCCGGACTGCAGAGCCACAGTTCGGAGGGGGCAGTTCCTGGCTCGGGTTCAGGTGCAGGTGACGTGGAAGTGTCCAAGCTCATGTCATCTTGTCCTCATTTAAGTGTGACCATGGGAGGGGTCGTGGTCTCTTGCCTGGTAGATACCGGGTCTATGGTGTCGACCATCACCGAGTCTCTTTTCCGCCAGCAGTTTGAGCCCTGGGGCCAAGAGCGGCTCAAATCTTGTCACTGGTTGCAGCTCAGAGCAGCTAATGCCATTCCTTATATTGGCTACCTGGAGTTGGATGTGGAGCTCTGTGGAAAGTTGTTGCCAGCCTGTGGGGTTTTGGTGGTCAAGGACCCCCCTGGTGGTGTATCGTCGCAGGTCCCTGGTGTTCTGGGGATGAATATTATCCGCAGGTGCTATGGGGAACTCTTCGGGCAGCATGGCTTTGCCTTGTTTGACCTGCCAGTGGTATCTGAGGCCCCCAAGCTTGTCACGCAGGCCCTCCAGAAGTGCCATGAAGCCAGTGTTTCAGTTAATCAGGGAGCTGGGAAAGTCAAATTACGTGGTAAAAAGGCTTGTCATATCCCAGGTGGTGTGATGAAGATCATTGCAGCCACATGCTCAGAGCAGTACGCTGGCACAACTGCACTGTTTGAGCCGCCAGAGTCTGGGCTGCCTGCCGGGCTGCTTGCCTCGCCTGCCTTGGTGTCAGTGGTACGGGTATTATTCGTATGTGTGTTGACTATCGGCTCCTGAATAGTAAAACCAGGAAGGATGCTTTTCCATTGCCTCGCATTGACGAGTCGTTAGATGCCCTAACCGGCGCTCGTTGGTTTTCGACCATGGACCTGGCTAGCGGGTACAACCAGGTCCCTGTGACAGAGTCTGATCGTTCCTGGACAGATGCTGCTCTACCTAGACGACAATGGGTTTTCTCTTCTACCATCGAGCAACATCTGGAGAGGTTGGGGGTGGTGCTGGGGCGTTTGCAGCACGAAGGGCTAAAGGTGAAACTAAGTAAGTGTGCCTTTTTCCAACAGGAAGTGCACTACTTGGGGCATGTCATTTCCGATCAAGGTGTCTCCACCGACCCCAGCAAGGTCAAGGCAGTTTCCAGCTGGCCTTCTCCTGCCACTCTCGCAGAGCTGCGCTCCTTCCTCGGTTTCGCCAGCTACTACCGCCGCTTTGTGGAGGGGTTTGCGAAGCTGGCTGCACCCCTGCACAGGCTGGTGGCAGAGCTGGCAGGGTTGAAGTCTAAGCGGGTAGATCAGTCAGTCAGTGGTCGCTGGACCGATGAGTGTCGCTGTAGCTTCGAATCATTGAAAGCTAGTCTTGTCTCTGCACCTGTGCTGGCATACGCTGACTTCACTCTTCCATTCATTCTGGAGGTGGACGCTAGCTATGGAGGTCTTGGAGCGGTGCTGTCGCAGGAACAGGAGGGAAAGGTTCGTCCCATAGCTTACGCGAACCGTGGTTTGAGGCCCACTGAGCGCAACATGCGCAATTACAGCTCCATGGAGTTTTTGGCGCTCAAGTGGGCGATGACCGAAAAGTTTAGGGAGTACCTGTTGGGTCACAAATGTGTTGTTTACACCGACAACAACCCATTGAGTCACCTGTCATCGGCCAAGCTTGGGGCCACCGAACAGCGTTGGGCTGCCCAGCTTGCGTCCTTTGATTTTGACTTAAAGTATCGTTCAGGTCGAAGCAATGGAAATGCTGATGCCCTTTCTCGTCAACACCCTCCTGAGGCACCAGACATGCAGGCCATGGTTCGCGGTACATTGCTTCCTAAACCCTTGCAGCAGGTCCTGCAGGTCGACCAGGTAGAGGTGACACAAGCCACTGTTGCAGCCTTGCCCCATCACCCTCCATCTGACATCGCCATGCTCCAGCACACCTACCCAGTCATCCAGGAAATAACCAGCGTCCCAATCAAGAGGAGCGGAAGCGGATGTCCAAGTCGGCCTTGGTGTTGCTCCAGCAGTGGGACCGGTTGGTTGAAAGGAATGGTGTGTTGTATCGCCAGGTTTTCCGGCCAGATGGAGCTGAGCTTGTGTTTCAGTTGTTGTTGCCTGCTGCATTGAAAACGGATGTGTTGACTGAGGTTCACCAGGGGCATGGTCATCAGGGGGTCGAGAGGACCTTGGAGCTCCTACGCCAGCAGTGTTATTGGCCAGGTATGTCTGCTGAGGTGGCACAGTGGTGCCAGGCGTGTGAAAGGTGCCAGGTGGCGAAGGTGAGTCAACCAGCTGCCCACAGCTTCATGGGACATCTGTTGGCTTCTCGGCCTAACGAGATCCTCGCTATTGATTTTACTGTTCTGGAGCCCAGCCGTAACGGGGTTGAAGACGTCCTTGTAATGACTGATGTCTTCAGTAAATATACGTGGGCAGTCCCTACCCGTGATCAGCGAGCTACCACTGTAGCTCAGGTTTTGGTGGCTGAGTGGTTTTCGAGATTTGGTGTCCCAGCCCGGATTCACTCAGACCAGGGGCGGAGCTTTGAAGGCTCTCTCATTCAGCAGTTGTGCATTTTGTATGGGATAGAGAAGTCTCGCACTACACCATACCATCCGTCAGGGAACGGGCAATGTGAGCGTTTCAATAGAACACTTCACGATCTGTTACGTACATTGCCTGTGTCCCGAAAGCGTGACTGGAGTTCTTGTCTCCCCCAGGTCCTGTATGCCTATAACACCACCCCGCATCAGGCAACCGGCGAGTCTCCTTTTCTTTTGATGTTTGGCCAGGAGCCAAGACTTCCAGTTGATTTCCTCCTGGGCCAAGTTCAGGATCCTGTTGGTGGCAGTGGCCATGAGTGGGTCCTGGAACACCAAACCCGCTTACAGATGGCTTTCGAGGGAGCTCGTGACCGGTTGAAGGCTGCTGCAGAGCGGGGTAAGCGAAATCATGACCAACATGTCCGTGATGTTCCTCTAAAGGAGGGCCAGTTGGTATGGTTGCGAGACCTTGGTCTTCGGGGACGCCACAAGATCCAGGATCAGTGGGCCTCTGTGATGTATTATGTCTTGAGTGCACCAAGGGAAGGGGGATCGGTCTACACCATTGCCCGTAGGGATGATCTGACCAGAGCCAGACAGGTGCATCGCTCGTTGCTGAAGGCTGTGGTAGGGGTCAATCCTCCAGGTCCCGCTGCTGCTTCTTCCCCACCACCTCCTCCTGAGCAGTCTCAGCCAGAGGATGAGCTGTCAGAGGATGGTGATTGGATGATCTTGAGGTCTGGAGACCCGTTGCCTACTTCTGTCCGGGCCGAAGCTGTGATCCAGACCCCTCCTCAATTTCTGGTTCCATCTCTTGATTCAGTCCCCTGTGTGCCATCTTCATTGGTGATTCCTGCTCCGGTTGTCACAGGTGCTTCTTCTCTCCCTGTTGTTGAATGAGATGCTGTCCGGCGGACAGCTAGACCAACTGCAGGTCACCACTCCAATGTCCACCGCCTCCCACGGTCGGCAGGGGACGCTGAACAAGGAGGTGGAAATCCCTCTGTCCCTGTGTCTAATGCTGTTGCAGCACTATTTAGGCCGTGGAGTTAAGTTTGTTTACTTTTGGTTATTCCATCGTCGGGACGCCGATTCAATTGCAGGGGGTGGATTGTAGCAGGACGCAGTCATTTGGTCTGTGACATCACGCAGGAGGCGGCCCCAGCCAATTGCGGTGGGTGAAGGCCGCATAAAAGGGGGTGGAGAGTACCTGTCTTCCTCTTGCTTGCCTGGGGCCAGGCCACGTCATTTCCTGGTGTCCGTCACTTCCGCCCCTCTGTTAGCAGAGGCTCGCTTGGGTGTTGCTGCTGGCTGAATGCAACCCTGCAATGGGAAATGAACCCTGCAATGGGAAACCAACCCTGCAACGGGAAACCAACCCTGCAATGGGAAACCAACCCTGCAATGGGAAACGAACCTTGCAATGGGAAACTAACCCTGCAATGGAAAACGAACCCTGCAAAGGGAAACCAACCCTGCAATGGGAAACCAACCCTGCAATGGGAAACCAACCCTGCAACGGGGAAACCAAACCTGCAATGGGAAATGAACCCTGCAATGGGAAACCGACCCTGCAATGGGAAACCAACCCTGCAATGGGAAACCAACCCTGCAATGGGAAACAAACCCTGCAATGGGAAACGAACCCTGCAATGGGAAACGGACCCTGCAATGGGAAATGAACCCTGCAATGGGAAATGAACCCTGTAATGGGAAACCAACCCTGCAATGGGAAACCAACCCTGCAATGGGAAACCAACCCTGCAATGGGAAACAAACCCTGCAATGGAAACCAACCCTGCAACGGGAAACCAACCCTGCAATGGGAAACAAACCTTGCAATGGGAAACTAACCCTGCTCGCCTGGGTGAAAGGCCTGTGTTTTGGGACCCATCCACCAACATAACCTGTCTCCTTAAGCAGAGATTCCCTGTCTCATACAATGTTACCTGCTTTCAATACGGGAATAAACACAAAATGAATACGTGGATTACATACACATTACAGTGCAATGCTTTTTTAGTTACAAAAACGTGGAATGCACACAGAATAAATACGACACAAATTACTGCCCATTACACTTCGTTGTTACATGTACGAAAAATAAGCCAGACCAGCCTGGCCAATCAACGCACAGAATAAAGGGGGGCTTAAAAGTCACTAAATCTGAATTACCTTATTTATTTTTGCTATTAGTTGTATTTTTTTTTAATTTACTTTACCCATCTACACTATGCGGTTGGTTATTGTGAGCATGTCTGACGTGGGTTGTTGAGTGGGATAGCGGGATCCATGTTGGGGTTTTTCTGTTCTTGTCCGTCTTTTTTTGTATACCTTAAAGCAGACACGGGGTACAAATATTTACTTTTTTTGTGCACCCGTCTGCATAAATCAATAAAGAAATTTTGAAAAAAAAAAAAATAGTCACCAAATCATTGCAATCAGGCGTAATGACGTCCTTTCTGATTTGGCAACATTAGAGTCAATAGCAGGTTCCCGGCTGGAAAACGTGTTTGCCGTTAGCTTACCAGCAGAAATGGGTCAATACACCCTTCAAGTAGTTCCTATATCACCAAATTTCTAGAGCTAAATATCTTCCAAAGATTTTGCTGTGCCACTTTCTGCTGTGACCAGTGGCCTTAAATTTACCTCCATATGCATTTAAATGAGTTGTATCAGTCTTCTCATCTAACCCTTGGTGAAAGTGAACATGCAGCTACTGTACGAGTGAAAGTCCAGTGAAATGCATTTCTGCTAATCCCCTTGCTATTCCCAAAAGGCATTTATACATACATTACTGAATGAAACCCATCTGACCTGTAAAGCCCTCATGCACGCCACTTCCATACCACGCAGCAGAAGAAGGTGATCATTCAAATACAGAATGTTATTTGCGATATCCTCACTGGACACAGCTGCAGTACTTTCTGGTTGAACAGTCACATGCAACCCTGTCTCCTAAAAACAATGCTTCCATATAGCCAAACTGCAGTCTCACTTGTGTTTCTAGCGAAACGTATTTTCCAGCAACCAGTACACATTGCAAACATGTCGCTGTTTTGAACATGTGGCTAAAGTGAATTGAAACAAAACCACGTGATCAGGTCTAAGCAACCAAATGTTTCTTGAGATATGCAAAGGACAGTTATTCATACATACAGTGCATACACAGGAAGACAGAATTCCGTTCCTTTTATCGTTAGATGATCATATTTGCAAGTCCACAAAATATGGTGCAATAGCACAGTGTTAAGGAGATGATTGTAATATAAGCCATGCCCACAACATTTGAGCAGACTTTGAGGACCAGCTGTAGCAAAAAAGTGCAGGGCAACAAAAAGAGCAAAAAAAACCAGCTCTGGACACAATTCAAAATGGTTTAAAAACAGTCTAGACACAAATGGACGAGGCTCATATGGATTCATTTGTCTTGAAATTTGCTTCTGAGACATATGGTACAAAAGTGACAGGCCAAAATGTGAAGTTTGTTGTTATAGCACCACCATCTGCCACCATCTGCCACCGCAGCCATAGATAGATGATTAACCATTTTTCTTTTGGCATTGAGATAATCCGTTAGGGACTGGCAAGTGACCTTCAGTGCCAGCTGGCTGGGGTTGCTCACACAGAGTTAATGGATTTGAAATGTTTATTAAATCTGATGAATGTGGCATGATGACTGGCTTTTTATATTTACGGAACTCTGTCCAACATAATGACCCTTTACATGCTCAGGACATTTTTGCAAGCTCTATATTCAGTATACACAGCCTTTATTACATAGTTCACGATCATTTCATTTCACTTCAATAATAATGCATGTGACTGAAAAGATAGAAGAATCTATAATTTACTAAAAGGCTCTGAAAACTTACCTCTATCATGAATTTGAATTTCCTGGACTCAAATTGTCTGTCTGAAGAGCCAGGTGCCCATGCGGATGGAACAGCATTTCTGCGATCTGGATATAGTCTTATATAAAGTATAAAAGATATTAAAATGGGAAATAGTTGCAATGACTCACTTACAAATGCATAAGGAAGGAAAAAAATGAATAGAAGTTCACTATTTCAACTATTTGAGTCAAACGATTTGGACGCAGCAAAAAGTCAATTAACCTTTTGAAGATTTAATTTGCAATTTTAAGCCAAATTAAACCTCTTGATGAGCAATCATATTCCTGAGAGTGGTTAAAGATTCATTCATGTTTACCAGAATTTAAAGGTTGAGTGAGTGATTCCAATCCAAAACACTTTTTTGTCAAATTCAGGAAATATCTCCTCACGTTCCGATAGCTGTCTGTTCTGTGTGTGTGCACTGACCAACAGCAGTTCACACAGCTGGGGTTGTGTAAACGAGAATGAAACAAAATGGCCACGTTCGTGCTGGTGCACAGGACAGGTAAAAGTTTATGGATGTATAAGAGAAAGGCAGAGGGAGGAACATAGAAGCTGCTCAGTGGCGCATGAAGCCAAAAACGTTTAGCTTCTGCATCTAAAAATACCTGGCTGATCGACACTACTTCTGTCATACTTCCTATCTGTTGGCAAGACTGGTAGAAAACGGCATTGGAACACAAATGGTGGTGCTTGACTTGTGCAGTAAAATCTGGCCTGCAATTGGCATCATAGAAAGAGAAAATGAAAGAAACAGCCAAAACGCACCTAAACCGCACCTGAGTGGAAACCATGACGCTGGAACCCCCCAACATCCCAGCTCCAGTTCCACTGTGGGACCACTGCAGGGCCGCTGCTAAGCTTTTGGGGGCCCTAAGCATAAATAGTCAGAATGGTCAGGGAGAGCCCCCACCCCCACATTTTTTTTTAAAGTAATGGATATATTACATGCATATGCCTTAAATAAAAGCTCTGAAATATTTCTCACTATTCTTAATCTTGGTAAATTCATCTCCCCCTCTAATCTCTGGTCACTAATCATAAATAAGTCACAGTGTGGTCTTTACCTACTCTATATGTAAAGTGTCTTGAGATCATTTTTGTTATGATTTGGCACTATAAATAAAATTTTAAAAAATTGAATCGAAATCATGTTGTGTCACCTAATGCAGCTGGACTGCTCTGTGCACGGACTGCTTACTAGAATTTTGTTGACTTCATATAAGGCGCCGAATATCTGACAGTTTAGAGTCATCAATGAACCGAACACCTGCATGTCTTTGGACTGTGGGAGGAACCCTGAGAAAACCCACGCAGACAAAGGGAGAACATGCAAACTCCACACAGAAAGGCCCCAGCGGGGGCACTTCAGGTTAAATGATCTTTCTCTCTCTGACACACACACACGCACACACACACACACACACACACACACACACACACACACACACACACACACACACACACTGAATCTTTCTGACATCATTCTATCAATAAATAGGGAAATATTACTTGTATTTCCTATAGACTGTAATGTATTTCCTCAAATGTGATCAAATTTATTTTTATAAACTGAGTACTCACTCCACTCTGACTGTTGGGCCTGTAGAGCAGGTGCACTAGAGACTTCTCCCGGCTGAGCCAACTACCTCCAGTTTAGCACTCAGGCATACTTGAATAGAGATTAAATGAGTTAATTGTGCGGCTCCTCTAAGCTTTCTACATGTTATTGGACCAAATTAATCAAATTCATGTCATTTTACATCTCTTTCGCTACGTCAGTCAATGAGAAAAAGTATTTTTGGGCCCAATGGCAATTTGTCATTTAACCGTCACAGCCACTATGTCAGATTGACAAGTCCACTGCACTTACTGGGGGCCTTGGCAGGAAGAGGGATGATTTTAAAAAAATAAAAATAAGGAGCAGGAGGGGATGTAGTTGTAGACATAGACATAAAGAGTAGACGCCTCATCGAACGTTGGGCCTATTGGCGCTGACGAGCGGTGGGGCCGCCATCTTGGACCGGTCGCCCGCTCAACTCAGTGTAAGGACAGGACACGGTTCGGCGTATTTTAATATTCATAGCGGGATTAACAGTAATAGAATATTCTGATATATGATATATGTGATGTATGATAGGTGTTTTACAAACACTATAAATATAAACACAACAAGAGAAATCATTTATAGAGTATTAATAGGCTATATTTCATACATGAATACATAAATCTCTCTCTCACTCACTCACTCTCTTTCTCTCTCTCTCTCTCTCACACACACACACACACACACACACACACACACACACACACACACACACACACACACACACACACACTCACACACACACAGAAAATAAAATACATATAAATCAAGAGTATCAATACATAAGGTCAGAGAGAGAGAGAAGACATTTTGGACACATCTAAATACAAGTCAGACACACACACACACACACTCACACACACACACACAAACAGACACACTTCCATTTAAAGCACTAAAAAAAAAGCAAGAGCCGAACCCTATATGTTTATAAATATTCAGAAATGACCCATGCTCTGCCAGTGGCATAGTCGTGGTAGTGGAGAGGAGAGGGAGGGTCCACATTTGAGCGAGTGTGTGTGGTATAAAAATATATATAACATTTTGTTAAATCGATCATTTTCACACTATTTTGTTCTTGCAAAATTACCAATTAGAGTGTAGCTCTAATTGGTAAAGACAGTGATGTTGTAGGAGTACTTTGTATAGTATCTAAAATGACTCTGTCCTTGTTTTTAGGCAAGGTCTAATTATGTGGATGTCTTCTTTATTACACATTTTAATTATGTAGTAATTGTATTTAATGTGCAAACAAAAACATGGGGCATAGTTCAGTAATATACATTTTAAATTATACAAACCATTTAAGATTTTTCCTTAGTTAAATAAATTTATGATTTTTTCTTTTCAGACTGTTTCAACTTCTCTGGTACAACTGAACTAAAAAAGCCTGGACTCATCAGCTCTGGTTTACAAACATGTGACGTTCGTCCTGCTTTAAGTGGAGATGTGGAGAACCAAGTGAAAATGTATGGAACATTTTGTTCAGCTGTGAGAATATCGGGCACAGAGTGGAAATACATGTTCACGCTTGCCTCGTAAATCTCTAATTCATTCTTTATAATAAACCCCACATCATGTTGCTCCTGTTTGATGAAACAGTTTAACAGCAAAGGATATTGATCAGATTCTGTCACTTCTCCTTTGATAATCTAAACTTTAAAAAAAAAAGTGACCTGACATGAAAAATTATCTCATAATTCATCTCAATGTCATGTTCAATATTTAAAAAAACAAAACTGAGAATATCTGAGGTGACCTGAGATGAACTGTCTCTGAAGTGTCTTCCTCTCATGAAACCACAGCACATCCTCCGCTGACCTACTGCTGGAAATGTGCAATCCATTTACACTAGACCACATGTACGACAACCCCTCTCCTCCCTGCTTCTCCTTTCATATCTACACAGGCATGCACACACACACACACACACACACACGCGCGCACGCGCACACACACACACATCTGGCCGGGGGTAAATTAACTAACAACATTCCCACAGAGGCTAATCTCCACGCCTCTACTGTGACAAGATAATAATAATATAATAAGGAACAGCCTGAGGGACTCACCATAACATTCAAAAATGCATGGATTTATGTATAATTGTTTAAAATTGTACTGTACCGTACTGATTATGAATTGTAATATTGTAATATTAGATTAGAGCAGGAATACGCTGCACAGTGCTCTGGCATCTTGTTCCTTCTGCTGCTCAACTCATAGGCTCAACTAGTCAATCATAGAACTAATCTGGTAGAATGACCGGTCCAAGATGGCGGCCGCATTTCTCGCGGCCCAACGTTCGATGCGGCGTCTACTCTTTATATGTCTATGGTTGTAGACCTATGTATTTCGGTGTTGAGTTCAAATAACATTTTTTCTCAAGAATCACAGACTCTGCCTTTTAACATGGCTTCCTGTTAAATTAAAGTCCCACTCCAGACACATGTTAAAGAATTTAAAAACTACTCTTATATGATTAATATTTTGTTTAATATGGATTTCCTACATATAAAGTAAAAAAAACAAAAAAACAGACTCAGAGATGGAGCTGGAGCAACATCTACTGTTTCTCTCTCACTGAAGAATTCCACATGTGACCCTATGATCTCGTCAGAGGTTTACGAAAATGCCTGAGGTATAGACCTGGTTTAAACTGAGCCATGCGTATGGCCCATGCAGTTGCAGCACAGATGCTGCAGGAATTTTTACACGTTTGCCAGTAGAAGTGCGTGGTTTATTCACTGAGGTCGAACCTCTGGTCAGGTTGCTCCTTCTTGTACTCTACCTCTTAGACAGAAGGTCAGTTTGCAAACAGTTAATTTAGTTTCACAGAGACGTAAACATATTTTTGAAAGTAAGAATAGAACAGTTACAACAGTTAGCAAGTTCAGAAAATGACAACATTAAACTGCAATGTAAAGTTCAGTCCAGTATACAATATGGTCTGATTGTAAGGTGTTGTGTTGGAAAGCTGCCTTTTATGTTGCTGTGAATTTTATGGTTAAAACTTGTCTTGATCGTTGTGAATGTGATTATCGCTAAAGTTCTACTATTTTTGTGATCTGTCTCTACCTGCAGCCTGTGTGTGTTTATGTCTATTAACTTGAGCAAATAAATGAAGTTTATGTTTTATTATTATTTATTAATAATTATTAACATTATATTATTTAATATATATATATATATATATATATATGTCGTATTATAATTAATTAAAATGATCTATATATATATGTATATATATATATATATATATATATATATATATAATTATCACAAAGGGATGTTAAATGACTACAAGTATACACAAAAGGGCCAAAAATGATGACGCAGAGACAAATAATGACTATATGGATGCAAAACAACCATGAGGAGATGCTAAATGACTGACAATAGACACAAAACGACCACATAGAGACGGGGAAAAAGGGACGGCAAAGACACGCAAAATGATTACAAATCGATGTAAAATGACCATAGACAGAAACAAAACAATGACATAGAAACGTAAAACATGAAACTTAGATGTAAAACCGCCATACAAAGACGCAAAGTCACTAAAAATTGATTGAAAACAATCACAGACATGCACAGACATGCACAGATGTCAAAGGGAAACCACAAAGAGAAACAACATGACCACACAGAGAAGCGTCTAAAAATAAGATAAAATGACCACAAAGAGACTCAAAATGATTTAAAGAAGACTCTTTGAATGTGGGTGTCTTGTTCCTATGTACACAGTGTGGGGGTGCCACTTACATGTCTGTGTCCAGGGGCTCATTGTCTCATAATCCGTCCATGGGTAGTGTGAGTTTCAGAGCTTTCTCCACTGAAAACCTGATGCTTCTGGAAACATCACTGATGAGAGCTTTGAGACTGAACTAAAACAGTAAAGTTGCAGGCCGTTAAACCAAAACAATGAGCTGAAAGACGCTAAAATGCATCTGAGCGGTGAAAATCTCTGTGGGTTTGTCACAACTCATAAAAACATGGTTAAATTAAATTTGACAATTTAATGTAATATGCCATAACTAACGTAGATCAAAATAAACATTGTCACATTTGAAGTCAACCAACCATATAGTAGCTATTATTTACTCTAGATGGATGTCATATGGTTGTATAATAGAGCTCAATAATGAACAAATGCTTTGCAAATTTTGTCCATCAACCTCATGAAGTGTTTGTGCTTCATAAAGCAGATCATTCTAATTTTTTTTTAGACATTGTTGTGTTGTCTGATATATTGTGAGGTTCAGAAGGCCTGTAAGGTGGCTCTGTTCTGCTAACCTTTTCAAATTGTTCATGGATCTTTAATCCAGCATCAGACCTGTTTAATACAGTAGCGCACTAACAGGATTGGGGATGTTAACCCCCAGGGGACATGGTCGCCAGCTGTTCCATCCCCCTGGCGGTGGGTCAGCTCGCACAGTGGCCACTGATGGGTGGAGCACTGTAGGAGGGGATGCCTGGAAAGTAAAAGGATCCTCTTAGCTTAGTGCAGATTGCTGCAGCGAGAGGACCAGAGGGATGCTGAGCCCGAAGGCGCTTTAAAACATCACGGAGGATTGGATATTTCACAAAGCATTCCATCCGGTCCTGGAGTTTTTTTCTTCATCCGCTCTTTTTCTTTTTGCTTGTGTTTTCATCATCTCACCTGGATTTTAGGCTTTGGGTTGGGTTTATTTATGGGTTGCTGGTAGGAAGCAGGACAGCTAACTCACGATGGCCGTGGCTTTGGACGCAGTGTGGGTGAGGGTGAAAAACGTCTGCAAACAGAATGGGCTCCTCATCATGTCAGTGTTGGCCGTGGTCATCGGATGTCTTTTGGGATTCTTCCTGAGGACAAAGCGCCTCACAGAGCAGGTCAGTCTGTCTCCTCCCCTTGACCCTTTGTGACGTCATGCAGGCAGAAGATGGGGATCTTCTCCCTGTGCCTCTAACACCTGTAGTGCACTACACCAAGTGTTCTCCTGTTTCACTGCAATCACACAGCTTCACACTGATACTGATTAGAGGTACGTGTACTTTGCTTGACTTTTCGGTTTGATGCTACTTAATCCACTAAATTTCAGACTGCATTTTTCACAACACTGCATGTATTTGATAGCTGTAGCGACTTTTTTTCAGTTTCAGATTTGACACAAAAGATTCTTGTTAGTATGTTAAATTTTAAACCAGTGATTCCCCTTTTTGGAAACCGCCTGTGAATTGTTGGGACCCTGTCCCATTCCAGATGTGTATGAGTTGAGACTTCTCCACTTTAAACTTCTCTCATGGTTTTATTTAATTAACCGTTTAAGGCCCCAATAGGTCACATTCTCCAACTTTCACACAGAAAAAAAAGAGCAAATATAAATTTGTGTTGCATTGAGGGTTTTTTTTTATTGCTATCGCATTTACCATCTCACAGCCCCCTCATGTGTAGCTCCACCCAGACCAGTTACAACAGTAAGATGCTACGTACAAGAACAGTCATTTTGGTACTTTTATGTATTAATGTATGGTTTTTCAGGAGGGGACTTAAAGAGACAGGCACTAAAATGGAGAGTTTTCAGACAAAATGAGAAAAATAATGTTGTTTTTTAACTCAGTTTTTATTTAAGTCATTAAAAATCATGTACAGAATCATGTTCATCAAATCTGCTGTGTCATACAAAAGGTAACAGATATGGTATAACAAAAAAAACAACAAAGACTAGAAAAAGAAGAAGAATAAAGCAAGATAAAATAAAATAAATAGAATTATATCAGTATACCCATAGCAGGGCTCCACCTTTTAGTGAGTATATGTCTTTGAAGTCCCAGGAAGTGTGTTATTTGTTCGATTTGATATATTTCCTTTATATTTTCAGTCCATATTGTGTATTGGAGGGTCAAGCTTCAACCACCTTACTGTAATGCATTTAATTGCTGTTGTTAGTAGTATCTGTAGGCAATATTTTTTTGCTCTTCCTTCAATACCTCTTGGTAATAAACCTAGTAGAGCCACCGTTTTGTCCATTGTAATACATAAAAAAGTGTTACAAACCTATCCTTCCAAAATGCTTCCAGTTTTGGGCGGAGCCAGAGTATGTGGGTCAGATTACCAATGTGTGGCCCACAGTTTCTCCAACATTTGTGTGTCGAGAGTGTGTCGTGTTAAATTTAGCTGTAATTTCAGGTGCCCGAAAGAACCTCATGACTATCTCCCATTTAAATTCTCTCCATACATTGGAATTAGTTACCAGTTGTACTTCAGAAAATTTCCTCCCACATATCATGTGATATGTTGAAATTAGTTTCAGTTTCCCATCTCTCCTTAACCTTTGCAGTATTATTCAAATTCAAGCTCAGGAATAGTTGGTAACAATAGCTTATTCATTTCTTATCCCATTTTTATTTGTTTGTGCTTTAATCAATAACTCTTCAATTAGCGTTGGTTTAGCAACTTCATCCCAGTCTTTGTGTTTCAACAAGAAATCCCTTAACTGTAAGTATCTGAAGAAAAGGGCACAAAGCCATTCATATGTCCAATGTTTATAAGTGCTGAGATTGTTTTAGGCAGCCCAAATGTAGATTTTATTGTCTTCCATAATTTTAACGTGATTTTGGTCCAATCACCCATATTTAATTTACTGGGATGTATATCTAAAAATGGCAAGGCCTGTAAAGGTTGTTCACATAAACTCTTTTCAATGTTGAGCCAGAGTGTATATGATTGGTCCTGAATCCATATTATTAGCAGTTTTAGTTGCGCAGCCCAAAAGTAGTATCACAGATTAGGTAGTTTGAGCCCTCCCTTTGCTTTAGATAACTGTGGCACTTTTAGTCTGATTCTTGGTCGCTTTCCCTGCCAAATAAATCAAAACTAGCTTGTCCAATTTGTCAAATGTAGTTTTGGGGATGTCAATAGGTAGCATTTGAAACAAATATAGTAGTTTATGCAGCACATTCATACAGACACTCTCAATGCGACCCAGCAAAGATAGGGGCAGTATTGACCATCGATCTAAGTCCTTACTAATGTTATGGATTAAACTTTTGTAATTTAAATCATGTAGTTTTTCTTATGAAGGTGGTATATGAATGCCTAAATATTTGATGCCATTTAAACCCACTTTGCAATTTAGTTGAGTCTGAGATGTTGCCACCTATATCCATGGTCACTGTTTTGTCTACGTTTAATTTGTAGCCCGAGAAGTTTCCGTAAGTGAAAAAAATGTCCTTTAAATATGGAATTGTTGTTTTTTAAGATATAGCAATACGTCGTCGGCATACATTGAGATTTTATGCTGTTCTCCGTTTATCGTAACCCCCCTTATATGATCATTATCCCTAATCAACTGTGCTAATGGTTCAATACTGATATCAAATAACAAAGGAGATAGTGAACAACCTTGTCAAGCGGTCCGAGAGAAATCCGTTCACCTTAACTGCGGATTGTGGATCCGAATATAAGGTTTGCATCCATTTGATGAAGTTCAGGCCAGATTGGAATCGTTTCAGAGTTTGAATAAGGTATTGCCAGGATACTTGATCGAATGCTTTCATGGCATCTAAGGATAAAATCTCTTCCCTTTAACCTTTCGGTGTGTCATTATATTTGACAACCTTCCTATGTTGTTCCCATAGTATCTTCCCTTTATAAAACCTATCTGATCGGGATGGATAATTTCTGTAGCAGTTTTATTGACACGTCTTGCCAGAATAGCTGTTAAGAATCGCAGATCTGTATTCAATAATGAGATCGGTCTGTATGATTGGCATTTGGTGGAATCTTTGCTGTCTTTATGTATCACCACTATAATAGCCTCTCTCCAAGAGGGGGCCATGGTTCCAGATTTTAATGCATGGTGGTAAGTGTGTAGTCATAAAGGTGATATAATTTCTATAAAAGCTTTGTAAAATTTGTTAATACACCCGTCTTGGCCAGGGCTTTTATTATTTTTCAGTGTGGAGATTATCTGACGTGTTTCCAGGTCCTTGATTGGCTCATCCAGTGCTCTCGCCATAGATTCAGGTAGCTCTTTTAATTTTGATGTCTTTTTTTGATTGTTGCGGTGTTCATTCTTGTACTTACTCCAGGTACAGGTGAGCGCAGGCCAGGTTCATATGGATTATTTTCCGAGGAGGTTTGGGGTCTTGTTTTAGAGCGAGCTACGTAGTTGTATTTTCAGAGCCTTGCCGGGTCGTGTTAATTATTCAGTTACAAAATGGGCTTCGAATACGTCATACATCAATGAACATCACCAGTATGTTATCCTTTCATTGTAACACAATGAAGACTTGCTAAATCAACAGTAGCATACCTTCGATAACAATCACTTCAAGCATATTGCCAGTTGACTTTCATACCACAGTGGTATGTATTCATTAACAGGAGGGCTGCTACTACTGTAGGCTATTAGAAGCATGATTTGCTGCAAACAGTTGAAACCCTTAACAAGCAGCAACCTGCTGGTTGGCCAGTTATCACGATCTTTACTATGTAACCAAACATTGTACCATCATTTAGGGTCTACTCACACTTGGCACCGATGATCTGTGACGTGCTTTAGCATGATTGTCCCCCATACCTGCTCCCCAGCGGTCCCAGCTAGGCCTGCACTCACATTACTTCAAAGGATGCAGCACACGTCTGCAGCCTGGATGAATATTTTCATCTGACCACATCTGCAGTAAACACTCCTCCTCTGCATCAGAACACTGCAAAAACTTGGGTGGAATCGTTTTTAAATGTCCGTTGAAGGGAACTGACACATATACGTAAATAGTCGTCAGGACAGCCATCAATGCTTGTGCTTGTACATGTGCAATCCAGTCATGCTTTAGCTCACCTCTCTCATCAGGGCTGCGGCCAGGAAGCGTAGCGTGCCTAAGCAGTGCCCAAAATGATGCTCAAGACATTTTGAATATTTCCATTTGATGGTCTTGTGCAACGCTAAGAAACATTTAATCATTGGGTTTGAATACTTCACTGTCTAAACATCATTGAAACAGCAGATTCATTTTCTAACATTGCCATTGAGGCAATCCCTTCCCAATTAGCCTAAAATGTGAGTAATGGGGGACAAAATCCACAGTCCTTGTTTCATGCAAAAATACATTTTAATATGAGGCTTCAGCAGTCTTAGACTAATTGCAAAAAGAGGGTCACATAAAGAGGAAATTTTCGTATAAAATTCCCTCTTTATGTTTTTATCCCTTCACAACAAGTAAGCACTGTCAGTGAAAACATACTTTTGTAATAAAAAACCTGAGTTTGGAGGATACATTGTTGATTTGTTGAAGTAAGACTTCTACTACACATTATTAATATTGTGCAACTTAGAGGCTTCAGAAAAGTGTCTTTAAACACTCAACCTCCATTTACTGTGATAAAAATGTTTTTATTAAAAAAAATTAGAGAACTTTTTTCGAAGGTTTGTCAGTGTAAAATGAAAAACTTCTAAAGGTCAAATATTTTCATGCTGCTTTTCCTGCGTCTAAGGTGGAAGTCGGGTAACGTAGGTGGATGGATGGGTGAGCACTACTACCAGCTTTATTCCCCATCTGACCTTTGAACTAAATAGAAATACACAAGCTGAAATTGGCTCCAATTGGTGTTCAATGCAGTGAAGTGTGGTGTGTGAAAACATCAATATACAAATCCAGGCTTAAAAACAAGCCCACAAGCTTAATAGCCTACATGTGACATCTTCAGCACACTGCTCTAAATTCAGCCAAGCAGCTTTATGGAGGGTCCCCATACACCAAATACAGCCCTTTCTTACCCATCACCCCTCTGACTAAAGCTCCCTCTGTCATATTGTCAAATAGGTCTAAAGATAGCCTGTGGCTCCTTTGCTCTCACAATAGAGGATTAAAATCCAATCAATCAAATGCTTTCTATAATAGTACATCATATAAGAGTGCCTGTCTGTGTGATGACAAGGTACACAGGAGGCACAGACCTTTATGTTTTCAGACGCCTGATCCCTCTGTGTTTGAGGTTGACGAGTGTGTGTGTGTGTGTGTGTGTCAGATTAAACATGACTTATTAATAATATAAAAGGATTTGCCCAAATTTGAGAAATAATATTCATTAATAAGCTATGCTACTTGTGTACATGCTGAACTGTTTCCACACAAGAAATGAGTACAAGTCTACGTTCCCACTGCAGTTTCAGGTGACCTGAATCTGATTTTTTATATATATATCTGATTTGCTTTTGACAGTGTGAACAGCACAAGTCCCATTGAATCTGACATTTTTGAATAAGAATCAGGTCATTTTTAAATGTGGTACTGAATCGATTACGTATTGGATTTTTTGAATGAGACCAAAATCTGAACAGCCAGGTCGTATTTAATGCGACTTTGACGTCATTCTGACCCGCACTGCACTGTTTTGTAAATGAATGACATTTAAAAGTTGATAGTGTGCCACAGGCGGGAGCCAGGAACAGAATCACAACAAACATGGAGGACAGCAGTGAAGCAGGCGGCCACTGGAGGAGAGGAAAGTTTTAGATGCCATCCACTGTTTTTAGCGTTATTAAGCCAGAAAGTCCTACAATACCGGTTGCCGTTGCCATGTTTGCTTCCGTAAACATTGTTGTGGCATGATGTCCTCAATGATCAACTGCACATGCGGGTCACTTCAGGAGCGTGAGCTGTTCACACAGCAATAGGTAGACAGGCCACATTTAAAGACGTAATATGAACAGCCATACAAAAAATCGTATTTGAGCAATAAATCTGAATTGAGCATTAAGACCTGAAGTGTGAACGTAGCCTAAATGTATGGATGAGTCTATTAGACTGGATTATAGTATTAGGAGGGTCTGCAGAATCATGCTATCTGCTGCAAATTTCCCAGCCAGAAGGACAAATTAACTATAAGGCAATAACTGATAATAGTATGGTTGAATACTGAATGTGTACAGCATGTTGACAACATTTTGTCTACATAAAACTATACTTGACATGATGTGGCAGCATTTATCTGTATCATGTTTCAGCACTGATTTACCGGAGCTCTGGCAGTTTAAGCAGTATGTTGGCCCCCATTTGAGATTGTTTTAAATACATTGAAAACAAATTTGTTTGTTATTTTGATAGCTACTCCACAGAAAAGACTTTATAGACAACAGACAAACAATTAGATATATGCCTCTCAACCCTTCCTAAGTCATAATGCCTGAATCAAATTCTGTAAAAACACTGTAAAAAAAAAAAAAAAGAAAGATTGAAGAGAAACTGTAAAAACAAAAAAAAACTAAACAGCTGTTAAGGTGTCATTAAAGTGGTAGGAGTACAGGTGACAAACGGCTGAAATCAATACAACAGTAGCCTAAATATCCCAACCTTTTGTCTCTAATGTGTCAAGTCTGTCAAACCAGGCACGGAGCCAGGATTCCAGTTGTGGATGGGCCAGACCAATTATGGGTGGTTCTTAAGTTAAAAACTTTATCAAATCCCTGTTCATTCATTCATTCATTCATCTTCAACCGCTTATCCCGGGGTCGGGGTCGCGGGGGTGCTGGAGCCGATCCCAGCTGACATCGGGCGTAAGGCGGGGTACACCCTGGACAGGACGCCAGTCTATCACAGGGTACATAGAGACGAACAGAGACAGACAACCATTCACACCTACGGGCAATTTCAGACTCATCAATTAACCTAACACATGCATGTCTTTGGTTTGTGGGAGGAAACCGGAGTACCCGGAGAAAACCCACGCAGACACGAGGAGAACATGCAAACTCCGCACAGAAAGGCCGAGGTCGGGATGCGAACCTGTGACCTTCTTGCTGTGAGGAGACAGTGCTAACCACTACACCACCGTGTAGCCCAATCCCTGTTCAACCTAATAAAAATGACTAACAAATAAACTGTTATATTATCTGTGCATACAAGGGATTTTATTAGCTTGATGCTCTTTAAATATTTTGTTGCATGGTATAAAGCTTCATTATGCACCATAACTGGTTGGGCTTTAGCATGTCACTCTATAGACCTGAGAGAGTCAGCTATAAAATCACTTTGATTACAGTGTTTCCTAATGGAATGTCCTAACTGGCGGCGAGTGATGCAGCGTGCCGTTGAGAGCTGCACTTTTATGCCGCAGCTGATTATGAAGTTCAAATGATGAATCATCGAAACAGGACGTCCTCATTTCACTCTGAAACCTAAATACATCTGCTGTTGTAGCTAAACAGGCCAGATAACGAGGAAATAACTATCACTACAGAGTGTGTGACTGTTTGGGTGTGGCAGGTTTGCGTAGAAGGCGGCACTCGCTCATTGTTAAACAAACACATAATGAGTCCCCTGGTGCTCAGGACATTTACCGTTTTTTCAGGGGCATATTTTACAGTTTGTTCAACACATTCTATCCATAACGACTATGGAGGGTAAAAGTGGTCAGGAACCTAATATTCCCCACATAGTTTAGTGCTGCTCGTGTAACATGAGGCAAACTATTTCATAATTATTTTTAATAATTTAAAGTTTTCAACAATATTTTAATATCATTAGCAACAGACTGAGCTTGGCTTATTATACAAAGAAGATGCATTCAAATGTAGCCTAGGCTCCTAATACAATAGCATGGTCAATACGAAGACAATGGGAAGTTTGCTGCATTGCAAAAAAAAGCATTTTAGAAGCCTTCATGGATAACTTATCAGGCTTAAAAATAACAACTGGGTAGGCTAAATGACAGTCATGCGTTATGCGCCAACAAGCAGTCTTAAAAGATTGCCAAACGTGAAAATAGAAAGGCATAGGAAGAAGAGAGAGAATATTCATTAATTGATATGCAATTCAAATAGTTTAACAGAGCACAGATCAGTAGGAAAAGGCATGCTAGGGCCTTCCTCTCTCCAAAATTACAGGAGTTGTCTACGGGGTTTGCTCTTGGAAAATGTCAATGATTTTATCAAAGTCCAGAGTTACTGTAAGCTCTCTCTCAAAAGTCAACAGGCAGAGCGACATAAGGCGAGTTTGGTGTTTTAATCCAGTTGATACTGGACAAGACGCGTTCAGCTGTACAGGATGTCACTGGCAGTGTTATCAGAGCTTTTAAGAAACATGGCTATTCGGAAAAACGTCCTCATTGCATATGTCCATCACTTCAAGAAGACTTTTGAGATTTTCTCTGTTTTTC
This sequence comes from Echiichthys vipera, assembly GCF_963691815.1. Classification (NCBI taxonomy): domain Eukaryota; kingdom Metazoa; phylum Chordata; class Actinopteri; order Perciformes; family Trachinidae; genus Echiichthys; species Echiichthys vipera. Next base: position 29,213,699 of record NC_139828.1, on the reverse strand, counting down.
TGCCTCTCTATGAGTTGCACAAACACTGCAAGCTCCAACTCTGATATAGTTATGTGGAAGCGCTTCCCTGCATCATTGAAAGAGTTCCCTATAGTGGCCAAGGTGGTGTCATTTGTATCAAGGCTAGGGGACATTGAGATTGCTGCAGATGCCATTAGCCCATATGTGTCACTGTGAAATTGAGTGTTCAGTTCATTAACCTGGCAGTCTATTAGCGCATTGGAAATGTTGCGCAGGTCACTGTCACTCCTCACCCGTGTCGATTTCCCCAACATGCATATGACAAATCAATATCAACCGTGTCTGTCACAATGTAGTGATGGACTGGAGGCTTTAAGATGTGAAGTCTGATTTACTGAACAACTGTTCTGAAAAGTACAAGGAGGAAGATGAAGCTTTTTGTTCTAATCTGCTGCAGTCATGACTGCCTCAATCTCAATCTGCCCCCCCCCCCCCCCCCCCCTTCACGTACTGTGCCAGCACCTCCATGATAACATCATATAGAATGAAAACTTTTGTCATTGCAGCCAATATTTAATCCCACCCGCTGTCACAACCTCACTCCAATTCCAATGACCTATGATCGGGCCGCATCTCTCTTTGCATGTTAAGAAAACTGATATGTCGTTCGCTGCCGCACATGAAGCTGTGCAAAGTGTTGAAGGAGTCAAAAAAAGTGGATGCATCCAGCGTTGTTCGGGCCACGGCTGACAGGACGGGTTTTAACCTATTTTTGAATGACAGTGCACGTAAACAGCATTCTAAAAGTTGCCCTTAAGGATGGCTTGAGATACATCCTTACACTCGTCTGCTAAAATAGCATAGATAGAACTCTCATGTAGTTCACATTTAATCCGTGGCAACAGGAGAGTGCACAGAGCATCCAACGGGTCATTTTGAATTTTGTGACTGAGCATTTTTGTATTGCTGTGGATCACATCTAGTTCCTCTTAAGTTGCTTTGTCATGCCCGCAGACAAGTCTATAAAATTCAAGGAAATATTGTGCATTTTTGAGCTCATCCTTTTCTCGGTTGCCACGCAGGGGTATTTCTCGTTTGGCACAAGTGATGAGAATGTCCAGAATGACTTTGATGTTCTCCAGATTCCTCTCTACGATTTCACCTTTCATCTCCTGGTCGCAGCGATGACTCAGAAACCGTTTGTGTACGTTTAAGGTACCTAAACAACGACGGTTGCAATATTGTCCTTCACTGGAAAGGATTTTTTAATAATTCTTGACAAAATTAAAATATACTGAACCTTTTTTTTTGTTTTTGATATTTTTAAAGTTTAGGGTGGGCCTGTTGAACAGTGTGTAGTCATAGGTCTGTCAGGCCCACCCATAATGCAGTGCCTGTTACAAACTATGTACAGCCAGTTTTTACATTTTTGCAATGTACAATTTTGCCATAACACAACAAGTCCCAGACTTGTAGATGATAACCTTAAATCACAAGTATTGGATGTTTTTTATAGAAAATTGCATTATAGTTGTCCTTCAGGAGCCCGGGCAGAGATAGGTAATGCTGCATCTATGGACGCCTGAAAAAATGTGTTCACCAAGGCCGATGGGCTTAACTTTGTTATCCCAGGTAAATATTGCTACTATTATTTTCTGTCATTGAAGAATTTATTAAATTATTTAATTCATCCCTGAGGGAAATGTTTTCACTCACTTGTTTTTGTCTGCCTCCACATATGTAAAGCCAACAAATAATATAAAATGCTGTTATTATTATTATTATGTGATGTTATTAATATTATGTGGCCTTGGAAATGTAGTTTGACAAATAAAACATGACTCAAGATCCATTACTGGCTTCTTTCTCCCCTGCAACTTTCTATGCACTGGATTGACCTTGGTGAGTTCACAATGTTCACTTCAGGGAATAAACTTTTACTAACTAAACTTTTTTCAGTTTGCCTTTGTATGCAACATGATAAAAACAGAAGAATGAGAAACTACTTAACCAACTGTAATGGGCTACAGTAGTTCTGATGATAAGTCTCTGATGTCTGTACTACATTGAACAATTACTGATTAAACACTAAATATTACATAATAATAAAATATTTCAATAAATAAATAATATACTTTTCAAAACAACTTCTGGAACAAGAACAATACATATATAAATCAATTAAGTGTTAAATAGCAACTGAAACAAGAAAAATGTGTGCAATTTTAACTAAAGAAAGTGTAAAACGTGCAAAGGTGGTCAGTCACCACTTATGGCAGAGCTGACATGTAACATCGCTACAGGCTATTCTCCTTGGTTTAACAAATAACAGCTCAAGGGCCCTGTTGGAATTAAACTCTTTCATGGGTGGACCATTTAGACTGATTCTCATGCAGGCTGTCAGACTGTTGCCCTGCAGCCTGTTCAGCAGGAGAGTAAATGAAGTTTAGATTAGTTTATACTTTTGTATAATATTTACAATTTTGACAGAATCACCTCTGCTGTTAGGAACATCGTGTTTCTATTTTATTCCTGTCATGCACGTTGAAAAAGAGCAGCTGAAGTTGAAATAAAGACTAATCTAAACTAAATATTGTCATTTCACTACGAAATCTAAATACATCTGCGGGGGAATATGAGGAGGAAATAACTCACTACAGTGTGTGTGAGGCAGGTTTGGACAGGCGACCTCTTTAAAGTAATGGTGATCATTCTTTGGTAAACACATAGCAGTCCACTGGTTCTCGGGACATTTACCATTTTTTCAGGGGCATATTGTGCTTGTTCCACAAATTCTATGAATAAGTTGATAAGAGACAGTGTTGATCTGACGAGACAGTATGGTGCTCTTGTGCTGTTGGAACACAGTGGAACACAGCGAATAACGCTCATAGAATTTATATATATCTATATATCTATATATATCTATAAATCTATATATATCTATATATATATATCTATATATATATAGATATATATATATAAATATATATATACACAATATTGTTTTTTGGAAGACGTTAGTTAGGGTGGCAGGCCTGTGTTATTTAGGCGGCCGCCTTTGCTGTAAAGTGCTGCGGGAAGCCCTGGGTTATAAACTATAGAGTGGTCCTCTCTAGACCTGCTTTAAGTGTCCTGAGATAACTTCTGTTATGATTTAACCCTATAAATAAAGTTGATTTGAATTTAATAGTACATCTGCTTCAGTCCTTGTTTATTCATATATGCACTACATATTTTATAGCCCGATCAATCAATAATCATGCAATGGAGGATCCCAGTATTGTTGGTAACTGCAGTATCGTTCTCTTGTTGATAAAAGGTCATCGAAGTTGGGAAAACTACTGTCCTAGTGCTGTTATGTGATTACTCTGTGAGCATAGCCTTCACCAGAAACACAGTGGGGATTGTAGTTGCATTGACGTAGGGCTGCATGGGCAGTATGGAGTCTGTCAAAGAGTTATAACACAGATTACATAAGCAGCAACAGCAGCAGCAGCAGCAATAGTATTAGTGGTTTGACTTAAAGGAATACTTCACCCATTTGCATTAAGCTTTGTATCGTTAGAAACCCAGTCATATTTTCGAATGGTCGCGCATGCCCTCATTTCCCCCTGTGATGGGAGAGAGCCTTATCTTCCTCTAACACTTCCTGCTTCAAGAGCCGCCAAAATCGTCATTTACAGCAGGAAGTGTTAGAGGGGACTGGCTCTAGTGAGAATATAGGACTTAGACTTAGACTTCTCTTTATTGATCCCTTTGGGATGACTTCCGCAAGGAAATTGAATTTTCCGTACAAAAACACAAGGGAGGTATAAAAAAATACAGCATAACATAACCAATAAACTCTTAGCTAAATAAATACAGAACGTATAAAAAAAACAATATACAGTGAACAATAAACTCTTATTGTTATCTTATATAGATGAAGTAAATGTAAGAATACAGGTCAAATAAAATTCAGGGAAAATGAAATCAGATAGGTTAAATATAGAGGAAATGTATAAGATAACATATGTATGACTGTATATGACAGAAATGAGCATTAAGATTAGATTATTGCACTTAAGTGGTGGATAAAGTTATTGCACAAAGAAAAGAAGATAAGTATCCAGGTGTGTAAGAGTAGATTGTTAATTGCACAGTGAGTGGCTCCCACTCCCTCCCTTCTGTCTTCTTTATTTCCTCCTCCCCCCGAGTGAGGAGTGTGATGACCTGAGGGACAAAGGAGTTCTTGAGCCTGTTGGTCCTACACTTGGGCAGGAGCTGTCTTCCACTGAACAGGCTCCTCTGGGTGCTGATGACGGTGTGCAGGGGCTGGCTGGCATTATCCATAATGTCCAGCAGTTTGTCCAGTGTCCTCCTCTCTGCCACCGTCACCAGTGAGTCCAGTTTCATGTCAACCACCGAGCCGGCCCGCCTGATCTGTTTATCCAGTCTGGAGGTGTCCTTCTTGGATATGCTGCCCCCCCCAGCACACCACAGTGTAGAAGAGGACATTGGTGCCGCTCTCGCCTGTAGTGTGAAGCCTGAAGCCAACGAAGCCTGTCTACTCCGGCATCATTCATTCTGGATCCTCCAACCAACGCACTTTGTTTTCCACTATAAATAAACTCCTCAAAACCCAGGACAACATCTCATCCTCATTCATCCCAAAGGAATGCAACAACTTCTTATCATTTTTCCACTTTAAGATAAAAGCATCCACAACCAGCTTGCCACCACCTCTGCCACCATCCCCGACTCGGAACTTCCGTTTCCTTCACTCCCTGCCCTCTCTTTACCCATAACCACAGCAGACCTCTCCAAAATACTCTCCACCATGAAACCATCCACCTCCTCCCTGGATCCCTTGCACTTTGACCTTGTTAAAGCCTGCTTCACCTCTCTTGCCCCGTAATCACAGACACTATCAACTCCTCCCTTGTGGATAGACAAGCTCAGGACCTACAGTATTAAATGGGAAAAGAAAGAAAAATAAAAGACAAAATAAAACTTTTTAAAACTGAGATTACACATTGTTTTGTCTGCAGAGTGACAGTATTTTCGGATTAAAAAAGGAAATGCAGAAGTTATTTTCTGAGCTGAAAATATAGCTTGAAAAATATGAGCATCACATTAATAGCGACAGTTACTGTAAAACACTACAATGACATAGGAGTGCATATATTGTCTTTATATTTTATCAAGGTATATAGTAACAGACCCGCTTAAAGTGCAACATACTTTTCAAAAAATAATCATTGTTTAATAAACATACCTGTTAACCAGCGAAGTTATGTAACTAACTACATTTACTCAATTCCTGTATTAAAGTAGACTTAGACTTCTCTTTATTGAGCCCTTTGATGACTTCTACTTTCATCATTTTGTTTTCTAAGTGCTGAGCAACAGGCCAGAAAGGTAGGAATAGCTTTGAGTAAAGGATGTGCCAAAATCTTGGGCAAGCATCGGAGCCAAGTGGAAAAGTGATGTTGAAGTTGCATGATTTTTCTTAAAATGCCTTCTCAAGTTATACTCTTTACACACTGATATACACTCATTGCATAGTAAACATACGGGTGTCCACAGTGACAGTTATACCAAATACTCTGTCCATTTGCTGTTGAATTGCCAGTTTCTGTGTCAATTTAAACTAAACATTATGGTGGTGATTTAACCATGGTTTTTCCAGACTGAAACGATTGCAAGAACAGGCATGAAACGGCACAAAGCGAGCTGTTGTGGAAAGGAGCGATGCAGAAGCACACGAAGAAGAGCGTTGCGGGATCGCACTGAGCAGTGTGGCCATGAGCCTTGAGGAAACAAGCCTCCTAGCGCGCTGGTTATTGATGCACTGTGTTGTGAGGAGATGCGAGAGAGGACAGCGGTCCACATTGGCCACTACGGCCATGAATGACTTTTTTACTTTTTTTTGGCTCCGACTCAAAAGGCCAGTAAATTTTCCTTTGCAGGTACAAAGCCCTGAATAGCCGAGATGTTATGGAATTATGGTGTTCATGCGTTTCTTTTAATGACAGCAGTCAAGATAACGACTGAACAATTATTTGAACTATACATTTAACTTTACATCGGAAGATTTATTTTTATGACAATAAAAATAAATCTCAATATGGCCAGAAGTCTCCATAATGAGATCTACCACAGCAGAGAAAACAGAATAATTAGATTTTCCTGAACAACTTGTAATGGTCCTCAATTTATCTCTAAAAAATGTAACCAATTCCTTGAGGTAGCAGAATGCAAAGCATTTGCTCTGCCCCGTATTACCTATCTACTAATGGATTAGCAGAGAGATTTGTTCAGAGCTTAAAGCTTTGAAGGCCTCACAGGGACAAGGCTCCCTCCACCAGCAGCTGAACAGCTTTCTGCTGTCCTGCAGAAATGTCCACACTACAAAAGTGGCTCCTGCACCACTCCACATCAGGAGAGAGCTGTGCACCAACCTCTAACTTCCCAAACCACCCATGAAGAAAAAGATTGTTCTACAGACACAACAAGCTCAGGTTAAGAGATGCAGGCAAAGGGCAAAGGAAAGTATGTAACTACTGGCTCGTAACTATAACAACAAGGCACAACGGGTACCAGCTACAGTCATAGCACAGACAGATCCTGTTTCTTATACAGTACAGACCACTAAGGACAATGTCTGATGGAGACATACTTGCCAACTGCTTAATGGACCTACCATACATGTGGCAACTCCACCAGTGAATTTTGCTGTGCCCTTCTAGCAGGCCAACTCAACCCACACTCAGTCAGGATGTACCATGTGATATGGAACCGGTTTCTCCTGGACCCACGTCTTTAGTTGTATCAAAGGCTGAGCTGTCACCATTCTCCACACTGACTGGACAGCTGTTCCTGTTTCCACCAGTGTGGATTCCCCGGATGGCAGTGCTACTTCCAAAACATCTTTATTTGTAGTTATGCCAGGGTCCGAGAAGTAAATCTCATTCAAAAGAAAAGAGAATACTTGTGTTGCTAGAATATGAATAGGACAGAAGTTTTATTTTGGTTCGTGTGGCATCTTTGCATTGTTAAAATGGACTCTGTTTGTGATTTGTCAGTCATTTTTTTGGCTACCCATAGTAAAAGTAGCTGTTTTCTAGAGGCCTTGCTATTGGTGTAGTGCTCTTTGTGTCGTCATCAAAAAGGGGACACTATTCATCATGACACCCCTAATGCCAGTCTGATCAGAAACCTGTCATGCCTTATCAAAAACTGATCCGGGCCCCTTGACACTCACTCTCTTTGAACTTGGCTCTGATCTGGCCTCCTGTGCTCTCTCCCTCCCTTCTAAACTCTCTTGACCCTTTGACAGGAACTGAAACTGATTAGAGTGAAGATTTGTAGTTTGTGAGACTCCCTTACAAAGAGTAACATGTGCTGTTGAATAAACAGATGTTGTCAAAGAATGAACAAGAGACCCTACGTTTTATTGCTCTCCAGAGACCCTCAACATTCCTTCTCCCTGAGAACACAGTCCACAGACTCCTTATCTGATAAGAAGCGACACACTTTTGTATGTTCTAAAAACAACTATTCAATTAAGAGTAATCTGTTATAATGGGATTTTTTATCATTCTGTAAAGAAATATGTGTTGTTTAAAATTACCCTGATCTTTTAATGAAGAAATATTTTATTGTGTACTCTGTAGAAAGATTTAAACATAATACTTTAATACTATGTCATGAAGATGGTAAAACCTAAAAGAATTACTTTTTTTTTTTCCCCAGTCTATAGGAATGTGTCATGCCATCATGCTGTATATTGTCATAAGAATGATTTGATTCCAACACAATATCCAAATATATTTTGATACTATAACAGAATGATTATTTCAACATATGAATGTGTTATTGTATTGTGTCACTGACAATTTACTCCCACGGATTATTAACTAAGAGAAAGTTTGCATTATGTGTTACTGTGCTAAACAAAACACTGATGCTTTATTCTTAGTATTTTATTCCGGAATGGTATAATATTGGTAATAAATATCGGTTTAATATTAAGGTTAAGGTAACCTTTCTTTGAATGTTTATTGATGATTTGATATTGGTTTTAAACATTAGGAACATTAAAAGTCAGTTAAAAGTAGTGAAAACTGAGCTCTTCTCTCTATTGTGATTGTGACACCGGTTCAAGAATCAATCAAGAATGACACATAATATGTGAGAGTCACTTGTGGGTCATCCACCGCGGCAATAAGACTTCTCTGCCCTTGTGATTAATGTTGTTATGTTAGTATAAGTTGACGTAGGACTTACAAAGAAACAACATATTTGGTTTAAGACTTAATCACTGCTGGCTACTGTTAGTCTTTTTGTCATTTGAGACCACAATGGCTGCTGTACAGCAAAAGACACAGGCTCACTTTTAGGGCCATATGTCAAATGTTCAGATTTATATAATAACCCAAACAAGAAAACTCCCTGAATCGGTAGCATATGTATAACAACACATTTTTACAGAGAAAATAAATTGTCACCCTTCATCAAATCCAGAAGTAGTTTTTTGTTCATATGTTCTAATACAGTATGTTTAAAGTGCTCCTATGTGGCCACTGTGACCATAGTGACAATTACAGGACAATGTAGACAGCTGAAACATAGGAGCACAAGTACCGAAGAGAAATACAACCGTACTCAGTAATGCCAACTATACAGCAATATCTTTGTTAACATTAGTATCATATGCTATAGGTCATACCAAATTTCGGAACCCATTTGCTATCAGTTTATCCATGTAGCCTCTGGTGTCAACAGACAATATTTGTGGTGCAGCCCGTGATTATCCAGATAAGAGATGTTCGGGCCAAGACTTCCCCTTCCCCTAATTATTTGCACTCCAAGTTTTTATCTTTTTTCTGTGTTTCAGGTCCAGAAAACATTTTAGTTAATCTCTATAAACGAATAACTACATATAAATGCAGATACATTAATCAAAAAGGAAAAGGAAAAGCTAAATCATTGTCAGATGATAACAGTGTTCTTTCTCCTTTGCTTTCCTCATGGACTGCAAGCAACCACTCACCCACTCAGATGTGATTGCTCAACACTGCTCAGACTACAAACAGACTTCAAACGGAAACCAGAATGATACCAAAATCCAGATATGTGTTCTGAGACTGAGATCCAGTCAAACCAGACTAAGTAAGGCTATAGCAAAACCCCTGCATTACTGACTTGAGACTCAAAGTGAACTGTTTTGTTTATAATTCAAAATTGAAATGTATTCATGAGGATGGATAAATGGAAGACAAATTAAGATTCAGAGTAAAACTTATATTTTGTACCAATGATGCTATTTTCTTACATTCTTGTGTCACACTTTGCTGGTACAACCGGTCAAACTGCAGCTGCCCTGTTGACTGGTCCTTTGAAAACAGCCGCACTTGCCCCATGTAGCACAAACACACACACTTACACACGCAGGCAAACACACACTGACCCTACTCATGAGTGCAAGATGAGCAGAGACAAACCTCCTCTGCTGGCTGTATGTGAGTGCTGATCCTGCTCTTATACAGCAAACTAAGCTCTCTCTGCTTAATGCCCAACAGAAAAGCTCTTTAGCTGTCATTATGCACCCTCCTCGTCCTGCAGCCCCTCAGTCCACTATCCTCCCATCTCCCCTGACATCCCTAACCTTACACAACTTCACCCAGCTCTACACAGCGCACAAGTTTGAGATGTTTATTGATCATCAGATTGATAATAAACTTGGGTGTTACCTAATAGCCATGTTGGGTGCTTCCCACCTCAGCAAAAGAAAATGACAAAGATGTCCTACTTTAGGTTTAGACAGCTACGTCTTACTTAATCCAAGCTTTTATAAGATAGCTATAATATCATAATATCACAAACACTGTATTACTACAGTGTGTGTGACAGTTGCAGGTTTCCAGTCCAATAAGAGATAATATCCCAGATTATCACGTTTAGATATAAAGACTAAATTGTGGTCAACAAACAAAAATATGGAGGAAGGTTAGACTAATGTTGCTGAAGGACTTTTTGTGTTTGACTTGAGACTTCAAAGTCAAGACGAGATCTATTAATGTACGCAGATGATTTGGTGATTTAAATATAATGTAAATAAGATAAGGGCTACACGGTGGTGTAGTGGTTAGCACTGTCACCTCACAGCGAGAAGGTTCCAGGTTTGCATCCCGCACTGCATCCCTGTGTGGAGTTTGCATGTTCTCACCATGTCTGCGTGGGTTTTATCCGGGTACTCCGGTTTCCTCCCACAATCCAGAGAAATGCACATGTTGGGTTAATTGATGACTCTAAATCACCCGTAGGGCAATCTGTGTGAGTGGTTGTCTGTCTCTGTTCGTCTCTATGTGCCCTGCGATGGACTGGCCTCATGCCTGATGTCAGCTGGGATCGGCTCCAGCACCCCCCGCGACCCCGACCCCGAAATAAGCGGTTGAAGATGATTGAATGAATGAATGTAAATAATAATAATATTATGATCGCCAGAAGTAGGAGAGACAGGAAATGGGTATTTCCTGATTTCTGTGTTGGAAGGTGTATTTTGTAGTTTTTCAGATCTCTCTTTTTAAAGCTTTGTGTACCCCACTATATACTGTCCACCTGTGGGCTCACACAGCCTATAATGACAGTATTAGGCTGCTGCTTAGAGCTCCAAGAAGCTGCAGCACGGGCCAAACGTCAGTGTACCCACCCGCTCTGCTGTAATATCTCATTTATAGATATGTAGGCCATCTGAATCTGTAAACTCTGTCCAGCATTAACCAATGGACATATTACATATTTTGGTGCATGAATCCTCCCCAGAAGTCCTTGAACATGGCTCTCCCTGACGATTCCCAATAATGACATTGCATTAGACGGATACGTTCTCATATGTGATTGAAGAAGTAAGGGGGGCGGTGTTCTCATCTGTGTAAAAGACTGGCTCACTGTCCATTAAACCACCTCGTGCTCTGAGCACAAAAATATTCTGTTTTGACCTGTGTCTCAGTGGTGACATGCACGTGATCATTATTGGTATGTCCTCCCCCTTTCAGCACATTGTGATGCTTTGGAGGACATTGCAAATCTTTGGTCACTATGCCTCCGCTAAATAAATTACTTAATTAATTAAGTAACGGAGGATCTTAACCTGGACTTGCTCTCTTGACAGCTCTAACGTGTTAAACGAACAACCCCTCTAGACCAAATTTCAAAAATCCTCTTCAAACTCCATACTTATTGATATCATACTTCAGTGTTTCCCACAGGCCAGGTAGCAATGCGAGGGGCAGGGGCTCTCACCTCTCCCCTATACAGACGATGATGGATAGCATTATGACATTCAGCCAAAACGTTCTGAAAATCACAGTTCTACAGGGAAGGGAGACTGCCGTTGGTCACAGTTTGGAATGAAAGTGAGAAAACAGGACAGAGTAACACGGTGGATATCGCTCACATTTTCTTTTTTAAAGCTACAGGACAGTATTTGAAATCATGATTCAGCTCAATCTAAATTCTTTAAAGCAGGGGTTGACACTAAGGTTTCAAAAGCTCGTTCCCATAGGGCGTGTACAGGTCGTATTCTACTTGCCTAAATGTCATGTTCAAAACAAAACAAGAGTCTGTAAAACAATAATGAGTATAATTTCATTACAGCAAGCGATGTCTCCTACATGCAAACACTCTTTACTCATCACATTAAACCAACATGTACTGCAGACTTTGCACAGGAAAACACCATCTTCTTCTTTATGCTGCACCCATGGAAGTTCCACGTTCCAGTCATCAACAAATTTACACTTACAGGGTAATTGGTATTTTTTTGTAGTTTATTGACATGTTTTTAAGGAATATCAGCATATCTGTATTTTCAGAAGCTGAGATCTCTGCACATTCACAGATGAGTGTGTTTACATGGATATGAATATCCAGTTTATGATGCTTATGATCATATTCAGGATATGGTGATTACATGAGCACAGAGAACTCAGATTATTAATATCAAGTACACATGATGAATACCATTTTGCTAGCAAAGGGGCTGTTTACAGACACAAACCAGCGTCAGGAAATATGACACATTTACTAAAACTTAACAACTTAACTGCTAATGTCTTCTCTGCTCCAACCATCAGCAGCTACAGATGCTCTGAGTTCATCCACCGTCTCTCTTCACCTGCACACACACACACACACACAGACTAGCCTATGTCGCCTTCTGAGCTATTCCTGAAAAGAGCTACATAATAACTTCCTCTGCACCGCTGCCAGCCTGCATCACTAACAGTTCGTAGGACAGGAAATCAGGGGATGGAGATACACTTCTTTTATTTCCAAAATACAAAACTGAGTTAGAACCTCCGATAAAACGGGGGCGTCACCATCTTTGCACGGCTGTCTAAAGAGACGACTATGTGTTGCTTGAAGTTGAAAAATGTTAACTTTTCAAGCAACAGCACCTGAAGTTCCAGCCAATCAGCATTGACATTGCGGTAAGCGTCTTCAAAGTTCTCTGTGAAACATCCAGGGGCTCACTGGGCTCACCAAAGCCACCAATTGTTGAAGTCCTTGGGGGAAATCAGACTGTTCCTACGGATATAATATAATGGATACAACTATGAACTGTGGATGGCAGCAACGTGCCTTTGGGCATCCAGTCTGTCTGAAATCCAGAGGAAGAAGAAGAAAGCTGTCAGTGAAGAGTGAATCTACAGGAAACCGGGCAGCAGCTGTACGGCTATGGAGGATAAATCACTGACGGCCTGATCTTACTACAACACAACAGCTTTTTTAAGAGCCACACACTTCACCTGAGCTCATTTCTGTTCTTTTAGAAGCATTCAGAGCTCTGGTTAGCACTAGCATAACTTCCATTGAGTACAACAGCAGGGTAAGCAGTTAGTTAGCTGGCAGCTACCTGCGATTGAAGCAATGATCAAAAATGTGACAAATTTCAGCAAGTGACGCAATACTCACATTCTGGGCGATTTAACCACCTCCATTGCTCCCAGTGTGAATGAACCCCATTTCCTCTCTTCTGTCCCTTATATAGTAGGTCTGCATTCATCTGTAGACAATTCTGTACGTACAGCAGAGGAAGTCCTAAATGCATCAGCTTCTGTCGTCTGCAGATTTTCTGGCAAGCAGTGCTGATGTTTATAAAGCTCTGCTTAAATTCACATTATGCAAAAAAACACTGGTGCAGACAATCTTGTCCTTCATCTATCCTTAATCTGTCTGCATTTAGCTCATATTTAGCCAAACCTTTTTAACAGCAATGATTCCAGCTTCGAGAAAAAATGCCTCGGTATTACCCTTCCATAAAAGTGGTGATGTTTCATGATTTGTTCTGATTTGTTCAGCATAATTTAGCCTAATCACAGCACTATAACAGCTGCGGTTTTAGTCATCGATGACGTTGACTTTTCCCTGGATAAAAAACACTCTCTACAAAACTGCTCTCTTCGTTGACATCTCGTTGATCTAATCCTACTCCACAAACTACAGGCTGTAAGTCTGGATGAAGCCATACTTAATTGTTTTCACTCCTACCTTACAGACAGAACTCATGCTGTTGTTGCTGAGGGTACTCAGTCAAGCCATCTTACCATCAGAAATGGGGTGCCTAGCTCATTTTCATTGGCATTAAGTTTGGACATTGACTGGGACATGCTGACACTGACTGTCAGTTTAGCTGTTTGCTTTGTACATTGATCTGTTGGAACATCCGTTTCCTCTTAAATGCCCAGCCCATCCGTGAAACTTTGCCCTGCAGTAGTTTCTCTTTTCTCTCTCCATTTGGTCCTCCTTTCGCTGCAGGTGGAACACGTACAGTAACCTTTCCAATGAGCCCTCTCCCCGCCCCACACATGGCATGTCCAGTTCTTTTATTGTCACATATTCAGTTAGTGGAGGAGAAACTCAACTGTTTACATGAGTGTGAACATGTAATCTGTTGGTAAACTTCATGTTATTGAGTTCTACGAGACAGTTTAAGCAAACCCTTCCCCTGCTCTCCATGATCAGTTCTAGAAAATGCTGAGACAGTTCCATGTTTTTTCCATTTATTCAAATTGAGGCCTATTGTGTTTTTTTTTTGTGAATTCACATAAGGTTTAAATCACATTTGCTAACTTTGTCTGTCTGCTGTTTGGAGCTGAGCAGGTAGTATACAGTACAGTGGGGTTTTGGACCTTTTTGCTGGAGACAGCTGCCTGCTGCGGTTAAAAACAACACTGTGAGAGCAGAGTGGTGAGACTGAACCAAAATAGTAAAGCTACAGGCTGTAAAACCCAAAACAATGAGTCAGAAGTCCCCAAAAAACTCCCTGGAGTCAGCAGAGTTGGATGATGATTCTCATTCATATATCATATTTCACATACTTTAAAACAACATAACCAGTGGCAATTACTATTATAAGAAATATTTTACAGGTGGTCATGTTGCCATGTCTCCTAGAAGTAATATTCAGATACTATTAATGTTTCCCTCAACATAATTGCTCAGGGGATTATGCTCAGTGGCAATGTTAAAGAGGAAAGTGTTACGTTTTTATACATTGACATTAACATTTATTGCTCAAGCCACAGTTATGGAATCACTTTATTATGACACTGAGAGTTTCTCTCATTAAAAGTTTTCCCTATTCTCCTTCGCTACATACTTGCTCATGCACTGAAAAAAAAATACTTGTAGGATTTACTTAATAAAATCCTTGTAACAATTTCCCCTCAATTTTTTCAACTAAATTTTACTACTGAGTATCAAGAATATCAAGTATAATGTACTTTCCTTTAAGTTTAGCATTTGTGAAGAAATTGACTAAATGTTACTTAACTCTGTCCAACTTTTAAGTTATAATTATCTAAATTAATTAAGAAAAGTCTAAAACATTTTTCATAGAAAGGAAATTGCTGTTGATAAGTAGAAGTATTTTTTTATCACAGCCTGCGTACTGCTGCCAATCAGCTCAGGGGCGTCTTTTAGTCAGGGCTCCAGACTAACTTTTGTATGTGGCACTGTGGCCCCCAACTGAAAATTTTGGGGCGCAACCAGAAATGTTAGGGGCACATACCATAAATCAATAACAGATGCAGAAATTACAATGTGCTGTTTCATATTCAGTGTCACATTTTTATTGTGCTCTTTTGAAGATGCAACATAGAAGGTAAACCGACAGCACCATCAGTGTCATGACACTACAATATTAAAAAATACACCATACATTCAGAATAAGGGCTGTGACGAGACGATACACGATATTGAGTCCACGAGACGGGATGAGATTTTTACACTATTTTAAAATGTCAGTATTTTCTGTGCTGCAGATCTCTAAGGGAGACTCCAGCCACCCTCCTGAGAAAACCCATTTCGGCCGTTTGTACCCGCGACCTTATTCTTTTGGTCATGACTTGATATATGTGTTTCTGATAGATAATTTCAATACCAACACAGTGATATATAATACTTGGTGTTTCTGATGTATCATTGATGAGATATTTTATTGATAAAATATATCCTGCAATGCATCATGGGAGTTCCCGGTTAGGTTGCCGTATCTCGGTAACAGAAGGTCGTAGAGAGATGGAGGTGGATTTCTTGAACATGTTTCCATGTACGGGCTTTCCAACGGTGCCACTGCTCAGTGTCTTCGACCTTCTGTTACCAAGACACTTCACAAATATGAGAAGGAAAGGTTACATTTACCAGAAATTACTCATTGGTAGATTGAGATTTTCAGAGTAAAATTTAATTAGTATTTTAAAGTTAATGTGCAGTGACTATAAAGCATTTACATTGTATTTGTAAATATATAAAACAATGTACTCTTCATATTCAGTGAATTTATCACCTGAACAAAATATGAATATATTAAAATGTTGGCTTAAGATATTCTAGTTCCCACTACATTTTATTTTTATCATGTATAAATTACTTAGATTCATTAAATACATTTTACTATACCCTAAAGTCATTTTTTTCAGTGTGGGGGAATCCTGGGTCTCTGTAAATTAAAGAGTATGGTCTAGATCTGCCCTGTATCAAAAGTGTCACGAGATAACTTCTGTTGTGATGTGACACTATATAAACAAAATTGATTGAATTGTCATTCTGTATGAACAATCAATAGGCAGATTCTTTGATTAAAAATAAGTCCTATTTATTTCGATAACATGCACATTGGAGTGGTATGTTTGTCACAGAAGATATTTACAGTTGCAAATGAGTTGTATATAAGGGTATAAGGGTTATGAAAACGGCTGCACTGATGGGTTCCAGTACACTGCGAGAAGCCAATCACAAACATTGCTCCTTTCATACAGAAACTATGCATTATGTCTAGTATACCACTAAACAAATAAAAAAAAAATCATAATAGTGCCTGAATCACACGGCTCAATGTAGTAAATAAAAGATTCAGACCTTTTGCACCTTTTCTAATTTTTTTTTCATTGTTGATGAAAATAATACAACACCCACATTGCAGTCTTCATCAATAGAGGCAACACATTAACATATAAACAAAAAAATTAGCCCACACACCATTTTAGTAATCTATTCATACCTTGGGAAAATATTAAAATGCGTGCAAGCTTTGATGTGGCATATCCAGTAACTCTTGGTAAACCAACTGTTGACACGTGCTTGAAGAACAGCTACGCTTTAACTGCAGGATCAAACACTGACTCCTGTGGCAGATATCCTAAACCAGCCTGTGACCACAGAAATGTCTTGGGAGGGAAGAAGCTTTTTCAGACTCTTGACACACTGCCAAGTTCATGTTGACAGAGTGCAGCTCTGCGTTCTGGCTGCAGGGAAATGGAACAACACGGCTGATAGAGAACAGCTGTCCACTGCTGCACTGGATAGAGGCCAGTGTTAAGCCCAGTGGACACTGAAACAAATACGCAAAAAGCCTGTGAGATCTGAATACTTCTGCCAAATTGTCACCCAAAAGATGTCACCGGAATTTTGGAGTAATTTTATGGCTGCTTTCCTATTCTTTTCATTTGCAGAGTTTAACCCTGACTAGTGACATTGTTTCCACCTACACGTCTCTTGTAAAGCACACTGCCTTTTGAGTAATAGAGTCTTGTTATCTTTCTTTTGGAGTGTCTCAAAGGCCCTGTTCAGACCCCGCATTAACATGCATCTTGGGTGACCTGCACACTGGACACACTGAGATACGATCGCTTGGACCAAATCCAGAGAAGTTCAGATTTCATATGGCCGAATTGTAGCAGTTAAGAACGTGTCCTTGGCTACATTGAAGGACGACCTACTGCTGATGTTCTCTGCATAAACAAATACTCATTCCCTGAGTTGGTTCATGACATTTGAAAAGTTTAAAAAGCCCACAGGCATATATTACTCATATCACAGGAACCACTGAGAAATGACTGTGAATCTTGTGTTTTGGGTGTTATTATCTGCCTTCCCATCCGGCTCTCTGAAGCTGTGTGCCACCGCTTCCCTGGCAAATGGGGCGGTTTCGGTGGCACAAAGGTCCCCGGGGATTAATAGTAGAAAATGTGTACTCAAAGTTACAAGTACCTGCAACCCATGTGAACAACGCAATTAATACAACTTCCTTACAGGACATCCATATGAGATATGATACCTTTAGCCAAACTGTTGTATCTTAAGACAATAGCACATGGCACTTGTGTTTTTAGACGAGTAAAATACTTTTCCATGGCATTAACTGTTTTATATTCAGCTCTTTGACTTTTAACTTATACACTGGAAAAAAATATCTATATAGATATATCTATATCTATCTATATATGACACATTTTGCTCCAATTTTTCATGATCTGAAATTAAAGATTTAAGACTCTTCTCTTCTTCTAATTGCTGGGTTGATAACACCACTAGGACAGGTTGTACATTATCAGGTCATGTCGTGTCATAGTTATATTAAAGTTAGTGTTAGTGTCACCTTGTTATATAATGCATAATGCTTTGGTTTTATGTTCAGGCATCAGAGTCATTCGCTGTACGTGGGAATACTCAGGGTGTGTCAAGGTCAAAGTTTATCTGTGTCACTCTCATAAATTCCTTGTTAATTAGCGACACTGGTGGCGATTAAGTGAACCGTACTTAGCATCCTGTGGTCACTCAAGAGCTAGTATTGGCCAAAACAGCGACACTGATACAGTGAAAATGGATATGGTGGTTTTCGTTGCCATCTTACTCAATGGGGGAATTGTTGGGTCCATGTAAATCATAAATAAGTCATAGAGTGTGGTCTATACCTACTCTGTAAAGTGTCCTGAGGTAACTTTTGTTATGATTTGGCTCTGTAAATAAAATTGAATTGAATTGAATTGAATTGATAGTGACTGAGCTGCATCATGTTGAAATAATGTTACGCTGTAGGATCTGGCGTCGCTTGCTTCCTAATGTTCTGTAATGTAATAATCTGATAAAGTAGCCTATTTGCAAACAGCACCCAGATCAGCCCCAGGATTTTGGATGAATTAGCTGAAGCATTAGCAAGCAAGCCAACATTAGCTAACATTAGCTATAACAACAATGTATTTCACACATGTCCGTGATTCCTCTAGGATTTTTATCAGCACTGGAGGAAGGGGGTTTTGTTGTACCACAAAAACATGCTGTGCCTGCAGCCAGTGTAAACCCCAGCACCAAAGGTCTGATCCCGGATCGCCACGACTCTAATTCGCTGCCAGATCAGCAAACAAGATGTTGCAGTTTCACAGGACAGCCGCCAACCTTAGGTCCATGTCAGGGCTGTAGCTGCAAAATGTATACATGTAACATTAGAATAGTCCATATGTTAGCTGTTCACAGTTAGCTGTCGGCAAGCTGAAGAGAGGCAAGGGACTCAACATCACATTTTTGTGGAAATTTATCTTGAGTACTTTATAGACTGAGACAGTCAACAGGCTGTCATAGGCTAGTCGGGATAGGTCTCATCTTTTAAGTTATATTGCAACCAATTCCCTCATTTGCAATAAAAAAAAATATTAAAACATGCACAAGGTTACACAAATAACCTTTAAGACACTGTCTCAAACAGTCTGAACCAAGGGTTACACACAGCGTTGTTTCCTCCAAGGTGGCATGATTGTAGGAGATTCAGTAAGATGAGGCTGAAATGATTGTTCTGTAACATTGGTTTTTGGTATGACTGTGTCTGTGCTGTACCAAGATCTTTTCTGATATTAGATTTGTGTTGCATTAAACTTAAATCTAATAAGGACAATGTCAATATGACTAATCACTGTTGCTAAACCTAGCTCCCCATGCAAAATAAAATTATATTGGCGGGATGTGTAAGTTCGGATCTGATTCAAATCTTATCCTGTCTCTATCGCAGTACTCTGGCTCAATGGATGTACAGTGCTGGGATAAAGTGTAAATGTTGGACACATTGGCCCTCATTTATCAAACGAACGTTGTGATGTTAATCAGGGCAATCTTTTTTTTTTTTTAGTTCTGGCAGTGCTCCAAACATCCTTATAATGTTGTTTCTTTTTCATCTTCTTTTTTAAATCTACACTGGAGATCAAAAGTAGAAAACAAAATATTAATACTTGATTTATTCTGAAATATTGTTGTCTGATTTTTCAAGCTTTTTTTTGGTAGCTGGATATAATTTCTAGCATTATAAAATATAAATGAGGACAGAAATAGTGAGATACTCGCATCAACTGCAATTCTAGTTGTGATGAAACGAAAATAACGTTTTATTTTCATCAGCTTTAGACTTTACTTCGTCACCACTGATTTTCCAGAGATTCTCTTTGGGGTTTAGATCTGGACTCTGGGCATTTCATTGTTTCAATATTCTTAGCTTCAAGAAACTGCTTAACCTGTTTTACAGTGTGACAGTTTACAGTGAAGGTATTGCATGTTGCTGAAGGATGTTCACATAAACATTTGCATTCACTCTGCCATGTAGCTGTACAAGAGGCCCAACTCCTGCTGCAGAAAACATCCCCAAGCCATGACGATTCCTCCTGCAAAATGGAACTGACTTCTTCACACACTTTGGGTTCAGTCTTTCCCAGTCCTACGCTGAATATAATGTTTCCCATAATGCTCCTCAGCAAAGGCAAGTCCAGCCTTTTTATTCTTTCTGCTGATGAGAGGTTTGGTCACTGCAGAGTGGGCTTTCAGTCCAAAAAGTCTTAAACGACGAGACACTGTGCAGAGACAGATCCTTGCCCTGATCAGAATTGAACTGGCGAGTAACTGCAGCTGCAATGTTGAACTGATTCCCCATTGTGTCTTTGCATAATCTTGTCCTCTCATGCACTTGTTTTACGGGGAGTTGAATAAATCTGTCTTTGTAAAGTTTCAATCTTCTTGAAATCCCAGACTGTGAACGCCCAACCTCTCTCTGATGGCTGAGAGGGTCATCCCTTTGTCCTTCACCTTGACAACCTGCTGTCTCAGGGTTTCAGTCACCTTAGAGCTGCTTCCATCTTACAAAGGAACCAGGAGAGCTGCAGATAAACAGGGTGTGTCCAGCAATGAAGTAAACCGTCACCAGGTGCAGATTAAAACCAATAACTGGGAGGGATCTGAGAGTGCTTTTTTCACAAAATAAAGGTTTTTGTTGAAGTGCCTTGGTTATTTAAAAAAAAAACACACTAGTATATTCGATTACAAGGTTCTTTTACTAGTTTTTAAATGTCTTAATGGTCTCGGGCCTTCTTATTTATCTGCAATACTTTGACCCTATCCACCCTCACGGACCCTGAGGTCCTCTGGTACTGGCCTTTTAAACATACCACAAGTAAGAACCAAAACACACGGGGAGGCGGCATTCAGTTATTATGGCCCTCAGAACCTCAGGGCCACAGAGAATGTTGATGTTGATGTCCTTTTTAATCAGGCTTTTAACTGACCTGTTTGATTCTTTCTCATTTCTTTTATGCTTCTTATATATTTAAAAAAAATAATTTTTAGCTTCTATTCCTTTTATCTTATTTGACTGTTGGGGGTGCTGTCCCATGGACGGCCCTGACCCGGGAGTCAGAGAGCTCTACACCGTGGTGTGGAGCCTCCTGTCTGCCTGGGCTGGGGGGGTTCCCTGTGGCGGCGCCCTCTGCAGCCATGGACCATGATTCCTCTCGGTGCCTAGCCATGTCTCCTCAGAAACCGGGGTTTGGGTTTTCATGGTGTTTCTTTGTTGTTCATGTGTTGTTTTGTTTTTTGTTTTGCTTTTATTTTCTGTAAGGCACTTTGTGCTACTGTCAAAGTATAAAAAGTGCCGTATACATAAAGAGTGCTTGATTCTATTCGGAACAATAAAAAATAACAATATTTCAGAATATCAAGTATTAATAATTTGTTCTCTCATTTTGATCTCCAGTGTATTTGCTTTTCACTTACTGTCTAATTTTCTTCCTCAAATAACCTTTAAGCAAAATGTCTTCTTCTCTTGACCTGACAGGAGGTGAAGTACTTCCAGTTTCCTGGGGAGCTGCTGATGAGGATGCTGAAGATGCTGATTCTCCCGCTCGTTGTGTCCAGGTACTGACGTCTGTTTTCTGCAAGTCATTATACTCCTCACAGCTTTAACCCATTTCCCCCTTTGGCTTCACACAGTTTTCAGTAATATAGATATTCTGCCAGTTATGATACTTTATGTAAGTGTATATTCATATAATGTAGGTTCCCAGCAGGGTGGAATGAGAAAAGCATGCTTAAGGACAAGGACGCATATTTAAAAAAACAATATTAAATGTGATTTTCTTACACTGAAATCCAATATGACTATAAACATCACAAATTTCAAAATTTTAATTGCGAATAAATTTACTTGTTAGAGCAGTTGTCCCATGTAAAGAGGCTGAAGGTCCTCGAGGCAGAGGCCGCGGGTTCGACTCCAACCTGCGGCCCTTTGCTTCATGTGTCCCCCTCTCTCTCTCACCCCATTTCCTGTCTGTCCTATATAATCAAAGGCTTGAAAAACTGCAAAAAGAAATTATATCAACTGTGTCTGACATGTATCAGTTTCCACCAGCACAACAGGGTTCCCATGTGTCCTGTAAAACCTGGAAATTTAGAGACTAGTTTTCCAGTCATGGAGACACCTAGAAATTTGTTTTAAAAAAAAAATATATATATATATATAAATATCCTTGAAGTTATCAATGTTGTACTGCAAAATGTAAACAATATTTTAACCACTCACTCAGATAGCCTGCGTAAACTGAGGTTTGAAATTGGTTTAAAACTCAACTTATATAATAGTATAGTATATGCTGCTGAATGTATTGATACATTGGTGAATCACATAAGACCGTTTGATAGCAGGTAGGCCTAACACCCTGTATTTTCAAGAAAAACTCCTGGAAATGTCCTGGAAAATTATGTCTTAAGGCCAACCTATTATACTCTTTTTCAGGTTCATACATGTACTTTGTGTTTCTACTAGAACATGTTTAATTGCTTCAATGTTCAAAAAACACTTTATTTTTCTCATACTGCTCATGTCTACTACACCCTCTGACTGAGAAGCTTTATTGCAGTGCCTGTCTCTTTTAACGTGCCCCCCTCCTAAAAGACCAGTCTGCTCTGATTGGTCAGCACTTCCTGGTCTCCGCTCCACTATTCCGTTCTCTATCTTCATTCTACTGCATGTATAGTAAGATTTTCTACCAGTAAAAGTAAAAAATAAAGCCTTCAAAACCAAACACAACACAACTGGACATGTTGCAGCAGGAGTGTGGTCTGAAATTAAGGATCAATGAACAACACAAGCAACAAATATTACAGCTTTGTCTGCCATTAGCGTGTTAACCTTTTGTTCTACAAGAAAAAATACTTAAGTCAATGCGCTGCTGGTGAATTTTGAAGCTAGTACGTGTCCTAAAAAAGGCAATTGCTAACATGTGGCTAAATGAGACTACAAAGTCAAGATTATCTGAACAACATGTGCAAGTATCATTAACTTTTGTTCGCCACAGAGCTTATGTTCTGCAGTAATCCAAAATCCAATGGAAAAATTCCACTTAGGTTTTGTCAAGGGAACCCAGGGTCATTGATAATATCCGGGTCGGCATTCAAAAATACATCATCCCTGCAGCACTATACGGAGGCAATAAGTACCAATGCAGACCCAGTGCCAAACAAACATGTTTGTTCATTTTTTGCCAGTCAAAGACATGGGATGGATTGACCTCTCCCTTAGGAAATACAGATATTCTATATCCTTGTTTATAACTGTAGCTGAGAAGTAGGGATGCTGAGGTGAGGATTAGCCATAAAGTCTTTGATAAAACACTGTATAATATCCAGCTCATGTTTTTCCCTGTCCCGCCTGATTCTGACCTGAGCACCCAAGTACATTTACAACGAAAAATCCTTCTTCCATTCATTCAAAAAGCCGCTGCTTCCTCACTTGAGTGACAAGCAAATTTTACTGTGGGCAGTTGTGTTTTGCAAACTTGGCAAATGGAGTTACAGCCCACTTTGAATTCAAACCTATGGTGAAATATTACAATTTCCTCCAACATCCAAACTTTGAATGAAACTTGACAGCCCTTAATTCTGTCATTCTGTAGCTCATTTACCGAGTGTCAAATGAAAGTGTGTGTGAAGTACTGTAATAAAGGTGAAAATTCATGTCATTTCTTCAGTCACCAATATACAGATGAAGAAGATGCTAGAATATAGTCTTATATCGACCAATCATTTTTAACACAACTCTCCTCCAGAATGGAGGCCGACTTTACAACAACAAAACATTAAAGAACCACTGGGCGATTACTAAACTGAGCAGCTTTGCCCCGTCCACGTGTCCATAAACGAGACACTGAACCCCACATTGCCGTCAACGATTAGACCAGTGCATTGATGGATGATTAAGAGGTACATTGCTCACTTACCAGAAATACAACTTGTTGTATTCAACATAGTATTTGGGAGTGTGTGCTTGAAGAAAATGCTATCAGCACGATTGCTAGACTTGAAGGACACACATAATGTATTTTGTTGAGTAACATTGAATATAAACAGAACCTCAGTTTCCTATAGAACACTCCAAAGTGCACATTTAAAAAGCAGTTTGACATCGGAGGTAACTCAGTAAGATATCGAAGAAGGTTTTTGTAGTAAGTGACACATTATTTCCGGTTCTATAATTGATGTAAAAGCCATTTACAACCTACTTCTCTTAATGAATGCCCAGTGCTTCTTAGATTTTAGGATTGTTGTTTGTCTGCTTCTTCATTGAGGCGCAAATTAACTGATGTTTGGATGCATAGTCGTCTTCATCAGAGTTGTTCCTCTAAAGAAATATAATTTGCACATTCCATGAAGAAATCCTTGATATTTCACATGCTCCTGTTTTCACCTCTATAACTGACATGTTCAACTTAGAGTAAAATGTACAGCATAGAGGTCTAAAAAAAGTCAAAAAAGCCTCTGAGCTCAGATCAGCTCGACTTGGTGACCTTAGATTATCTGATATGGTCCTCTCTCTTTTACAATATCAGATCAGCTAAAATGTTATTGATTGCCAGCGGGGACATTTGGTTTTTGCAACAGCGTGTGTGTGTGTGTGTGTGTGTGTGTGTGTGTGTGTGTGTGTGTGTGTGTGTGTGTGTGTGTGTGTGTGTGTGTGTGTGTGTGTGTGTGTGTGTGTGTGTGTGTGTGTGTGTGTGTGTGTGTGTGTGTGCATTGCATTCTGCTCCCAAATAAGAGCAGCAGAGTTTCAAACACCTTCACATTCGCAAGAGAAATCCAACACACAATGATGTGATGCCAGCTTGGCTGTGATTAAAATGCTGTCTTTGGGTTTACTGGTGGATCCTCTGGTCACTAATTATTGATGTATAAATTTAACATGCAGATGTGAGTTTAATGCTCTCCAAAACAGTCTACTTTATCCCCAACACACTTTATCCTCTGAATATTTCATATGCAGTACTGAATGGATTAGAAGCAGCAGAATACATCTGATTTTTTATTTATTCTGTTGCCTCAGGAGACAATATGCAAATATCCATCCTCAATTGTTTGTCTTGAAGAATGAGACAACGATGCACTGGCACAAAAATATTCATTCAAGGAACCAAAGACCGTTTTAAAACTTGTTTTACTTTGTATGCAGTCTCATATCTCTGAGGACTGAGCCCTCCTTCAGCGGCCTGATTAGGCATGCTGTGATGACTAAGTGCCAGAATTAATGTGGCATAATTTAGCTTTAAAAGGACCTATTATACCCAGTTCATGCTGATACTTGTATTTCGGGTTTCTACTGGAACAAGTTTTCATGCTTTAAAGGTTAACACATTATTTACTCATTATGTCTTTCCGTATACATTCTCTGTCCGAAAAGCTTCTATTGGTCAGCACTCCCGGGTATGCTGCATCTGCGCTCCCCTGTACTGTGCCGCTTGTCCTTCACTTCCTGCAGTCTCAGTTGGACCAAGGCAAAGCAGCCAGTACAATCAAAGCCGATGCGTCAGCCATTTCAACATTTCATGAGGGGCCTGCTATTGGGTCGACACCCTTTATTGGGTCAGTTTTTGAAGGGAGCCCTTTACTTGTGTCCAGGCTGTACCAAGCTGGGATTTGCCTCTTGTTTGGAAGTCTCTCACTAGGGCCCCATATGAGCCCATTGCTGACATAGAATCATCTGCCACTGGAATGCATAGCCGGGCATAAGACTGAGATATGCCCTCCCAGACACCACTCATAGGGACTTGGTCAGATATGGGGTGCTGCAGACCAATGATTTTTGCTCGTACTCTGGTAACAAGACTATTCCCTGACCACTGCTGACGCACCGCCACAGAATCTGAATCCCCTTCTGATTGATGAACACAGCAAAAAGGGACAGCATATCGGCCTCAACCGCAATGTCCTCTCCAGTGTGGCACGGAGGCCCAGGCAGAGGAATGCAATTCTGGCTCAGGGGTTGGCATGATGAGGAGGATGAGGCCTGATGAGACTCAGACCTGTCCATCCTCCTTACGGCTTGTTCTGCGAGGGGAATCAAAATAACAGTCACACAACTGCTTTTGGGAGTGCATATAACCAGGCCTGACTGGAGAACATTCCCTCTCCCTACCACGTTCAGGCATAGAGCTGCTTCAAACTGTGGTAGCACGGCGAAGTCACTCCTCCCTAGATAGGTCACAAGCTGCACCACACGGTTTATCAATGTCCTCCCTCAGATGAGCAATCCCCAAGCATGAGGGGCAGTCTTGATGTGCATCGCAAGGGTCCATTGCTGACTGACAAAACCTGCAGCACTGTGAAGCTACGTTACCACTGTCAAAGCAGTACAAGGCCACAACACAACCCCTAGTGACCGCAGAGAGCCGTTAAAGGGTAAATTAAAGCCACACAAAGAATTTGGCCTGCACCAACACTACAGGTCTACTCAAACTTACCATTCTTACCGTGCCCAAGCACGATTCACAGCTAAAGTCTAATTCATTTGACCAGTTTGAGTACAAGTGATCTGTGCTTGGTCACAAACCTGGCCGTGGCCCGGTTGAGAGAGGTGGGCTTTAGTAAAGCACGATTGCACATGTACGAGTATGAGCGTGTGCACATGTACAAGCGTGTGCACATGTACAAGCATGAGCGCAAGCATTGACGGTGGTACTCATTTGTAGTTATATACGACTGGTCCCCGCGATGGACATTTAAAAAGATGTCGCCAAACGGTACGTGGTGGTCTGATGCGGAGGTGGAATGTTTACTGTTTACTTTATATTCAAAGACATTTGGACAAAACAAAACATATATCTAAGCAACAACGCATAAGCAAGAAGCAATAAAGTTGAGGCCCGGATCATTTCAAGTAATGTATATAGGGAAGAGGGAGGGGTGACAATCACGCTAAAGCACGGCATCTGGGCCAAGTGTGAGTGAGCCCTAAACCCCACCAACTCAGAACAGTGATGTAGGGTACGACGGGCTATAATACTCACCAAACTTTGCAATGACATACAAATGTTCTTATTTTCCAGCTAAACACTACACCGAAATATGTCTCTAAAAACTATTGACGTCCAAATGAAGCTTCATGAAGCATTAGTTGTATTTGTTGAGTCAACTAGATGGAGCTCTTGGTCTAAAGAAAAAGGCTCAATGAATGGTGATTCAGTGTGTTTTTACCCCTTTGTTGAACAGAGAGCTCCATCTAGTGGAATCAGAAAATAAAGAAAATGCTTCATGAAGCTTAATAATAATAATACATTTAATTTGAGGGCGCCTCTCTGGGCACTCGAGGACACCGTACAATTGCAAAATAGATAAAAAATAAATGAAATAGATAAAAACACTAAGAAGGAAATACAAAACAGATAAGAAAAGACAATATGGATGGTTAAGTGGGGTAGGCAGTCCGGAATAGGTGAGTTTTTAGTTTTGATTTGAAGTGTGTGAAAGAGTCCAAGTTCCTGAGATCCGGTGGAAGTGCGTTCCAGAGTTGGGGGGCAGAACGGCTGAAAGCCCTGCTCCCCATGGTGACAAGGCGGGCGGGGGGGACAGAGAGGTGGACAGAGGAGGCAGATCTGAGGGAACGGGAAGGGGTGGCGATGTTGAGGAGTTCAGACAGATAAGGAGGGGAGAGGTTGTGGATGGCCTTGAAGGTAAACAGGAGTATTTTGAATTCGATGCGGAGTTTGACCGGGAGCCAGTGGAGTTGCTGCAGAACAGGGGTGATGTGGTGGATGGAGGGGGTTCTGGTGATGATCCGAGCTGCAGAGTTCTGAACCAGTTGGAGTTTATGGAGGTGTTTGTAAGGTAGACCGAAGAGAAGGGAGTTACAGTAGTCGATACGGGAGGTGACAAGGCTGTGTACAAGAATTGCAGTGGAGTGAGGAGAAAGGGAGGGGCGGAGGCGATTAATATTGCGTAGGTGGAAGTAGGCAGACCGGGTGATGTTGTTGATATGGGATTGGAATGATAACGTGCTGTCGAGAATGACACCCAGACTCTTAACCTGAGGGGAGGGGGAGACAGAGGAATGGTCAATGGTGAGGGAGAAACTGTCAGTTTTTGAGAGGGTTGATTTGGTGCCAATTAAAATGAATTCTGTTTTTTCACTGTTGAGTTTGAGGAAGTTGGAGGTGAACCAAGATTTGAGCTCGGTGAAGCAGTCAGTAAGGGAGGAAGGTGGGAGAGTGGAGTTTGGTTTGCTGGAGAGGTAGAGCTGGGTGTCATCCGCAAAGCAATGGAAATTAATGTTGTATTTACGGAAGATATTGCCAAGTGGAAGGAGGTAGATGATAAAGAGAAGGGGCCCCAGGACTGAGCCCTGGGGCACACCAGTGGTGACGGGGGATGGGTGGGAACTGAAGGATTGGAGTTGGATGAACTGAGTGCGGCCTGAGAGGTAGGATTTAAACCAGTCAAGGGGTGTGTGAGAAATGCCAGTGGAGATTAATCTGTGGAGGAGGATAGTGTGAGAGATGGTGTCGAAGGCCGCACTCAGATCGAGGAGGATGAGGATAGTGAGTAAACCAGAGTCGGCTGCCAGAAGGAGGTCGTTTGTGATTTTGATTAGTGCAGATTCAGTGCTATGGAGTGGGCGGAAACCAGATTGGAATTGTTCGTACAGGTTGTTATGGGTTAGGTGAGAATGAATTTGAGAAGCAACAGTTTTTTCGAGGATTTTCGAGAGGAAGGGTAGATTGGAGATGGGACGAAGATTATTGTAGTTATTGGGATCGGCACCAGGTTTTTTCAGTATTGGAGTGATGGCAGCAGTTTTAAAGAGCGTGGGAACAGTTCCAGTGGAGAGTGAGGAGTGGATGATGGCAGATATCAGGGGGAGGAGAGAGGGTAGGCAGGCTTTCACCTGAACTGTGGGGAGAGGATCTAGCTGACAGGTGGAGGGCTTGGATTGTAGGATGAGGTCTGAGATATCCGAGTCAGAGGGAAGCTGGAAGGAGGAGAATGAGTGAGACGTCAGGGAGGGTTCAGGGGAGGTGCTGAGGGAGGAGCTTAGGCCAAGGTTCAGGTGGATCTGATGAATTTTCTGGTTGAAGAAGGACATCAGGGAGTTGCAGGAGGCAGTTGAGTAAAGGTGGGGGGGGGGGGGGGGAGGCCGGGGGTCTGAGGATATTGTTGAGAAGAGAGAACAGTGACTTGGAATTGCCTTCATTTGAACAGATTATGCCGGAGTAGTAGTTGAGTTTTGTTCGGGAGATACAGTCCTTGTAGTGTAGAATGTGGTTTTTGTGCATATCCTTGTGGACAACAAGACCAGTTTTCTTGAACTGTCGTTCGAGTTGTCGTCCTTTGGGTTTCATTTGCCGTAATTCAGAGGTGAACCAAGGGGCGGAGGTGGTGAAAGAGACGGACCTGGTTTTCAGTGGAGCGAGAGAATTAAGAATTGTGGTGAGGCCGTTGTTGTAGTGTGAAGTCAAGTCGTCGGGGGAGGATGAAATATGAGTGTTCAGGAGACAGCTAATATGAGAGGAAAGAGCATCGGGATTAATTTTTCTAATGTTGCGGAATGAAATAGCACGTGGGGGCTTTGTTGAGGACAGAGAGAGTTTGACAGTAAATGACAGGAGTAAATGATCAGTTATAGGAAGTTCATCAGCAATACAGGTGGAGGGAATGAGACCAGAACAACAAACTAAATCCAGAATGTGACCCTTAGAATGAGTGGGGAAATCGATATACTGCTGGAAACCAAAGCTGTCAAGACAGGATGCAAAGTCACGGGTAAGAGGGAGATTGATATTGTCCATATGAATATTGAAGTCCCCCAGCATTATTACATTTGGAGAGAGTGTGGTTAGGTGAGTGAGTAGAGCAGAAAAGTCATTAATGAAATTATTGTTTGCTTTGGGGGGACGGTAAACAGTTGCAACAATGGTGGGAACAGGACCAGAGAGTTGACATACAGTTGATTCAAACGAGTTGAAGGTGGGAGCAGGTACTGGTAGGACCTTCCATTTCTCGCGGTGAATTATCGCGAGACCTCCACCGCCACGAGGTTGGCAGATGTAAACAAACCCAGGGGGCGTGGACTCGTTGAGTTGTGAGAAGTCGTTGGGTTGTTGCCATGTCTCGGTCAAGCAAAGAAAATCAAACTTACGGTCGGTGAGGAGATCCTGGATGAGATGCCCCTTGCTCGTAAGTGAGCGGATGTTTAATAGACCAAAGTGGACCGGGGTGGTGTTGCAAATTCCAGTAGTGTTAGCGTTAGCCGACCTAGCAAGGCTGGCTAACACGGTGTGGTCAGCACCCCGGCTGGTGTTCCGTGGAGGGCGTCGAGTGGAGGACCAGAAGGATTTTATTGGTTTGGAGTTGTCAAAGTGGAAGCTACGACGAGATCCGCGATGGATGTATCTCCGACGAGGCAGGAAAGCGATGTCCGGATGAAGGAGAATTGCCGGTGGAGGCTTGAGCGGGTGAAGACGGAGCCGATGGAGTTCCGCCGCTGTGTACTGGAGGAGTCCTGTCATGGGTTGATGCAGAAGCGACAGGAGAAACCAGACGAGGATCCCTGTAGAAAGCCTACGAGCCCACATTGTAGGCGGGGGGCCGAGATGGATTAGGCCGTCAGGAGAACCGGAGAACAGACCAGGTAGAGGCTTGGAGTCGAGGCAGTGGGCTAATGTTAGCTAGCTCACGCAGCTGTATAAAGATGTCTTCGATGGTGCGGGCAGGCGATCTGTCTCTTGCTTGAGTGTTGATAGCAGTTGCACAACAAGCTCAAGAGTGTACACGTTTAAAAGTAGAAGGTTAAAAGTTTAAAAGTTATAGGCGCCAGCGTTCGCTCGTTTTTGTGATGACTTTCTCTGAAGTACAGTACTTGAGTAAATCTCAAGCTTCATCTGGACATCACTACTAAAAACACTTTTGGCGGGAAAAAGTGAATACAGTAACTGAATATTGATTCATATTTGATCAGCGCTGCCTAATTTCACAGTTTGATCAAGGTTCAGAGCAGTCATTGATGCTGCATCATAGACTGCTCAACTCTGAGTGTTTTTTTTCTTTGGGCTCAGTGGAAACTAGTAGATGCCATTAGGAGCACACAGACAGGAACAGCAGATGGAGGTAGAGATCCATTACTTTTTCACAGATATATCTGTCTCGTGCTAACAGTATATAGTGACAGTTGTGGTGGTGATGTGTATTTTAAAAAATGTACCTTTGTTGATGGACTAGATTTAGTAAAAAACAAACAATAACAAATTAATACCCACAGGTTCTGTTACAGGGTAGAAAATGTCTGCGTAGGGAGGAGGAGAGGTTGATGGATGGGTCAGCACAATGCTGGTCTTTAACATGGGAGACTGTTGTTCATTTCCCATTGTCCAACTGACAGTCAAATACAGCCAAATACTACGGACAATTATTGTTATTTTTGTTTTTAAACATCAGCATCATCAATCCCTAACCACAGTTATCGTAACTATAATGCAGAAGGTCCCCCTTTTTGTAAAACTAACCCCATTTTTTGTACCTAAATTGAACTAAACCTAAACCATAAGGCTGACACAGTATGAAACAGACAAATTATGTTTTCCTGATTGGGACGTTAGATCAGAATACACTTAATGTCATTCTAGAGGAAATGGACAAACAACGTATTTTGTTGCCAAATATGGCTACATCTAAAACATGGTTACATCTAAAAATGCAGTAGATTTTCTAGAGCATTCAATTATATCACATGGTCTTCCTCAGCAGATGAAGTTTGTTCTCTTGTCATGTAAATGTAGATTAACACTGGAAACAAAAGTGGGAAAACTCACCATCGGGTCCAAATGGAAATTTGAACACACAAACTCAATGTCCAGTGGATGGGGTTAGAAAAAATTCCTGAAGAGCTACGACATAGACCTTGTGGTGAGATTGTTTTCTCAACATAAATATATAAGTTTAATGTTTGAAGATTTCAGATCAAGGATTACTCCTGTATAGGTTAAGAATATTGGCCAAGGTCTTAGCCTCATAAAACCAGTTCTAAATGCATTGGCTTCACTCAGAAATCCATCTCTAACAAGCTGCTGAAAATGTGACATTTTGAAGATAGAAGAATATCAAAATAAGTTGATTGTCAAAGTGAGGAGCTTGGGAGAAAGTAGTTGCTGACACATTTGCCGTGCATCATCACATGCATTATGAAAATAAATCAGTCTAACTTGTATATTTTCTCTTCCAGTTTGATGTCCGGATTAGCAGCCCTCGATGCCAAATGTTCCAGTCGGCTCGGTCTGATCACAGTGTCTTATTACCTGTGGACCACCTTTGTGGCCGTGGTAGTGGGAATCATCATGGTCTCCATCATCCACCCAGGCGGTGCAGCCCAGAAAGAGGACTCTGAGGACAGTGGCAAGCCTATCATGAGTTCTGCTGATGCTCTGCTGGACCTCATCCGGTAAGACCAACATCTGACCACAGTACATGTGCTCACTATATTACTGAATCTAATATCGGGTGACATGCATGCGTGGCCATTACTCTATTATCCTTTTTGTTAGACTGAAATGCCCTTAGTGGAGCACATGCTGTTCAATTATTTGGCTATAAGGAAATGTCATCACAGCAGAAGTCTGTCAAGTCAAGTTTTCCATTAATCAGTGGCTTCAGTACAGTCTGTACTGTAATTCATTCACATATTCACATAAGGGACAGGATAATTAACAGAGAACAAATGGGGGTAAGGATGGGTGCAGTGAGCTACTGTTCTCAAAAATAAGACCCACTGAAAGCTGCACACAGATTATTGCTGTTCTACAGGGATTTGTGTTGTCAGGGTTGAAAGGTGATGTACAGAGCTGAATTCTGAAAAGAGGGACATACAGGAGGGGGGAAAAAGAGGATGAGATATAAGTAGATTCATCCAGAGTGTTCTATACATATACAAACAAGATATATAACATTTACATGTTTCATTTATATCAATAAGGTGAGACCAGTCTGTCACAAAAGTTTTAAGAGGCCATATTATGCAACATATTCTCATCAACAGGTTTGTATGATATTGTCTAAAGAGTTCTGCACAATAAGTTGTATTATATCTCACCAAACGGTGAATGGAAGTGGACCAACAGTTGCTTTTGATGTTGGTCAGGTTTAGGCACCAAAAAAACGTTACCTGACTGATTGTAGCCTACAAAAGGTGACGTCAGGGTTAGGCATGAAAACCACTTGGTCAGGATTAGAAAAAAGGTTGCGGTTTGGTTTAGTACGTTCGGAACATGAACTGCCACCGAAAACCAACACCACACATTGCGACATAAGAACAGGAACATACAGTACATAGTACTGTAATATCCTACATGTTTGTGAATGCAAGTACATTTTATGAAACTAAAAATATAAAATACTAAAATACAAAGATGCCAAAAAAAACCCTGAAAACCTACACCACTGAAGCCACATCTTCAAGCAGGTAGCCCAATTGTGATGCATAAAAGGCAAATCCCTGCAATGCTTGGCTGACGGGTTGAGCCGAGCTGAGCCGAGCCAGTCCATGTGTATGGATAAATGGCATCGTATAGCACTTCCATATTTAAAAAAAGAACAACTAAAATCTAAGCAGCACAGGTAAATACATCCTCTGCAGCATTACTCATCAAATTGTCACTGCCTGGTAAATAACTGTGTCTCTCAAACTCCATGCCCCTAGTTAATAACACAGGTTACCTGTCTAACAGCCAGATAACTGCTGACATCCTCAGGGTTATTTTCTGACTTCAGTCAGTTTCAGACAACAGCCCTGTCTCCTAAAAACGATGTTCCCATACAACAACATGTCATTCCCAATTACGTTTTTGAGGGAAACAAATGTTGTCCTGAATTATGATTGTCTTTAACATATAATTAATATAATGAGGCCTGGGACTTTAACGCGTTAATTACGATTAATTAATTGCAGAAAAAATAACGCAATTAACTGCAATTTATTTTTGCACTCAGTGCGAAACGTTGCTCATTGCACAAGTTCCCACCCGGCCCGTAATACTGACGCACAGGACGCAACATGAGAGAAATGAAACCGATGAGATGCTGCGTTCAGTGGGCGGACATTTGAGTTCTAAAAAACAACCAAGTGAAAACGTGGATATTAGCACGGTTGTGTGCAAATTGTGCAAGAAAGAATTCACCTCCCACTGGAGCTCTTCAGCCTCCACTCCACCCCAACGCTGAACATGCTGCAGCTAACGTTAGCACAGACAACGCTCCTAGGAGGGACTGTCATTAGTTGATGGTTGATAAGTTTATTAGTTTATGTGTTTTTGAAAACATGGGGGAAAAAAACACTGTATGTTTAACTGTTTATTTTATGCCAAGGATATTATTCTAAATATTTTTGCAATGTTAGGCGTCCACTTTTCTTGAATATGCCGTACTAAGCACTGTTGTATTTTTTTATAAAACACAACCAATCTGCTCAGATGTAAAAGTTTACAAAACGTTAGTGCTCACTGATAATAATAATAATAACATTTTGTTGTTTAAACTCATTGTTGTGTCTTTTCATTTATAAAGTCATATACCAAAATCCATTTAAATTGAAAAATGTTGCTTCTTAAGTCAAATATTGATGTGCGATTACTCGCGATTAATTAATTACGAAGCCTCTAATTAATTAGATTAATTATTTTAATCGTGTCCTACTAAATATAATATGGGGATAGACAGCTCAAACAAACACAGTACATCAGGCGGTCGCTGGAACATATGTTTCACTCAAAACATATTTGAGCGTGCAGTTTTGTTGTATGGGAATTGAATTATAGACAGGGTTGCAAACAACTGCACTTACATGCTGAGTGCTCCTTGAGTCCCCTTTAACAGATCTGCACGATTGGGCTTGATCAAATAAAAACAGTTCAACAGTTTCAGCTAAGGTTTAGAGGAAGAGTAGATTGTGCTCATTGTGTCAAGGATAGGGTTAATATTATGCCCCTGTGCTGTTTAACACAAACAAGCTGTCCTGATCTAATGCAAACAATTTCATTACCACAGGGATGTATACTGTATGTTCTTTGGTAATAACACTGGAACATACTGTATATGCTCAATTTAACAACCAAGACACCCAGCATAATTGTAGTGTAATGATACAGTATTATTGTATAAATATAGTATTGCAAAACACACGTTTTGGTTATGTTTATGTACACAGAGTAGACACATTTCTATAATTGAAATCCAAAAACACAAAGACGAAAGAAAATATTTATAATTTTACTACAATTTTTTTAATACACTTGGGAAAACAGAGGGTGAGAGGGAACAAAGAGTAGAAGACAGAGAGAGACAGAGACAGAATGTACTTGTTGAAGGCAGAGAGGAGCAGATTATGGATTATCATTCATCGCAACATTTAACCTGATTATTTTATTACTGCTTGGCTGATAATTTATGCAGTTCATCCAATTTTTGCTCTGCAAACATCTTTAAAATGCACATATTTACATCAGGGGAAAAGGGAGAAAAAAGACTTGCAAACTTAGTTTTTAGACCAGATTTTAAGATCATACCCGGGTTACTTATCATACATATAAATGCACACAGTCTACTTTCAAAAAAGAATATGATGCAAAATTGGGCAGTCAACCACTGCTGATATTATTTTTGTTAAGGCATAATAAGCCAAATGATTTCGGAGTGGCAACAGCTGGAGCACAGTGGTGAAATGTTCTTTTCCAAACAGCGTGTGTTTGATGTTGGAACTAGATTTTTAGCCCTAAAACATGACTCTACTGAGCTCAACAGTGACTGTCTACTTTTCACACAGCTCTTGTTCCAGAAGATATTTTCCTCATTCATTTACGCCATCGACGTTTAAGAAAATCCTTACATTAATAGTTTTTAGCCTGGAACCAAGCCTACGTCACTGTTACACTTAGGGTTGATTGTGGGGAGTGTAGTACATCTCAATGACATTGTGAATAAACATTTTTCAAGGCTCATATCATCCACAGCCGTTGCTTCTTACGGTAAGTCTACCTTTGATAGTTTAGATGTTATGGCTAAAAATTTAAATCCTGATCCAATATTTAAGAGCAAAACAATACAAAAATATACATAAAAAATAAATATGTAGTGTAGCACAGCATTGCCTCATGACAATGATCTAATATTTTAGGTATGGCATGTCAACATTGCACAGAATGAAAGAATGAATGGATCCATCCATCTTCAACCGCTTGTACCTATCGGGGTTGCGGGCTTTAGCCGATCCCAGCTGATATCGGGCGTGAGGCGGGGTCCACCCTGGACAGGACGGCAGTCTATCACAGGACACATTGAGACAATCAGAGACAGACAACCATTCACACCTACGGGCAATTTAGAGTCATCAATGAACCGAACACCTGCATGTCTTTGGACTGTGGGAGGAAACCGGAGAACCCGGAGAGAACCCACGCAGACACGGGGAGAACATGCAAACTCCACACAGATTCGAACCATCCTCTTGCTGTGAGGCGACAGTGCTAACCACCACACCACCGTGCTCTTGAATGAATGGATATGACAAGAAATGTTCTGTGCCGTAACTTTTTTTTTCTTT
Organism: Echiichthys vipera; assembly: GCF_963691815.1. NCBI lineage: Eukaryota > Metazoa > Chordata > Actinopteri > Perciformes > Trachinidae > Echiichthys > Echiichthys vipera. The sequence goes on along the minus strand of NC_139828.1, from coordinate 29,177,248 downwards.
ACTTGCACATGATGGCACTAGAATAATATGGCATGTTAATGTAAAAAAAGCATAATGTGTTAGAAAAGCTGTTTAATGAGTTGTTTTTGTGACCACAGTTTCTTCGTAATGACCATGGTATTGTGGGGCCTCTTGACTTAAAAAAATGAAAGGGCAGTATTTTATCTTATTAATGCCGAGCTAAATGAAGGTAACACTGTTAGACTCTCCACCCCACACGTCCCTTGTTCGCATAAACTTAATTCTTAGTAAGTAATAACACCTCACTGGAGCAGATGTCATCCTCACAATATCCTACTTTTTCAGACTGTTTGGATTTGCTACAAATCCTGAGACAGGTTTAAAAACATTGGTTGTCTTAAGCTTTTCAGTTCCCGTATTCGGGGATGACTTCATTGTTGACTGAAAACATTTAATCTTCTTTAATAGATGTCGTTTGGTGTTTGGACCCAGCATCAGTAAACAGGACAATTAAAAGTCGCCTGTCATACATTGTGCCTCTGCAAGTCTAATCCATTTGATTTCATGCTGTTGGTGGGACGATAGGGAGAGTCAAAATGCAGGCCATTATTCAGAGAGCACAGAGCTGTGTAGGAGGCTGAATGGATCAGCAGGTGACCCCAAGAATGCAATCAGTATAAACTCAATAAACAGTGGGGCTGGTTCTAAATGTGTGTTTGCAAGTGTAATTATGAAGCTGAGCACATTAAAAATGATTATCAGATTTGACTTTTGTACTAAAACCTACATTTTATCCATTTATTATTATACATTAAAAGCTTTAGAAGCAAAGTCAGTGATTTTTGAGATTTTGGGTTATTTTGCTTCCATAACTTCTTTATTCTTTCTAGTTCTTCAGACGAGTGGAAGAAAATGCTCCATATCTTCTTTGACTCTACACTCACTTCATATATCACCAGGTGTCACATCTTTCTGACAGGAAAGCAGAGCATTGAAACGTCTAATTTGGGCTTAGGGATAAATTTGTTGGATTTTTTTCAGTTATATTTATATCCCACAATGACTTTATTTCACGAGCAAGCTAAGTGACAGTAGTAAGATGGCAAGGAACTCACAAGTAACGGTTGATCATAACTGCAGTTAGCGCCCAAATAATAATAAAATGAATAGGTCTAATATTAGTTTTGGTTTCCTTCTGCCTCTTCTTCACCATCGGAACACGTAACCGCATTGCATCGTGGTATACAGGAGTAACATGAAGGGAACATCATACATGTACGCTCAAATTAGCTGTGCATTGTGGGTGTTTAATAGCAAATTTTATAGTGAATGAAATTAACCACTGAAAATTCAAACACCACTACAAAATGGGTGCACTATTTCTGTGAACGGGAACGGTTTCGAACACAGCTCGTGTCTACGACCGCTCGAGACTTCAATCCATCACAAACTAGGCAGCACTGATAACATATGAATCAAGATTCTGGCACTGCCTTTTTCAGAAACAACAGTGCTAGGTTTTGACTGGCTTAATCACAAACTTTCTCATTGTGTGTTAAACATTTGCTGTTCAGCTGGGTTTTATTGAGCACCTCTCTTTAAGTGATCCATATTTCATATTACTGTTATCACTTCTATGTGTGCAATAAGGGTTTTATTTTTTACAGCAGTTTAGTTCATTTTAATAGTCAGGAGCAGAGATAAAATGTTCTGCTAAGCCATTATTGTCAGACCCTCCCCTCTCTCCAAATGGTGGGATGTGTGGTGGGTGGAGTGCAGATGTGTTTTTAAACAAAGTTTTGGAAAGCAAATCCATACTTGAGTGGGATGGAAATTAAACTTCAGGTTGGGCAACTAGACTAAAGGTATTTGCATAAAGTTAGAGTGAGTTTTTGTTTTGTTAAGTAAACCAAATTTGACTGAAAATGGAACTGTCTCACAGCAGAAACCTCGATTCGTTTTCGCCTCTTGTTTTTCTTTAGTTGTATAATCTTGTAAAAGTTAGAACGTATTATTCTACAAATTTGAAAACATGAATTGGCACAGTGTTGCACTGCTACAGTCAAACAGACCAGCCAGCAAATTATTAATTTCAGCATGATTTGGTTTGTTTAAGTGTAAATGTCACTGGATTCTATCAAATTAGAGAGCAGGATAGTGTTTTAATCTTATTTATTCATCTTATTTTTTAGTATAAATTTGTATAATTATGTCTCCTACCATCAGCTCTTATGGAAAGAGGTTACGGTGTGAGAGCTGCACTGTTCACTCTTGTAAACTCCTGCTCTGTCTGTGTTAGCTTGTCCAAAACACTGGGAGGTTATATTTGGAACATGCTGACTATGACTCACTGGCATTTAATGAACCAAAGCAACAACCTCTAACACATCTGAGTTCTCTACAACGCTGTACTGAAGAAGGATGTGATTATATGGAAGAGAATGTATTGTTTTACTGATGGAAGAAAAGTATACTAATTACTCATTATGAAACTAAAAAGCGTACAGTATCTAATTATTTGCTTGCTTTCTAATTGTTCACCATACAGCAGAGAGTTTAATATTTTGTTTGAACCTTTGCCTTGCAGCAACATGTTCCCATCTAATCTGGTCCAGGCCACGTTTCAGCAGGTGAGACATTAAATATGACACACATTGCTTTCAAACAGGAAGGCGTAGCTTTTTTAGACGTCTTTTTCTGCTTCTGTTTCCTGGCAACAGTATCGAACAAGTAGTGAATACATTCCGAAACCCAGGCCGACGTTGAGTCAAGCCCAATCAGAGTCCACCACGCGGCGAGCACTCATCTACGGTATCCAAGACGATAATGGAACAGACATTCAGAACTTCGCCCTTGACCTGACTCCGCCCCCTGATGTACTCATACGCATTCGGGAAGGAACAAGTGATGGAATGAATGTTCTTGGAATTGTTATATTTTCAGCCACTATGGGTAAAAACATGCATCATTCCTCTCTGAGTTCTGTTATGTAGCATCCAGAAGAATTCATAATTGCAAATGAAATGCTTTCATCCATCATTCTAACAATTGTGCTTTATATTTATACAGGTATTATGTTGGGAAGGATGGGGCCAAATGGCAGCGCCTTGGTGAACTTCTGCCAGAGCCTGAATGAGGCCGTCCTTAGAATTGTTGCCATTGTTATATGGTAATGATTTCTTTAAACGTACTAGTGAACAACGCTATAGACAGGTTTACTTTTTACGAACATTATACAATGTAAATGCAGCAAGAAGTTCAAAAAGTCAACGCAGATCAGTCAAGCAATTACACTTCTGCTTGATCCAACGCAACCTGACGCTCTGGCTTCATCTAGCTTTTCGCAACCCCATGAACCACCAACTGTGTCATACCAAAATATCAACTAAACATCACTGAAAAGACTGAAGTAGCAATTATAGAAGAATTTGCTTAACTTATGTTGCACAATAATGTTTAAACCTGTGTTTACAGAATTATTTCCATAATAGACTCTCTTTCAACAGCTTATGGATGTTTTCAGTATTCAGTTTAGGGTAGTGCACAATCGTCGGTTGAACTTGCTGCCTGACCCTCTGTCCCCAGCGGAGCCTTGTCCTTCCCACGGTCTTCGCTCTGCTCTGATCTAAACTCGTCCTTTAGCCCCCACTTACTCTTCCTGAAATAGTCTTAATAATAGTCTTGTTCTCCCCTGTTTCACTGGATTGGATAGCAGCGCACTGAAACTAAGTTACTCGCTAGCAAGCCGGCTAGCACTTCCTGTATGCTACAGGTATCTATGTATGTCCCCAGGCCCTATGTACCACAGCTCAATATTATCGTAATATGACAGAATTAGGAGAACCTTTACAGGCTTTTATGTAGGAAACTCTATTGAAAACATCCATCTCCCTTCGTTAGTTTGCAGTTTGAATTGCAAATATAGCCCTTACCAATCTTTTACAATGATGACCCTGAGAACATAGGGATAACATCAATTCAACTGACATAGCATGTTATGAATCGACACATGCATGCTAACGCCAGTTAGCTCAATGAATCAAAATGGCACACTAAGATACAAGCAATGAAAAACCATGACTCTTTTTAGACCACAGTCCCCTGTGCAGCTTCATCAAACATCACACCACATAGCAGATTCCTGAGGCGCACCGGGCAATCAGAGTGGACACTCATGACATTTTAATTTCACTGATATTTAAAAAAGAAAATGTTATTATTGAAAAATGTGATCGTTGACTCGCTTAAGTTTAACCCTCTGTTTACATGTCAGAAATGAGTCGTTAGGAACATTCCTTTAGAGTTTATTTGAAACTCATCCTCGCATTTCCAGAGCTTTTTTTACACATGACACTTTCAGCTAGCTAACAAAGGTGACATGTAATTACAGTGAAAAATGGCAGCTAGTCGTAGTGATACTCTAAGCCAAAGTTAGCTTTGAGTAATGCGTTCTATGATGTCTGCCTGTATCCCAGACCATTAACAGGCAGCACGGGCTACAGAAGAATACTGAACCTCCCTCATACAAGTATATACTGTATATTTACAGCTTATGCCCCCTGTCTCTGGATATTACAGCATAACAGAGAGAGGTGGCATTTATAACATTTTTTCTGTTTTTCTGCTTTAAGAACATAGGTAGAAGCCCCTTATTCAGTATTATTTTGTTTATTTAGGTTAATGTTAGCATGTAAACCATAGATAAAGAGAACTGGATACAGCATTTGAGGCACAGCCCCTTTCATTCCCATAAAAGTTGCTCAGTGGTGCATGAAGCCAAAAAAGTTCAACTGCCAAGTATAAAGGCGCACTAGAGACTTGTGCCAGCTGAGCCTGCTCCCTCCGGTTTAGAGCTCCGCTAACCCTCTTCTTGACTTTCCAAATGTTATCAGCCTGCATTTGATCAAATTCTAATATTTCCACGAGTCAAAATGTTACAAAGCATGTGAAAAAGTCCTAATGTTTACCATCAAAATAAACCAGACACAGATGTATGGGCGTGTTATTTTAGTGAAAAACCTTATACAAGGAAATTAAAAAAATAAATAAGGATTTAGTTTATATTTAATTCAAAGTAATTAATATTCATTTAATATTTGAAGTAATGGTTATATTAAAGAGACTGCACACCTGTTAGTAATTTTTCACTTTTCTGAAAGATTCTAAGCTTGGCGCATTTTCCAACCAAACCCGCTGAAACTCTAAACGCGTCAAACTGAGTGATTACCAAAGCACTTTAGTAGGCTGACAAACCTTTGAAATATTCAGAAAACAGCCATAGATACACAAAAACAGGATGATCTGTCTTGCCTTGAACAGATATTATTTAAAATAGTAAGACTATCATAATCCAGGGCCGTGACTAGAATGCTCTGATCTGAAAGGAAGGTTACCTTCTTGCAATATGACTTTAGCTACCCTTAAAATGTGTGGTTTCCACTCCCCGACAGCATGTGCATCACACGAGAACGTCATAACCTGCCTATAGGTCAACTAATTTAACAGTTGTATAATAAAGAACTTCAAAGCCACTGTGGCTGACTCTTAGTCACTCCTCGCCCTGACAGGTACTTCCCGTTTGGCATCGTGTTCCTGGTAGCCGGTAAGATCCTGGAGATGAGTGATCCATCAGCCATGGGGAAAAAGCTGGGTTTCTATGCCGTGACGGTGGTGTTTGGTCTGGTGTTGCATGGCTTGTTCATCCTGCCCGCCATGTACTTCTTCATCACCAAAAAGAGCCCCATTGTTTATATACGTGGAATCCTGCAAGCCCTGCTGATCGCCCTGGCAACCTCTTCCAGGTAAAGACTGCAGTTAACTTGGTTATTGTTTATGTTAATGTGTTGTCAAAAGAAGAGATCAGTAAGTGTTTTTTTTTATTTTCTCATATGGGAATCAAAATGGTATATCCCTGAGTCTTCATTTATCCCTTTGTTTCCTATCCTTTTACTGGAACATTGCTATGAAAAGCCTCAAAGGAAGGAAAAACATCTGGTGTGTGTGGGAAGAGACGGGAATGTAAAGGAGCATTCCATGACCGTGTGTGTGTGTGTGTGTGTGTGTGTGTGTGTGTGTGTGTGTGTGTGTGTGTGTGTGTGTGTGTGTGTGTGTGTGTGTGTGTGTGTGTGTCTACATAAACTGACTTGTGAATTGAACTGCAGGTGTCAGTGTTTTTGCCTGTTTTAGCTTATCCACAATAGCAGACATTATGTTTAATGTGGTAGATTTCAGACTGGTTTCAATTTCTGCCCATATGGAAATGAATGGAAAACTGTGGCTGCCTTGAAGGTAGGAAAGACAAACGGAAATACTAATACAGCATGCTTTGGAAAATGCTCCTCAGCAGTGAACGCATATTGGTTAAAACACAAAACTTTGGCATGGTCCATTACAGGCAGTGTGCGTTGAGATTGTTGTGCTGGTTATTTAGTGTCTTTTTTTAGCCTTGCCATCAGCACACGTGTTCTGTCCTCAGATCAGCAAAAAGCTCCTACAAAATTTCTTGTAAAACCTTATTGCATCTCTTCTTGTTTGTAATAGTTTCAGCTGTTTCTTTTTACCACAACAAACCATAATTATACCAGTCGTTTACACACATGCCCAGGTGAAATTAGGAGGTTGTTATGTGATGTTTTTTGCCTGACCTATGAATGTTCTGAGCTCTCTGTGTTGTTATCTGTCTTCCCCAGCTCTGCCACATTGCCTATAACCTTCAAGTGCCTCTTAGAGAACAACCACATTGACCGCCGCATCATCCGTTTTGTGCTGCCTGTGGGCGCCACCATCAACATGGATGGCACCGCTCTCTACGAGGCTGTGGCAGCAATATTCATTGCACAAGTTAACAATTACGAGCTGGACTTTGGCCAGATCATCACCATCAGGTCAGTGGACCGTGCCGTATACCATCTGTGCTTCTAAGCTCATTAACGTGGTAAAGATATCATCGGGATTTCAAAGCAATGATATCAACGACAACAAATCCTTTACACTGAATAGAAGAAATACATGATGCATAATATATGGCTTTTAAAATATCCGCTTTAATTGGTGTTTTCTCTGGTTTTCTGACCTGATTAGTTGCAGCACAAATGTAGGAAAATGTCTGTCACCGGTTTAAAAATGTTAGTTTTAACCTTGACACACAAACAGAGTGTTATATGCAGGGGTACCTAGGTGCTGCATGGGTGCTGCAGCAATGGCCAATATGAGAAAATAATGTGTTTTTTAATGATTAATTCATGTAAACCTATTCTTATTGACCTGAAAAATACAAATATGACCCTGAAAAGTAGCATAAGAGGGCATCTTTAAAGTTATATTATCATTTTGTAATAGCGAAACATTATTTAGGCATTATTTATCAGGGTAATCTGTTATTAAATCTGTCAGTGACTGACCTATTTTTCACCCTACCTTGCAATCCACCTATCATTCTGTGCCACTGTCTAACCAACTGACAAGTGCACTTGAGATCGCTTCTTCTTCTTTCTAACGCTAAATGAAAACTATCGTTAAGGAGCATTACTGCCACCTGGACTGAGGTCGCTGATCTGCTACTGTAGTTAGCTTTGAAGGAAACCCATTGACCAAAAAAGGGAAACCATGTGAAAGTTCTGATTATGGCAAGTTCTTACATCACCTCATTTAGGATAATGCTCTCTACAGCTATAAAAAAATATGTTTAGTCATTGTTTTAATTAACATAACCAAAAAAAGTATAAAAATATACACATTATTAAGGATAAGCCCCCAAAACAGCCCCAACCCAGTGTAACACCTGCTCATATGGGAATCAGTATATACTTTTTGACTTATTCCTACAATACGCCATCAAAAAAAACCTCCAACCAGGTGCAGAAGAACCAGCAACGGCATTGAGTGCATTAGAATTAAGAGCATGCTACTTCTGAAGCCAAGACCAATTACTCAGGCCAGTACAACAAACCTCAAATGTTTTTCATTAGTAGCTTACACAGTTTTTAAGTGGAGAGAGCTGGAATGGAAGGCACATTCCACTCTTTCTTACTCCAATTACATGAACCCTGACTTAAGGGTTCAGAATGCTTCAAATGAAGTAGTCCGTATAAAGTGTCCAAACTCATAGAAAGGCAAAATGTTTTTACCTGTTCAGAATTGTTTCCATGGATCGAAACACTCATAAAGCGATGCGAGATGCAATAAATTGTGATAAGAACACATTGTTGCGAACAGTCATGGTGTTGCACTTGGTTGTACATAACAAAGTGAATTAAGTAGTTCAAAGAGAGTAAACATCCTGCCTGCTTTCTGTCTTCAGCACACTTGTGTGTGTTGAGGGCTTTTGAAAAGCAGGTATTTAACGCTGATACATCGAGGTTTGCCCTATATGGCATTCTTAGAGACTCTCTCCTGCTGGTGATAAAGAACTGCGAGTGATATGCTGAAAGAGAAAAGTGGAAGTACAGATTACAGGAAACACATGGGTATTTGGTACAGTGCACAGATGATAATCTGTAGACAAAAGCATTACAACTCGCAACCAACCAAGGCAAACAGGATTAAGGTAGGCTCCAGTGTCATTTAAGTGCAAGCATTGTATTTCACCCTGTCCTGACTTGCTAAAATATTATGGAGATGTCCTGCATCTAAGAAATTCAAAAAGCCAGGGAATGAATCTTATATTTAGTCCAGGTTCTCTTCTCTCTCATCTTTCCAGTAGACGTTATCATCAATGCACACAAGGAAAAAAGCATTTTTTTCTGGCTTGCATGAGTGCTACTGGAGTACCTGAGGTTCATGACATGCCTGGCACATTCTGGGACAAATCTTTTACTTCTGCACTGTGATAACTGACTTGTTAACTATCTGTAAAAAAGAGTTTCCTATATAAGTAACATTAAGAATATATTTGACATCACCATTTTACTGAAACGATTTTATGTTTTGTCCAACTGTTGTCAATCTCCCCCTCTATCTGCTACTGTGTGTTTTTCTATATAATTCCATACAGCAACTGTAGATTGAAAGCTTATCTCTCTGAAAAGAGCCATGTGGTCTCGATAAACCACCATATCCCAGTCACGCCACTACTACATATCTGACCCTGAGCCTCCCTTGCCATCGCTCACCATCATGCTGCAATGAGCGGTGGGATCATCCCATCCTCGACCTCTGGATCTGCACCAGCTATCAGACCTACACTAACATGCAGTCCCTACTGTTATGAATTGAATTATGCACTCATCTAATTTAACAGAGATGTTCCAAATCAGTAGGTCGTTGGACAGTTTCTACAGAGACAGAGTCTAACTCATGAGGCCAGATTCATCTTTTGATTCCATCCAAAATAAAATAGAGTAAAAGATGTTTCCTTAATTGACTCTAGAGTGTATTTCTGCCTTCAAATGGAACTCATGTACAACATGGGAAAGACTTGCAAAGCTTTTAGAAAACGATCACTTACAAGGTCATGAATACCACACGAGAGAGGCGCTCATATGGACTCTTCTAGTGAATACGGTAACATCAGTAACTGCTGAAAGCGTTCATCTAAACAACTGACCAGCTGTCTGCTGCTGGCCACAGGGTAAGTAGGCCAGCTCAATAAGGACTGTGAGTCTGTGAGAACACAGATACTAAAGGAGGGTAATGTTTGAAACCAATTCAAAATCTCCCATCATCGAGTTTCAACACCAAAAAAGATCAATAAAAACAAAAAAAAACAACTATAAAAACAATACTGCCCAGTGCCCTATCCACAGACAAGAGGGTGATATTGTACGATCCTGCAAACCCAGGAGTGCTACAGTAATGCTAAAAATGTTTAATTTTCTATCTTTTTACAATTGTATGGTTACTATTAGGGAAAGATAATGGTTATGATAAATTAACTTTGGTGAGGTTAGGATTAGGCAAATAAAACTCTTGGTTCAAAAAACTTACTGATTTACTTTGTTGAGACTGAGACTTATAGGGGAATATCAGTATTTTTCAACTTCGATTTCTATGTAAGTGACTAATGGCAACAGCTTTTTTTCTAATTGGTCCAGTATTTAGCAAGAGCGCTGCATCCTGGCTGCCATGTACCGGGCCTCAATATAATCAAACCTGCACACCATCAATGTACGTCCACTTTGTTTTTGGCACTGACAGCTCAGATTGTTATAATAAGTGTCTGACTACATTGTGGAAAGATGGAGAAGTTATCCTGTCGTGTTTTGGTGGGTACCTACTACCATGGAGGTTAACACGGTAACTTTAGCTAACAGCATTAGCCTACCTCCGCTCCGTCTGCAGCAAGTGTCTCCACTCTTGGAACAGCCTTTTTTCTTGATGAAAATGTGCTTTGGCAGGATGTCTGCTCCTCTTTGTCTGCAGTAGTGTCCTGTTGCAGTGTATCTGGAGTTATTAGGATCCATTTGTAGCACAACTAGCCACAACTTGTGCCTGTCTGCATCCAAAGGTAACGTTGGTCTGTGAAAGCCGTGTGAAGTGGAGCTCCACATAGTGTTAGAATTTGAAAATACGCAAAAACAAACTGAAATAAACTTAACCTTGTTGCCATTTGTCATTTACACAGAAATACATGGGGGAAAAAACAGGTTCATTCATATGTAAATGACAGAGTAAAATAAATGGGCAGAAATGGAAACGAGGAGTGGATACATGCCTTTTGTGGAAAATATGAATGTGGAATGAATGAATGAACTGTTCAGAGTCAACAGCCATTATTTCCCTTTGGTTGTCACATTAAATACGTTCTTAACGGTTCTATTCATTAACTGACATCAGGTGTTTCTCTGAATCCCCAGTATCACAGCCACTGCAGCCAGTATCGGAGCAGCAGGGATACCACAGGCTGGACTGGTCACCATGGTGATAGTGCTAACATCTGTCGGGTTGCCAACTGATGACATTACTCTAATCATTGCAGTAGATTGGGCACTGTAAGTAGCATGTGTATTCATTTCCATTTATTTTGCCTAACAGAACCAAACTAATCATACCAGAATAAACACATGAGCCCCATTGCTTTCATCTCCTCTTCATTTGGCCTGAAATAGTTCAGGTTTAAGTTCAACTTATTATCTCAAGTGTCTTCCTCTTCTACAGAGACAGATTCCGCACCATGGTAAATGTAATGGGGGATGCTTTGGCCACAGGCATCATGGCACACATCTGCAGGAAAGACTTCATGAAGGAAGGAGATGGGGTGAGTTTTAATTATGGCTTACATTCTTTTCTGTGCAGAAAGTAATAAAACAATGACATTTTGCACAATTGTGACATAAGCATTAAAAAGGTAAACCCAATGGCCTGCAGGAGATTGCCACTTTTTTAAGCAGACATTTAGGAAGGAATGGTGTTTTTTGTCTGTAGTTACTGTAATGATCAATTAAAGCATACAAAACAAATCTATTCTGGGGAAAAGGATATACAATTCTGGCTAAGTCGCTGTCCAGCTTGTTTCAACATTTTGCATCAGTTTCATTCCTGACATTCCTTTTTCTTCCACTTCCTGCTTCCCTTCCTGACCCTGTTGGCCCCCAGGTGCCTTTGATCTGCGAGCCCAAACCCCTGATGAACACAACTCCTCTGACAAACTGTCACAACAACAACGGAAACTACCGGCCCCCTTCTTCAGGGGTCAAACACGAGCTCATCCCTTCCGACGTGGCCCGGCTGATGCAGCTGGAGGAGGGTATCCGGCCGCTCTCAGAGAGAAAAAAGCCTCCGATTCCCCCGAGGTACCTGAAGAAGAGCAAAGAACACTGTGCCATTGACATGAACGGCCTCGAGACCAACGTATAGCCTCCTCCTGGAGTTTGATGGGTTGTCCCTAGGTGTGCTGATCAGAACCTCGGAGCAAAGGACACCGGTTCAGACAGAAGGGCAGCACGACCATCTTCATCTCTCATCTTATTGTGGGGGCAAAACTCAACAGTAACAAGATGTAAAGCCTCATAGTGGGAAATATATATATATCTACCCGGGGAAATGCTTTCTGTAATACTGGACAAGTTTTGCACTGACAGTAGAATTTATGACAACAAAAGGACAGCAGTATGATTTTAATCATACAACTCGTTCTTGGTGTGGACCTGCAGCATGAGCTCACACCTGAACTCCAAGACTCTCATTACAGGTGTGAGTACTTGCATTGATGAACTGATTTCTATTTGATATCTACATTTTATATAATTTATGATTGTTTTTGTCTGTGTGCAACATGTTAATAAGACAAGTGTTTATTATATTTTATACTACTGCTGCAAGCAACCAGCTGTTTGTGTCATATAAGAGACCAAACTGGATGGCAAGTGTCTGGTTTGAGCTAAACGATCGGAAGGCAAAGTGAAATGCCCTCATTGTTTAATTTTGCCTTAACAAGCTGGTGGTGCTAGGCTGAGGGGATAACAGGGAAGAGAGGGCTGCAGAAGAGGATCCTCCCTCGTGGTCAGGTTCTAACTGTAATACATGGGTGAAAACAGCCTCAGGAGCGCTTGATTTAATGAAACTTCCCTGGCACTTGATCAGGCAAAAACATCCACTGGTTGTTCAAGATCTTAATATACTTCATCAACAACACATGGACTTACTTTTGAAGCTTTTCTATCGTATTAGTTAATATCAAGTCTAACCATTATGCACTGAAGCCATTGAGTTAAAAGTTAGACTTGGGTCTTTTCACAATACTCCTACTCATACTGGTCATGAAGTTAATGCGCCGCCGCAACGCGCTGCTCCTTTATATAACACACACTCAACTGTTTGCTCTATGACAACAGAAATTTTGAATTTAGACACTTATGAATCATCTTCATGTGTGTCGTGTGTAGGTGGTGTGTAGTGTTGCCAGTCATAGATGTATTATCGGAGCTCTATAGCAGACTCAAAGATGGCTCCCACCGACTTGTAGATGCGTGCACAGATGATTTTCTGTACTGCGTTCTTCTTCACCACTGGATAAAAGTGTCTGCTCTACTTCACCATGTTGTTGTGGCGTCTGTACTACCACACGTCACATCCCCCTGAGAGCTCCAATCAGCCACCGGGCTTCTCTCAGGGGAGAAAAAGGCAGTTCTCCCACAGGGCCAACAAACGGCCGCTCAAACAGCCGCTCGAGCGACTCACATGCAAATTAGGGGCATTTCGGCGAGATAGACCCGCCTCATTCTGGGTATTTGACCCTAATGGAAAACGCACCTATTGGCAGCAAGGCTTAGAAAATGATGTGCATGATACGGACACTACTTTCTTGATTTACTCAAATATAATGGTGGACTCATTATTCGCAAAAATACATTTGAGATTTCACCATGGGTTCTGTCTGAACACACCTTTACAGTTATGGCCAGTGTGATCACGAGGAATTATTAAAGCATGAGTATTGATTCAGGACGGACTTGAAAAATCACAACCTATATCCTTTAAACCTGAATGTTTGTCATTTCTTTATGCTACATTTCACTCTTATCACATAAAGGCTCCAAGTCATTCTGATACAAATACTAGGTTTCATGTATTTCGTCATTTTATCAACCATTTCGGCAGCTATGTGCACAATATTGGCTTTTGCACACCATGTCCATATTTTAAACCCGTCATTCGATAAAAATGGTTTATTTTTCTGTTCATTGCGAAAGTTGGCATTCTGAAATAGGATTATTTTATTTTTGCTTTCTTTTGAAATTCAAAGCCTACAACTAAATTAATTAAGGGGTCAATGGATAGCACTAGTCCTAAAATGGGTCTCATGAATGAACACAATTAGTAAGAAGCTATTGTTTAGCTGCCTAGACCACAATCATTACTGTGTCATTTTTCATACATCCTTTCTGCGATCAGTACTCTAAATTTTGAATCACTGTATTCTTTACCTTGTTTGTCGTAAAGTGCTTTTGTGCTGGGAGATGAAGTGAATTCATCATTTTGTATGATGATGATTTACATGTCAATGGATGGAAAAGTTGAAAAACAAAATACAATCGATCCTGTTCCAACTTTGATGACAAAGATTTTGGAGTCTGTTTGTTAACGTGATTGACCCAACGAGACATCGTATTTCATTTCAAATGTGCCACAAAAAGGCTCTTGGTGTGCAAACGCCTCAACTGTCAGATTTCGGAGTGGAACAGACTGCCAACATTTTTCTCATGGGATGATAAGAGATTGTATTGTGAGATCTCTTTATTTTCTCTCTTCAGTATCTGGCTTGTATTTATGTTGTTGGAAATAATATCGGCAGCAGCTTTGCAGTGGAGACAAATAAGAAATGAGCAGTGACACTGCTCTATGTGGGAGAACCTGCTGAAATATTGATGAGATGTTCTGGTGAATGTTATGAAACACACAAGTCTTCTTCAGCCTTTTCAAATAATTTATTGCTGTGTTCAATTACTGTATATATGACAATACTATACTGCTGTATGTGAAAGTGACACTGTATACATAGCAATATAGTGAGTGTAACAGGATGAGTAATTCATTGTCATAAAAAAATAGTTGCTATCATTTGAAAAAAAACAGGAATGGGCTGACGTAGCAGCAGCATGGTTTGAAGCTTCAGATGTACTGAAATTGCTTTTATGTTATATTGTAATATTTCGTTCACAAGCACATGACAAAAGAACAACATCAAATGATGGTCATATCCACAATCATCCACATTGTAAGTAAATTACCAGTATTTCAAATTTTGCAGTCCGTCACTTCTCACCATCTTCTGAAGGATTTGAGAGAAGTGCGAAACAGTACCCTCAATGTAGACATCTGAAGGAAATGTATTGATCATTTTGATTCTTGTTATTTATTCAAAGTAAATCTGCTGAGCATTTACTGATGATCCTTAAGATTTCGGTTGGCTTGGTGACAGCAAGTGCAATTTAATAACCCAAATTCAAGAGTTCTGTTCCCTGGAGGCCGCTACCATTAGTGACGTCTGAATGAAGCTTCATGAAGCATTAGTTGTATTTGTTGAGTCCACTAGATGGAGCTCTTGGTTTTAAAGAAAAAGGCTCAAAGAATGGTGATTCATTGTGTTTTCAACCCTTTGTTGAACAGAGAGCTTCATCTAGTGGACTCAAACAACAAAGACAATGGTTCATGAATCTTCATTTGGACATCACTAGCTACCATGCTTCAAGTGGCTTCTCTGTCTGTCTTTTGGAGCGTGTCCGACAAAATCGTATGCTAATAGATCCCATTGCAATGTTTTAATTAAAACGACATCCAACACTTAAATCGTGATCAGATATGTGTATCACATCCGGTATGTTTATGCATCATGTCTTATTAAAGTGTGTATTGATTCTCAATTTGTATTCCAACATACTCTTCAATTAGTACAATCAGTACAACAGCTGTGCAGACTAACTTGATTAAAGGGAATTGCTTACAAATGCAGGGCATAAATTGTATCAAAATAGTAAGTAGTAGTAGGATTAACTGCAAAGGCAGAATGAGTAGGATTTGTCAGTTGCAGTTTGTAAACACACCATTCAAAGTTGGCCCCCATTCCCCGGGTCAATGAGGTTATGGTGGTTGATGCCCAAAAATATTGCTGCTGATGATACATTCGTCATACAGTCAATGCATTGTTGTTTTTTTTACGGAAAATGCAACTCATTGTTTCTTTAAAGATTCTCTGTGTAATGCTGCGCACGCTCGTACTCCGTAGTTGCAAACAAATATAGGCCAAAACAGTGAGACTGAATGTGATTAGTTGGCATCATGACGATGGCATGTTGTAAAAATGAATTAAAATCGTATTTAGAACTAGAAATTCAGCAAGAAATTTTGACTGTGGTCCAGTCATTCTTATACTTGGTGCACATCCCAATGCTAAGGTCAAAATTAGTTATAGCAGAAGTCGGCTAGCAGTAGTAGTAGTAAAAAGGCTGTAGTAGCACATGATAGACCAGAGGTGTCCAATCCTGCTCCTGGAGAGTCACTGTGCTGCATGGTTTAGGTTTCTCTCTGCTCCAACACACCTGACTCTAACAATGACCAAAACTATGGCACGCTTCAGCTGCTTGATAACAAGCAGATCATTAGAATCAGGCATGTTAGAGCAGGGGGAAACCTAAAACATGCAGGAGCAGGATTGGACATCCCCTGTAACGGTCCAACAGTTAAGAAATCTTTCCAGACACAGGATCTGGTAGCATTTGTGGCCACAATCAGTAGGCAACAATACTCTCTTGGCTCAAAATCCAAAGGTTGTATTGAAAAACCTATTTTACTGTGAACGACAGGAGGCTTTAGTGAAGATGCTGACTTTAATGTTTACATCAGCCTGATACAATAAAAAGTCCAAGCAAAAATACAAAGTGCCAATCAGAGATCTAATGGAAATGTCAAATTAGATTCATCCTGTCTTCTGTTTTCCCAGCAACTGTTAAGTCATTGGGTCACTGTCTCCATCCATCAAAGTCACCTGTCACAGCCCTGGTTTCCATGGTGACAGGTGGACAGCAACTTATGTAGACAGTTCAGAAAGTGCATTTAATGGAGATTACACCTCTCAAACAGTATCTTTTAATTTAAAAAAAACACGAGTCCAATGTCCAAAATATGATCATCCCCAGAGAGAAGAGACTGCTGAACGCGTTTATATCATTTTGATGTTTGTGGGGTCAAATATGTGAGAACCAGAGCAGGCTGTCTGCTGTAATCTGGACGGGCAACTGGGCGGCACTCCTTGGAGGCTAACATGTATGCGAAGAGCACAAATTGTCCTATGTTTTGACTTGAATTGATGTAAGAAGAGTGAAAATTGTGGACTCTAGGTCTTAACATCCCACCACATACACAACCATTATAAAATCTTAAACTGGCTGAAAATTTAAGAAAACCAAAAGTGTGATAATGTGAAAACTATGCTTGATATCAAAATGCCCATTCGGCCGAAAAAAAGTCGCAAATCTCCTGACCCGTTTAAACTTTTAATACGTTTTGGTGTATTTTTGGGCATGTGTTGGCAATGCTGTCGGACTAGATACGGATCAAAGTTTTAGGCGGAAGAAGGAGAATAAGCAGAATAGGCCCAAGCAATGACAGACTGTGTGCTTTCAAAGCCCACAGAATAACTCTAGCTTGTTGTAAGCACCACAAAGTAACCAACAGCACAGCCACACAGCCAAGCCAGTGTTATCC
This sequence comes from Echiichthys vipera, assembly GCF_963691815.1. Taxonomy (NCBI): domain Eukaryota; kingdom Metazoa; phylum Chordata; class Actinopteri; order Perciformes; family Trachinidae; genus Echiichthys; species Echiichthys vipera. The sequence goes on along the minus strand of NC_139828.1, from coordinate 29,160,148 downwards.
ACTCAAGGCAGTGTTTTTTATGTTAGCTAGCGAGCAATTTAGCCGTATTAGCAAGAAAGCTAACATTAGCATAAAACCACAATATATTTCCCGTCAGTGTTTCCTCTGGGTTTTTTATCAGCACTGGGGGGAAAGAGTTTTGTTCCCAGCACCAGTGGTCTCATCCTGGACTGCCCCGAGTCCGACTCCCCTCCAGATCAGCAAACTATTTAGTGCTGTTACACAGGAAAGCCGCCAACCCTAGGTCCATCTCCGAGCCATCGCTGCAGAATGTTTAACTAACACCGCTCCACCACGCGCAGCATGTGTGGACTCTGTTGTGGTGGGTGCCGGTTCATTTGCTGACTTAAGCAGACTCAATTTCTAAGCTGGCATTAGCTAATGTTGCACAACGTTGGCTGTAGGGGAGCTTAAGAGAGGCAACGGATTCGGAAGCATGCAAAACATCACATTTGGATTTTCCCAGAAAAGAGTTTTTTACATAGAAGTCAGTCCACAGGCTGTTATGCAACCGAGAAAGTGGATGAAAACCTGTCCGCCCATTGGCAATAAAATGTGATTAATACACATGTATTAAAAGTTACACACAACTTTTAAAGCTTCTCAAATCTTGCTCTTAGAAATGTAACAAGATTTTTGCATGGGATATCTGACATAATTGAGCAATTAACAAAATATTAATTGGGTTATGATGAACATATTTTAAAGACAAACAGTGTTAGATTAACCGATAATGAAATTGAATTGCAGCCGTCTTTGAACATTTCATTCAACAGTTTTCTGATTACTGAGGCTTTGCTGGTGTCAATGGGAAACTGCTTCTTTTGCTACCCTTGGAGTAAAAAACACTTGTTTCACAGTATTTCTTAAAATCACTTTTTTAAGCCAGGGAGACAAGTCATTAACAAAATAACAAAAAGCAGAGAAAGATGCAGACAGTGTAAACAACATGTTCTTTTTCACTCTGCTTAGTTTTTTGGTTCTGAAACATTTACATGGGAAAATTCATATTGACATATTTTTTTCAGAAATTAAAGCACAGAAACACAATTAGATGATAGATCTTGCATGTCAACAGTCCAAAACAAATATTTTAAGCTCAGGTATAAAGATATGCTATACTAACCAGCCCAAAAAATGGAAAATAAAGTAACTTCATCCGGTATCCTGCACCAGAAATATGCAACTGCCGCTCAGCACAAAACAATAATGGACCTGGGAAATGACACTCACAGGTTCATTCCCATTTAAAAGCCCTCCCTGCCCTTCAACGCAGTCCAATGTTATTTTAACTAATCCCATCTTATGTTTCTTGTTCCTTCTCCATCTCCTCTCTGTTAAAGGGGAGGTCGGTGTTTCCTGTGCCGATGTCCAGCACTTGCAAGTTGGACAGGTGTGCGAAAGAACTCTCGTCCACAGAATTCACAGACAGGCGGTTAAACCTTAAAAGGAAAAAGAGAGAGGCATTTCTGAGTCAAAATAGGCTAAACATGACCTTTCCAAAGCTAAAAGCAGAAATCCTGTCGTGCAGGATGGATGGTTAACAGACAGTAGGTGACATTTACAAATCACATCTGTCATCTGACAGCTTTGCTCCACTCAGGGATCATTATAGCGTATGTACGCCACACTGAACTGCACCAGCTCTCATGTTTTGAGTCGATCAAATACAATCACAGGTCACTTAACATCAGAGCACCTGTGAAACAGCCAAATCACCTGCAACTACTGTAATCTATCAGTGAAAATGCTGGCATATACACTAGCAAACACACGACACAAATGCAATTAGTAATGAATACACACACATAAATCCTCCTTCCACTTCCCCCACTGACGCAAAGCATTCCAGCAGCTCTAAATTGGCTCAGGCCAAAGTCTACCAGCTGTGGGGGGATTTTGGTGGAAAAAAAGAAAAGAAACGTGGCAACAGCTGATATGAACAACACGAAGAGCACAACAGCCTAGAAGGGGTCAAGGCCCGTAAACACAAGCCATAAAGCAGCTAGGTTGAGGTCAGACTGTCAACCAAACAGAACAAAGGCCTTGAAAGCACTCGTCCGAAACCTCTTTACTCTGCTGTGTGACCGTTGCTTTGAGCTGCAGTGCCTGTGGGTATAAGCCTGCACTATGTGGAATAAACCAAAGTGGAAAATTTGCTGAATGCACACAAGTTAGAGGAGATTGAGAGATTAGATATCACACTGCAGTACTCTGCAAAATGAAGCTCGTCCAGACTGTCCGACACATAGTAAATTTAGTAACACAAGGGATATTTTTAAAAGTGTACACTTTACACTGAATTATTTGTAAGCTTGAAAATGAGATTTTACAGTTTAACTTATAGTGTGATGAGTTAAAAGTGGGGTTTAAAAGGATGGCTTGAGTTTTTGAAGTGTGGTTGTATGAGGTAGGACCTCCCGTAGATGGTGGTCTGGCGAGTTTAGAGAAGCAGGCAGGAGGACAGGTACGGAGGCTAAACAATGTACTGCTGTTACAGTGTGACTTTGGTGAATTTGACCTAACACTTTAAAACAGGAAAATCCCATATTAACACAAACATACTAACCAAACAAGGCTGTGGTAGACCAGCAACTCCTGTGTTCTGTGAGGTAAAATTCCGTTTTTGTCAATGGAGTTTAGAGTGTAGATAGAGATAAACTCATGAACGTAGACAGGACTGTCTGACAGCAAGGTAAAGTGGTGCGAATATTCTTAATATAGTGTAGACTTAAACTGTTGAACACTTAAAATGTTTTTTTTTAGGTGGCTAAAATACGTTAATCCGCTGTGCTGAGCTTCCTTGCCGGTACTCCTGTCTTCTTCTTCAAACTGGGGACGTCCCAACCACAATCTACTGGAGGTAACACTCTGACTATGGAGAAGTACCATATACAACTACAGTCCAAAAAAATGATTCATTGTAATATCAGGTTTGTACTCATTTGCAGTGTTACAAAACTGTAAATTAATATTGTGACATTTTGGAAGATGTTTTTTCACTTTCTTGGCAAGAGTTTAAAAAAATTACACCACTGTTTTTCTTTCAACTAAGCTAAGCTAAGAAACAGCTGGCTGTAGTTTCGACATTGTACAGACAGATAAGCATATTTCCCAAAATGTCAAACTTTTTAAAATCCAATTCCAGAAAGTCAGACACTTCTTACTTTAATATCAACACAATCCTTTCAACGATTGTGAGCTTAATGCACTGTGAAAGCCATCTTTCCTCAGACACTTTCGCAAGAATAAAAAGTGCATGAATCCAACCCTTTTCATAGTCAGCTGTCCATTGGAGACTTGCAGAGCAGTACACACAAAAGCAACAACTTCCTCACAGCCATTCTTCGGCCACGCTTGCGTAATCATTTCCTGGAGATCAGTCCAAATGTAAGAGAAAGGTATGTGGAGCCACCCACCAGGTTTCCACATAGCCCAGAGGACGGTGTGTGAGGTTCAGTTCTGTTCCCTCCTGCATGTGTTGGGCAGCTACTTTGAAGTTAAACAGCCTTAGCAAACAATCAGGGAGGATGAATGAAGTGTCGACAAGTGTTTACCACCCGTTCAGAAAGAAAGGACTGACAATTGCCAGTAACATGATTGAGCCTAATAACTACAACCTCGTCTGATTACGAATGGTGTGTGTGTTCCTTACCGGAGAAAGATGCCTTTGATGTTTGGAGTGCCTTCAAATGCTGAAGCAGGAACAGTGGATATGCGGTTACTTTGCAAGTAAAGGTACTCCAGAGATTCAGGCAGGTCAGAGGGGATGTGTGACAGCTGGTTGCCAGAGAGGTCCAGTGTCTATAATTGCAAGATACACAATAAATAATAAACATAATGAAAGATTGTCCCTGATCTAAGTTGTGATTATTGTTAATGAGAATAATAGAGAAATATGCTTTATATGTGTTACTTATATCCCACTGCAGGTACAAATCTAAACGTAAATAAGCCAGTCACATGAATAATTTTGCTTCAGCTATTCTCCATCTGCTTTGGGTTCAAGTGTTTGTGACAAAGCAGTGTGTATGCAGAAGAATACAGAAGGAGGATAACGAAGAATAAATGGCTGGACTTCCACATTAAAGTGAAATTCCGGCATAAAATCATCCCAGAGTCTTTTTCGCCATAGAGACAGTTTTTACCGTGTAACAACTACTAACAGAGAAATCCTGGTCAGTCGTTAGCAGTCACTAGTCCTGCCAAATGTGGCTAACATTGATTAGCTTGGGGCAGTGCGCTGAACGCATGAAAACTAGGGATGCACAAGTTTATAGGCATCAATATCGGTATCGGCCGATGTTTGTCATTTTTAACATATTGGCATCGGTCTGATGTATAAAACTGGGCCTGTCTGGTTGCTGTTTGTGTATGTGTGCCAGGAGAGGGAGAGGGGGGGGGGGGGTGCAATGCAAAATCTGTTTGGTTTGGGTGCGTGACAGTGTCAGTGAAGCAAACGCTCGTACTGAAGAGGGGGGAAAATGTCAGCGTTGTGGTCGTTTTTCTCGGCCCCTCAATCCTCCACTATAGAAAATGGCTGGTTGTCGAGTACAATCATTTCCATTACCTTGTTCATTATTGACCTGGCTTTTGCGCTGTCCTTGGCAAATGTCTTGGTTTGGTCGAGTACTTACTGTATTGGGCTCCCAACCGCAGTGACTGCTACTTTCTTTTTAGCCTGCTGGCTAACGTTAGCAGCGTTAGCTTCCTGAAATTACGAGGGTGACGTCTAAAGGATCATAAACCATTGTTTCACAATCTCATAAGGAGTCTACCTTGGATGGTTAAAACATTATGACTAATAATCAAACTCCTGATTGAGAAATTGAATGGGATTTTCAATTCTGGAACTTCACTGTTGAGCTCTCAACCAACACATCCTCTCAATGTATACTTTTTTGGCCTAAAAGGGTCCAACCAATTAAATACAGAAGCAACATAACATTTTCTGGTATTAAAATACACTCATATATACAGTAAATATATATATCTGAAATAGTTTAAAAAAACGTCAAGGAAGTTCAAGGAACCCCATGAAGCTTCAAAGGATCTTAAAAGTCCTGGTTGCAAGTTCCTGCTGTGGACAAGGTCTACAAAACATCTCACATTAATATCTGACATGTTTCTTCCTCCATTAGTCACTTACTGTCAGCGCACTGAGCTCCATCCAGGCTCCCTGGTAGGCGGAATTCAGTTTTAGCTGGTTGTCGCTCAGGATAAGCTTTTGTAGCTTCTCCATGCCAGTCAGTGAACCATCTGGTATGGAGTTCAGCTGGTTGTTCTTGATTTCAAGCACCTGCAGGCTGCGAGAAAGACCCAGGGGCATTGAGTGGAGGCTGTTCCCCGACAGATCCAAGGTTTCCAGAACACGCAGCTTCCTGAAGGCCTCACGATGCAGCTTAGGACTGGTGAGCTTGTTGTAGCTGAGGTTGAGCTCTGTCAGGGTGAACAGATGGGCTAAGTCGTTACGGCCAATTTCGGCAATGGAGTTGTGGAGCATCATTAGTGTCTTGGCACGCTTAGGCAAGCCCCTGGGAACCCGCTCCAGCAAGTTGTTGTACATGTGAAGAGTGTGCAGTTTCTTCAAGCCCTAGTGAAAATGCAAATGTGTTGAACATAAAGTTAAAATGTATAAATTGGTCAGATGCTCACAGCAAAGCAGTTGACTGCAACAGGAGTATATCAAATATTTGAAGCCGTTTAGCAGTGTTTTACAAAGCATCAATAGCCAATTAAATATTGTTAGGCATGGGAATAGTTTTAGAATTATGTTCTAATTCAAATTGCAGAGTCAAACAGTATAATGTCATTATAATTTTGAAGTGTAAATTATATAAATTTTCAAACTCAAAAATGATTCAAAGTAATCAAATATACAATCTACTGAAATACTGAGGTTTGCATAACAGCATTCTAACTGCACATGAATTGTACGACAGGTCTGGACCACTTGTAAATCATGTTTGTACCTAACAGAAAATTCTAAATATCATAAAATTGGTGAATACTGCAAGTTGCCCTAAATCACTCATACAAGTCACTTATGAGCAAATCTGTTTGTACAAAAGGTTCTTGCACGCGGCCCAATGTTCCACACTGTTTTCACACAGCTCAGCTTTCCTGTAAAAGATCCAAAGGAATATGTAATGAAGAAGACATGTACCTGGAAGGCAGCTGGGTGGATGGAACGTGAGCGCAGCTTGTTATTATGAAGGAGCAGGTACTCCAGGTTTCGGGCAGAAGTAAGTGCATCTCCAGGGATGCTACGGATGTTGTTCTTTTCCAGGTGTAGCAGCACCAGATTGCGAGGCAGACCCTTGGGGACGATGCTCAGGTTGTTATTTGACAAGTTCAGATATTCCAGGCTGTTCAATTGGCTGCAAGGAGAGAAAAGGGGGAAAGTCTTCAGATCATATCTGTGTGCTTTCTTTCTGTTGCTGCAACACAATAAGTCAATTCACACTTGATAACACAAATCAAGGTTGTTTTTTTTTCACACTTGGCAATAGCATCAAGATGTTAGAATATGTCAGCCCTAAGGGGTTTGTCCACCTGAAAGTCTCGTTGTCCATGCCCTCATTGCTGAGGAGGTTATTCTGGAGATACAGCTCTCTGAGGTTTGACAAGTTGTCAAAGGCCCCCGCTGGGATTTTCTCCAGCTTGTTACTCTGTAACAACAAGAAGAATCCTTATGCATGTATCATTTATCATATCCATGAATGAAAAGAAGCTAGATGTAGATCATCTACATAACATCTAAATGTAAACTGAACAGATGCTAGACCTTCAGATGAAGACGGTAAAGGCTGGAGGGCAGGTTCCTTGGTACAACCCGCAGGACGTTGCTGGACATGGTGAGGATCTCCAGGTTGTCAGAACCATTAAACGTATGATCGGAAAGCCCTGCATCAGTCAGCTTGTTGTTATGGAGATACACAGACCTGGGAGCAATGATCAAGGGAAATGTGTAAATTGATGTGATTCCAGGAATGAGGGGTAAAATTACATGAACACACACATTCGTACCTCAGTTTTGGTTTATGGCCAAACGTATTTGGGTAGATCCTTGTAAGCTGATTAGCAGCAAAATCTGCACTAACCAAAGAGGGGGGTAGGACTTTTGGTGCTGAAGTGAGCTGCAAGCACAAGAAAATGAGCATGACATGACATTGTTATGAAAATTTAATTCCACATAGGAAGGATGTGTTTTTTTTGGAGACTGTCTGAACCAGAATAATAGCATTAAAATGAGCGATGTTTGTTTTCCTGACAAATGACCTCTAGTGGATGTGCGGATAATGAATGTTCTCGCTAAGGCAAAGGCCAAAGAACAGTGTCGTTATAGCATCGCAAAAGCTCTTTAGGAACAGCCTGGGGTGGGTGGTCAGTGAATAAGGTGTATGTGTCTTTGACCTCTGAAGACCTCTTATCAACAGCCAACGTTTGTTGCTTTTAACCATGACATCTTCCTCTAAATTTGAACAGGTATTTGTGAATATGCTCGCAGCAGAGTTGTGGAGATGCCAATGTCCACCGGTCGGTTGGTTAATTAGTCCACCACATCACTGCTGAGCGAATTCTGCATGCAAATGCATGGTGTCGAGATGATATGTCCTATGACTTTGGTGATCCCTTCATTTTTTTTATCTCATGCCACCAGCAGGTCAGTGTTTGTGGAGTCGTGTATCCATGATGAATGACTCCAAATATAACTGGATGGATAAGAATAAAATTTTGTACAGACATTCACAGTTCTCTGAGGATGTACAGTACAATATGACTTCTTCGATCCCTGTCTTTTCTTCTCCTGACATCATCAGGTCAAACGTGTGTAAAATACTTTGACCATAATTTGACCTCCAAAACTAATGAAATCCGCAGCCTCAGCTGACCTTGTGTTTAGTGTATTATGAGCATGTTAGCATGCTAACGTTGTTAGTTTATTATTAACATGTATCTCGAAGCACCGCCATGCCTAATTGAGCTGGTAGGGTTTCTGTAGAGAAGTTGTCTTGTTTTTAGCAATGCATGATCACAAACTTAACTATAACCTCAACCAAATAGTTTAAGTTGCTCAATAGAGGTGACACTTATGATCTACCTATTTTTTGGTTTGATCATGTGAATATTTTTCATACAAGCTGTGTACCCCTTCATATAAGCAAGGTTTACTTTTGTCACTCTTACCAGAACGAGTGCAACACTGTACAAAATAGCAAATTCGAGAAGCACTGGTGAGATTAGATGTTCATTTAGAGCTCTCTCCTTTATAACATGGTTTAGGGATTAAAGCAGCATGGGTGTCTTTGAGGCTTAGTGAGCACTTAAAAATCCCCTATTCTTCCTGTATCCTGTTTGCCTATTCATCTCTGTGAAGGCACAAACAAATCTGTCCATCCTTTCTCTCTCGCTCTGCGTCCAAAAGGGTCAGTGACATTTTAGCTCTCACCAGCTGGCACAGCCATACTGGAAGTGATTACAAGCATAAGCTCACACAGAGTGTATGAGAGGAGACTGCCACCTCTTTCTGCCAGCTGGCACTATGTTAGCATATCAGAATGGAATAGAGTAAAATTGGTTTTGAGAGAGATACAGAAAAGATGAAGTTGCCATTGCATCATGTAAGCGTGTTTGAGGTCAGAATTGAGAACAAACAATGAAAGTCTGGTATGTGACTCGCCTTGTTATTTGCCAAGTATAAATAAGCCAGCTCCTCAAGCATCTCAAAACCTTCATCATCAAGGCCTATAAAGAGAAAAAAAAATGAATTATGCATCAATTTACCTTACACTACAAGCTGATAAACAGGTATACAATGTGTGTAGTTTTCAAACACACAATACACAAGAAAATATGAAGGCATTTCAAGAAAAACTGTAATGTTGTCTTTTAAAGCTCTATCTAGACCAAGACCCAACCACAGTAACTTCCTGGTTGATCCAATCAGGAAGTGCCAAAAAATGCAGTTCTCGGTTTGCTCTTAGATCAACTTTATCAACAGATGGTTTAGGGAACACAAAGTGTTAGCTCTGTTATGCTCATTAAGTAGCCACACTTGCACCATGACTTGCAATATAGCCTACTGACATACACTAGAAGCTAATCTGGAGCACCGGGAGGATTTGGACCGTGAGGGTCGGTGTTTTACAGTCTGAGCATGGTACTGTGTTGAATATCAGTTTAAATCATAGATCATAAATTCTGGCTGCCTGCACTTCACTCCCGCAGCCGGTGTACTCTCCGCTAGACACGGATAATAAAAATAATTGACTCCCGATCACTCCCAGTCCCACTTGATGACTCACTGTCAAAAGTTTTGTACTTGTTAATTGAGTCTTCCACCTGCTCTGGACTCTGAGGTAATATTTTAGGAAATCAACACAAAAACCTAAGACTCATATATGGGAATGACAGAAAGCATTTTTCAAGCACACCCTTGGCTTCTACCTCTCACTATTATAAACGTGTCCCTCACCTCCGGCTGCATCCCTGATCAATTTAAAACAGCTGTTTTTGAGAAAACAAAACAAAACCCTGGCCTCGATCCATCTGTTCTGAAACATTTTTAAATTACATTTTGTGTCCAAAGTCCTGAACACACAAAAAAATAACTCAAGTTGTTTAAGGAATTAACATTTCTGAAAAACTTTGTTAAGAGTCACAAATGAAATCCTTATGCAGGCTGACAGGGAGAACATTACATTTTTGTCTTAGCTGATGTTATCGCTACCTTTGATACCATTGATCATACCACCCTCATTAATTGTTTAGTTTGTTGGTATATCAGGGAAAGCCCTAGAGTGGTTTGTGGTATATCTGTCAAATAGCCGGGGTTTTTTTGTCTCCGTGGGTACTGTATTTTTCGGACTACAAGTCACACTTTTTTTCATGGTTTGGCTGGTCCTGCTAGGCTTCTGTGCCAGTATCTGCTACTCCTACTACTCCTGTACCACTGAAGATGAAAACGGTAATCGAGCAGCAGAAAGAAAGTTTGGAGTGAGGGACTGGCGAAAAGCAGAGGATACTCTAACTGTAATGAAGAAAACAAAAAAAGCTAATCACAGGCTAAAAGCTAGATGGTGACAGCTAGTGGATCAAGTTCATGGGTCCATGGGTGCTAGAACAACGTCCGGGAGAGACTTGTCAACGATGCAGTTACGTCTCCACGCCCCGGTTGTTGCCAAAGTGATGAATATAAATGACTTTGCGGGAGGACCTTTTTGGTGTTACTGCTTCATGTATCTCCCCAAAAATGCAACTTATGCTCCGGAGCGACTTAAAGTCTGGAAAATACGATAACTGTGTCTTCATCAGCTCTGTTGTTTATATGGTGCCTCAAGGATCAATCCTTGGCCTGCAGCTTGGTTCTCTAAGAGCTGTAGATGTCAAATCCTATGTATATTTGTGTGATTATGGGTGTCATGTGGCTAGTGTAGATGTCATAGCTGGAATAGGTTATCTAGTGCCTCCTTTCCCCTACATTGTACAGCTATACTCAACTAAACTCAGCTCGCTTTTGGTACCATGTACATTTCAAGAATTAGTTTTCCACTGAACCCAGTCAATATAAGTGGAATTCTTGGGGTCATTCCTATGTTCCCACAGCCTATGAGGGGAAACTTTCAATGACTTTCACACCTCTTTGTGTCACTGCAGCAAATGGTGCCAGCAACTGGAGCTCCCTGCACCACAAGCCAGCAAAAAAAAAAAAAATGTAGTACCACCAGGTAACAGCTTCTATCCAGATTTTGAAAACCAAAATCCAAAAAAAACAAGTAGATTCAAGTCATACCATGCAGTGGAACAGAGGTAAGGATAATGTATCATTCCATTTCCATTACACACAAGAAAGTAACTTTTCGACTGCATTGCTACTTGCAATGTTATTCTTACACTGATAAAGCACAGCTTTGAAGCAGTAGCAATTCAATTTATTTCTGCCTTTGAAAAGAAGAATATTTAATCTTTGAAAGCAGTCTTTCTAGAAAAAAATATTCTGCTGTCCCCAAGCAGAATATTGCCCTCACTTTGCCGGGGAACATTTGAACTGGGGCAACAATTGACAGTAAGCCAAAAAACCCCACTGTATTTCCTCTGTCGCTGTTGTGTGTTATGGTAAGGATTTTGCTTCTACAAAAATAACTCAAAATGAATATTAACACACACCAAACATCATCTCTCCATTAAATAACAGAGGCAGAATAACTGCTTGTCAATAAGATTGAATTTAAATGCTCTGATGATAAAACAAGTCCACACAGACCAACTGCTAAGCAGGACAAGCAAGAATTCAACAGCCTGTTTGTCCCACCAGGTCCCTGCTACTGTAGCTGTTAAGACAGTTGTACAGTATTTACCATCTGTGGTAAGCCAGTTATTCTGAAGGTTGAGAGTCTCGAGCTGATGCAGATAGGAAATGTGATCCACTGTTATCTGCTCGATTTTGTTGTTCTGGCACCAGGGGACAAAACACAGACAGTAAATACAATGGCAGATGACAGTTTGCACTGGTAACTTCCTAATTTCTGAGCAGAATTACAAAATATGGATGTGTATTAATGCTTATGTGTGTGTGCAGTTGTGTGAAATACCTGAAGAGAGAGCTGACGAGTTTTGTCAGACAGCTCGGAGGGGAACTCTTTGAGGTCGACTCCAGCACAGTCCACTGCCCCTTCGGCCGTACAGCTGCACTCCGGTGGACATTCAAGCAGCTCCGATTTTGACACCACTGACGTGGTGAAAGGCTCCTTTATTGGCTCTTCCTCCTCCTCTTCCTCTGTTTTGAGAGGGGCCTGGCAATTCACTAACACCCAGGCCAAGAGCAGCACACTCAGGGCCTGCAGGAAGGAATGCTTTGGAAAGGCCATGTCCACTGCAGAGCTCTCCTGTTGCATAAGCACATGGACAGTGAAGTTTAAAACATCAGCATTATTGTTTTTCTGGGGGCTGGACTGTGTTAAAGCTACAATGTGCTACTTTTTGGCCATTAAAGCAGTGCTAGGTCATTTTTATACTTTGAGACTTCTTGATCAATGTAGGTAATTATTATTTCGGATGAGTGAGATGCACCATGTTCCAGTAAGGCTTTCAGATAAAGTTTTTATCAGCTGGGTTCTCACTTCTTGTAAGTACTCGTTGGGTTTAGGCAAGGGTAGAGTGTTCAGGAGGCAGGACATGACACAGATTACACCGCGGTAATGGAGACACGATGTAATTTTGTCATAAGACTCTCCCTGAAACTCGTTGTCTCTCCAATTCGACATTTTTGTTGTTGTTTTTGTGTAAATCACCCTTCTTCTTCACCCTCTGAGGTTTGTTTACATTTGTATTAAACTGAACAAAATAGTTTTGTGAAAAACAAAAATGCAGCAATTGTCTCATCTAAAATCTTCCCTTCTTAGTCATTTATTTAGTCAGCCAAAGTGAAAAATCAGAAAGTTGAAATGTATTTCCTTCACTACCATTTTTTGTGAATATATAATGCTAACGCAATCAGGAGTTCCACTGAATTATCCGTATGAGGTCTTTCTTATGTTTCACAGCAGTCTTTTTGACACAGCAAACAGGTCCAATTTAATGTTTTAATCCACAGTAACTCTGGTTCGGTTAAACTGCAGCTAAGATAATCAGATACTAAGTGATTCAGAGATCCATCAAGGGTCAAACAAAGATGAGGCCGTTCATTTAAAACAACAATGGCTGCTCCTAAAGAGGTTAGCATATAAGCTACAATAGAATCAGTTTTATCAGAACTGGCAAGTTTTTCTACACTGAGAGAAAAGTACAATACTCAAGGCTTTTCTTGATGGAAAACATGTTTTCTCTCTTCTCCTGGCCGACTTTGGTGGGAGTTTGATAAACAGATGGTTCATCCAATCAACCGCCAGGTATGTTTTGAAAGTGTCTGTCCTTTTTCAGACAGTTTCCAATGACGCCTTCGTCAGATTGTTCTGTGTATTAGACCATCTGACGAGTAAAGGTTAGTACTACTCAGTCTTGAAAATAGTGAAAAAAATAGAATAAGTTGCATTACAAATAAATGATGCCTTAATCAAGTACTTGACTTGTACGGTGTCCAATTTATAAACAGCTCTTAATGGACAATTTGAACTCAATAATCATTATTCATAAAGTACATTTTGACATGTCACAGTCGGAAAAGCACAGGTGTGAATCATCAAATGAATGATGGCTGAATTTGATTAGGTGCTTCAGTTTCAGAGTCCTGGTATCATTCATGCTGGCTCAATGAAATACTGGGACACTTGAATAGAACAGAGCCACTGACGTTATAATGGCTGAAAAAAAGACCTATTATATGCAGCTTGCAGGAAAAGACAGGTAATCCTATTCTGTTTTTCAGACACTGATCATGAAGCCATGCTTTACATTATCTAACTCCCAGCCATGCTAGCAGTGGGCCTAAGGCATGCTCTCCCACTTCTGTCCAGAATAAAATGTCTCAACATTTAAAACTAAAAATTGGATGTATTGTTATGAAATTTGGTGCAGACAAATTGCAGACATTTGGTGATCATGTGACTTTTCCTCTTGCACCATGATCAGGTTAATATTTCAGTTTGTTCAGTACTTTGGTTTATGACCAGTATAGGCGTACCTGTAAAACCAATGTCAATCCCAACTGCCTCATTTGCTTTATATTAAGTTAGCTAATGTCAGCATGCTAACATGCTAAACTAAGATTGTAGCATGTTAAACTAATAGCTACCATCTTAATATAAATATGTTAGCCTTGTGATTGTGAGCATGTGAGCATGCTGATATTAGCATTTAAGTACAGCCTTTTGTTATGCTTTTGTAATTCTGAGGAACAGAGCTCAGATCCACATCAGTCTTATCCTTTTCTCGTTAGACATCATGATCTTGTGAGCTCCAATGTATTTTACTTGCAGATCAGTCTGGTAATGTGCGGCGGAGAAATTTGGAGAAGTTTGAAATTTGGATTTAAGTGTGACGCAACGACAAGCGACTGTTCAGTGTAAACAACATGGCCACTTTCACGGATGAGATGAGCGCAGCTATGGAGCAAGCCGCTCGCTAACGCTTGTTTCTCTTGGATCCTTCTGTTGGAATATGGACCGAGCACCTGAAATTGTGCCTTTTATCCTTAAATTCACGTTACACAAACGGCAAATATCCTTTACCCACATGTTCTTTATTTTCTGAGCTTTGCATCGACGCTCTGTTAGCACGTGATACGCTTCGTTGATCTGATTGGTTGATTTGGCCCGTATGTTGGTGATAGACAGATGGTTTATCCAATCAGCAAACAGTATTTCCGCCCCTTCCCAAAAGATCTCCAAACCAGAGTTCGCAGATGGATATGCTGAGCAAATGAGAATCAATCCATCTGGCTGAGTCAGGTTAATCCTTTCAATGAATGCAACATGAATGCTCCTCCAAATATGTTTTTGCCATGACAGTTTGTCAGCCAATGCTCTCAATTTGTTGATTTCCCGTTTATCCATTTGCTTGCACACTTGATGACATCAATCATTTTTTCTATAATATGAATAGAGGAAGGTGAGTAAATGACCAAGGTTGGGCTTAAAACCTACAGATGTTAACAAATAACCGAAAGGTTGTGTTACAAACTGAATTATGGGAAGTGTAGGATCCAGGGTTTTTGGATCACCCATACTACCACAAAAATTTCCTAATATTTAACCTTTTCCTTTTTAATCCTTTTCTCTCAAGTTAAGCATTTGACCCTCTATTTCTCCTGAATGGGGATCAGGGGGAGATCGCAGGTCAATAGATGGCACATAGAAGTGAATCATCTTAAAGCTGGGATCCTGAAGATTAATCTTAGATGCCAAGTCAGGTTTATCTAGTCCAAAATCTGTAATAATCATTGTGTTTTTGGTTGAAGGTTCAGGGTGAATGAGGGCCTAAAACATTATGATGGATGTTTATGAAGGCCATTCTCATGCTCTATTATGTCTCAGCTGTTGCAGGTTGCTGCAGCAATTTTTATATTGATACCATTTGTTACACGGATTTGGTGCTAAATTTAGTCATATTTAACCACTTGAATTGATTTTAAAAAATGGCAGAAAACCAAAAAAAATACCACATTAAGACACCCAGATCTTGAGGATCACCATAGAAATATCAATGCTGTGGTATGGGATAAAAAGATATATAGTGTTACGGGAATTACAATTAACATGTTTGGGTTTTAAAACATGGGACAAAACACATTCTTTATCTCCTCATGATGCAGAAGTTTTCTTTATCTTTGCCTAAAATGTACAGCCGTGTATATCTTGTGAAGAAACTTTCCTTTATCGTGTGATACAAGTGGGACTGAAATTTATAATTATGACTCTGTGAAACTCAAAGCACATGACAAGTCGGCCTCTGTATTTAAACTCTACAGAACCTGACCCTGGGGCCACTCTTCGAGACGGGAGCTGTTTGTGCAGGCGTTTTGAAGAGGGCTTTCTTCGCAAAGCAATGATTTGGAATGAACTCACATGGAGGAAGCCGATCTTATTGTTTCTTCATCTTTCTTGATTGACCTTTATTGACTAATTTTAACAATAGACATTTGACTTTGATTGGATAGCCAATTCTTTTGTGTGTTGTGTACTGAGAAACCCACTTTTTGTAAATTTAGCTAAAGCCACTCATTCTCTGAATGGCCTAGGTCTCTTGTTTTTGGTAGTAACATTTCATGAGGCTGTGATTATCACTACAAGGGAATTGCTACTATGGGGACAAACATCATCACACATGAACACAATTGGGCTCACTGAATCCACGATAGTCTTAGCTTTACAGTCAGACCCAATTTATGTAAATACAAGACTGTTTATGGACCCCAGTATGCAAACATATTCAAATACTATACTTTAGAATAAAATAACATATGAACTTAACACAAACTGCTTGTTTTTGCAGCAAACAATCTGGATTATCATAAAGTGTGCACGTCTGTAAAGAGGAGACTCATGGGTACCCATGTAACCCATTTTCATTTAGATGTATGGAGGTCAAGGGTTCCCTTTGAAAACTGCCATGCCAGTTTTTTCCCTCACCAAAATGTAGCCTTACTTTGGAGCGTTATTTAGCCTCCTTCCCGAAAAGATAGCATTAGGTGGTTGGCACTAATGGACAGTTGTCTAGTTCCATATGATAACACCTTTACTCTTTTTTTAAAAGGGAGCTACGGCCTTGTAAAGACAGTAATGTTGGACGGGACTGGAGCCAGCACCTCCACGGGTCTTTCAGGGTTAAAGCAAGCAAAAATACATGTTTTTCAAACCACGCATACTGGTCTACTACTGCAGGACCATTTATATTTCCAAAATTGTATCATTTTGGAGGGTTGCATTGTTTACCCACCGGGCCAGCACCAAGAGACAGCTGGTTCTCTGTCCCTTCACTCTGATGTGTCTGAAACTTCAGTCCTCACCAACTAGAAGGACTAATTTGAAAAGAACATAAGCATCACTCATCACAGCCCAATCTATTTCATTTCCAATCATTCACACTATTAAAAGAACATCATATGGCATGGGTGAAATAGAAAAATGTCAATCTAGCCGTCTGTTATTGTCTGACAAGCACAAGGACAGCAGTGTTGATGTGAGGCTAGTGCTTGGTGAAAGCAGGAAAAAGCCCTCTAATCTCGCCTACACCGATGTTGATAGAAATGTTCCAAGTGGGCACTCAAGGCAGCAACCTATAAAAGCCATCCATCAGAAGATCAATTTCGGTTTGTTGCACCACACCAACTTCCTGAGGGACTGTGGCAAACACAAACATGTGCTCACATACAGAAATTCCACACAGCAGCATGCGTACACCCACAGCAAATGATGTAAAAGCCTGTGCACTTTCCCGTACTTTCCATATCCCCGCACAACGTGGATCCTGACTAGAATAAAAACATCAGAGAATGCAGGGGTCAGCATTCAACAGCTCCCTCATGTTGCCATATAATTTAGAGCTTTACAAAAGCATTTATTAGCAGAGATGCTAAGCATTTTAAAAGTCATCATCTTAGTTCATGCTCTTTCTCAGCTGAGCAGAGGTAGTGAAGAGGTTTTACTGCACTGTTAGTCTGGATTGTCTGAAATAACATGCATGGATGAGTGACGCTGACACTTACAGCTTAGTCTCCACAAAACATAACAGCCACCCATAAAACATGAAGCAGTAAAGTGTGCAAAAGCAACGCTCTGGTCTATTACTTTACCCTGTACGACCAACGTTTGCTGAAACGCACTGAAGTCTGACGTCCAGTCCAAACACAGGCTGTCCCATAGCAGGCGAGGAGTCACACAGCCACACCAGATACCCTCCAGATGTGAGAGAGAAAGCGAGCGAGGGAAGGTTAAGAGAAAGAAGGGAAGGAAGGGGAACATCGAGAGTGGAAAGGAAGGGAGTGAGTAAGAGAGACAGCTATGACCTGAACAGGAGCCAAAAACACAAATTCTTTCCTTTTTTTCTCGTCCCCCCCCCCCCCCCCCAGAATTTATTTTTTCCCCTTAAAAGTAGCAGTTCCCGTTTTAGTGTAATATGTGTTGTGATAACTTCATAAATTTTCCTCTGGGTTCATCAAAAACTTTCCAATCCAACGTGATTGAAGTAAGATTATGATCATAGACTTGAGGATAGGAGGCCTCAAATAGGTGCGTATAAATCTTGGATAAAACGACACATTTTTGTTTTCCATTGGACACAAAGGAAATTATTGATAAAAGATGTTACCAAGATGAAAAAAAACAGTGCCTCTATCTGTTGACATCTTCTGAGATAACTTTCATGTGGGGAAGAGATGAGTATCCCAGTAATAAATCTGAGGTGGAAATGTAGCTTGCCAAAAAGGGGCGACAGGATATGATCTAATGTCCCACGTGTTTCTGGATTCTGCCTTTTCTACAACAAGCCCACCGCCCGTTAGACACAGTGTGTGAACATCTGCTGCCATTACCATTTACATGCTGTAGAGTTCTGCAAGGATTCATCACCATTGGTAGTCAAAATATGCTTCAACTAGTTGTTTTATTTTATTAATTTCAAACCTCATTTCTTACCTTCCGCTCATGATTAAAACTATTTAATCAATCTGTGTGTGATCAATCATTAAAGCCATATTTCTCATCTCCATTACCTCAGTTAATTTTGTTTTTCGTGCAGAAGGCAGTAGAATAAAACAGCTTAAAACAAAGTACATCCATGTTGCCCTACAAAGCGTAAAATGTTCTAAGTACATGGCCGAAATTGAGTTCATTTGGCTTTTTGATGTCTGCACCATATATACAAGTGTGCTACCATTATGAGAGGGATAGAAAAGAGGATCAAAGCATCTTTTGTCTGTACAGTGAATATGAAGCTACTGTCAAGAGACAGCTCGACTGGGAATGGGGAAACAGCTAGCCTGGCTCTGTCCAAATGTAACACCAAAACCGCTAAAGCTCAGTTATTAACATGTTATAACTAACTAAAACTGAAAAGTAAGTGCAAGTTAGTTTCTTATGGGGGGTGGGGGGGTTATGCTGCTATTTCTTGGGCAGGAGCAGTGACTTCCTGCTGAACCAAGCAGCAACCTACGGTGAAGAAAAATGAAGCCACCACAGAAGTACCAAAACCTGCAGTTCTTCAAACTGCCACAAGGCCAAATTGTAACTTTGCTACCAGAGTCTGCGCAGTAGTGATCATGCTCTCCTACGCAGGAGATAAACTTAAGTTTGGGCCAACAATGCCCCCCAAAAAAGTTTCACCTTGCCTTGCAGGGCTTCTGTACCAGCTTTACTTTTTTAATTAAAAAAAAAATATTTTTATTGTATTTTTCAAAAAACAAGACACACAGAACTGCTCAGACATGAAAGAAAAAAGGAGAGAAAAAAATCAGAATGTGGGTACAGTAAATAGAGAAATGTTATTGAAATAATAAATGACAGTTGGCACATTTTCTGACCAACCCCTTCCCTATCAATTTCCCGCAGCAAGACGCGGCAGGATCCAGATGACAATCAATACAGAGCATACAAACACAACAAGGCTAGAAGGTGCTAGAAGTGAGCACTAAGAAACAAAGTTAAGAAAAACAGGCTAGGATGATTGGGGAAATCCATGAAGCAAGGAGGATGACAGCGTGGGCCCAATATGCTGCAAGTAAGGGTTCCAGACCCTATAGAAAGCATCCATTTTGGTGTGAAGCATACATGTGATGTATTCACTAGGAATGTATTCCATGACGATGTTGTGCGAGTTCACCCTGAGGGGGACGAGTAGAATTTTCTTTCTAGTTAGTATATTGAAAAGTCTCCTTTGTTTACTGTCAGGGATCTGATCATCCGGGAGACCAAGTATCTGGCACAAAGGCATAGGCACACACTCAGTTCATTTACAATACTAGACCAGTACATTTGCATTACATTTACAACTTCACACATGACCATAGGCGGTGAAAGTAATCACCAGTCTCAGAATTGCATTTCCAGCCAAGCAGAGAACTAAAAAGCAGAGTCCATTTTGTTCTTGACAACAGGTGTTATATGTCTGCGATGTACAATTCTGAACTGTATGGATTTGGTGCGATTACACACAGATTTTCATGGCCTGAGACCAGACTTCCCGCAATCATCTGCCAAGATCCCTCTCACAAGCTTACTTGGTGGCTTGTGAGGTATGAGGAGAATAAGAGTTTAAGGCTCTGTAAAAAACAGTAATGCATTTTGACTGACAGGACTTAATATAGCGTCCCCAACCAGACTATCGAAGGTCCGTGCTCCAGGTATCAATGAAAACGTGTACCTCCTCCGGCGTAAAAACCTCTTTTTGGAGCTCCTGTGTGTCACCTGTAGAGTAGCCGGGAACAGCATAGCATATGGCATCCCTCATTCTTGCAGTCGCTGTTTTACCGCATCCTGTGCCTTGTGTCTCTTTATCACTGTTGAGGAGAAATCGCTGTAAAAAGAGGCCCCGGCTCCATTGTAGATTAAGCTACCGTCCTGGCTCATCCGGTGCGCTGTTTCCATAACCCTCCGTTTGTCTCTGAACACGTGAAATCAGAGCAGCAGTGACCTGGGGCTCCTGTTCGAGTCCGGCTTTGGTGCGAGGGTGCGGTGGGCTCTCTCCAGCTTTATGCGGCCGACTTTTTGTGGTGATCTAACCATGATTCATAAAAATCCACCGGCTGCCCAGTCTCCGTGTCCTCTGGCAGGCCGATGACTCGAAGTTTTAGGTGCCGGCTATAGTTCTTGGCCATGTCCAGACTTTATCCTCGGCTCTTGTGTCACGGTGGAGTTTTTAAAGGCTAATAGCCTAGTCTCCGCTTCATTTAGCCTCTGCTAGCGGCCTGGATCTCCTTGGCATTCTTGTAGATGGTCTTTGTTGGAGGGCTGAGTTCATCATCAATAACTTGTATAATGTTGTGGGTCATTATGCTCAGAGCTTTAGCAAGGGCAGGGTCAAGCCCATCTGTGGCTTCAAATTCGGCCTGGACGCCATCTTTTCTTGCCACCGGGCTCAGTCGGGACGTCTTTTTTGTCTTTGTTTACTCTGGTTCTTCCAATTTTGTTGAAAGACTGTGGCCAAAAGTTTATCAAGGACATCGCCTGTCATGTTCATAAGAAAAATTACCGGTTGTTGTCAGGATAATGATAAAGTTGGCACTGAGTGGCATGGAGCTCTGGCACAAGCGTCTGCTTAGCTCACCGCCATCACGTGACCCCCCCAACTTTACTTTTAGCAGAAGTAAAAATGTTTACATCCTTGTTTTGGTCTCTATAACTAAGCATCAGTGGTTTTCTCCCTTTTGTATTGCATTTAGTAATCAACTTGAATGGACTTTACTATGAGAGGAGCTGGTAGATGGGCCAGTAGTCAAGTCTTTCAAAACTATTTTAATAAACTGCTGGCTGTACCTTAAATGTCCCATATTCTGCTCATTTGTATGTTTATACTTGTATTTTGGATTTCCACTAGAACATGTTTACATGCTTTAATGTTGGAAAAAAAATGATTTTTCTTGTCTTCCTTTAATTTCCATGAAAACAGCATGTACAATCTGTGAAGATCAGTATATTTTTTGCAGGTGTTTTGTAGGTACTACATGTAAAAGCTTGACATTTAGGTCATTATAACCTTTGTGTTTGTCAGGAGGTTTACACAGCTGATTCTGATTCTTAACTGATTCTGTAGGTAAAAGCAGCTAAATGTATCCCCAAAACCAATTTAGAATTGATGTAGAAAAAATGGTAACACTTTACTTTATGGAGTACTTAATTGCCCTCAAATTCCCTTGTATTTTGTTTAATAATTTCCTAGAAAGCAGCCGGTATTTAACTGTCAGTTCTTATGTTTCTAGGATACAACTGCTAAAAGTGTTAAACAAAAAAAAAAGAATGCTTTTAGTGTATTGCTACAATAACCCTATGTATAACCCCTGAATGCTCTCTCCATCAGAGCCAGGGATGCAAATGTTGCCTTCAATGTCACACAGTGTACAAACACAAACCATCCACCTACATCACTTCAGGGACATTAGCACAATCGGCTCCTTCACCAGTGAGTCTGACATTTACTTTGATTTGACCTGAAACTAAATAAAGGTTTTTATCAAGTGCATCTGGACTCACTCAGTGCTGAGCTGATGCAGTGAAGCTTCTCAAAGAGAACTCTAGTGTTTTCGGGAATATAAATCTCCTGTTTAAAGCTGTTTCTGCTGGAACTGCACTGAGTGCAGACAAGAGTGAAGACAGTGATGAATGCTTGTACTGGGGTGGAGGGTACGAGGTCCCTTGCAGTTGTGAGTGATGGGGTTTTGAGAGTCTTGCTTACTGATCACATGCCTACTGAGCTGCTGTTTTCAGGGTGAGAGAGAAAGACACACAAAGGTTCGTAGCCTATGAGTTAAAAAAAAAACCTTGAGCCATGCTCTGGTTATTACTCATCATATTTCTTGGCAGGCTGTTCCCCTCAGAGGGGCTCTGGTCACTGCAACGTGTTTTTAAGAAGTTTCCACTGTTTCAGTAGAGCACGTTCAGACAACTTTCTTAAAGCAATGGCCGCTCCAACAGATTCATTTCACAACAGGTTATGTTTCATGTCATTCTTCAGGACACTGCACAGAACAGCAGGGATCATGTAAGCTATTACAAAGACACACCGCTGCCCCTGCTGTGTTGCTCATATTTTTTAGTTTCTATCAATTGCAGCTTGGATATTGCCTGCTCTCTTTGCAGCTGAGGTCCTGCCTGCTTTTGTATAAACATTATATTATAACAACCTTATTGTAATACTAAGATAAACCCTATAATCCTTTTCATCTTTTACTTGGACAAACTTTTCTAATGAGCGCTGCTTTTTAAAGGGCAGCTCTCTTCATTTCAAAACAAGGCTTCAAGTCCCACCCAGACTGTGTTTGTAATGTAAAAAGTGTCCAATAAAGCTTGTCAGCTGCTGCCCTATTAGTCATCGCTGTTAAACCGACCCTGCTAATCCCACAAGTGTGACATGTATTACACAACATTTAGAGCATGCAGTCTATATGTTGTCTAATATACTACAAGCTAGAATATCCTGTTGTTTTTCTGCTTGTTGTATCGATAAATGTTTTTTGGTGGTTATCGCTGCTTCAAACTAGTTCATCTTCTGCTCGTTCGAAACAAACCCATGGGTTTTGGACTCATCTCGCAGCAGATAATCATTTCTCAGAAATGTGTACAAGTTGAATTGCAGCCGTGTTAAGTCTCAGATACTGACAAACATTTCAATCAGGTCAGGGTTAGGGTGACAACAGAGCAAGCAGACACCATGGAAGATCAGTTTTGGCCTTAATATACGAGTATCACAACACATTAAGCAGTTGTGACCGAGGCACCCTGATTTTAGGTCATAAACCCTGCCCCCTCCATATTAGCCGATGGGACATGGACCAAATTAAAAACACAACGTAAACCTCGTTTTTTTTGTAGGTTTGGTTTTAATTAGTTATTCAATGCTATAAAATTCACGATTGGTCAGGCGGGTGTATTCAAGATTCAAGAAAATGTTATTTAGGGTAGGAAATGGGGGGATAACAGGAGGAGGGGAGGAGGAGAGGATTAAAAAAAGGCAGCCCCCACATTGTGCTCCTGTGGGGAGTACAATGTGGGATTGTGAAAATACCTCAGCACATAAGCACATATGAGCACACTTTACAACAAAAACTCTAAACAGTTTGCATCAGGTGAGGGGGGAAAAGGTGGGGGAGTTGTTCCAACGCAGACAGGCAGCCAGCCGCAGCGCAGCCGAAGCCGTCTCCAGCGCAGCCATCTCCAGGGCTGCATGCGGGCTGCATGTGGACCCAGCCTGTTGCACTAGCACGTGAAAGCGGCGAAGGCATGGGCTGAGGGAGGGTAGTGTTTAATATGCATTTATGTATGTGTCAATGGATGCGTGTGCAATCATAGGCCTGAAGAGTCGGCCCGTCCAGTCTCCCAGTCAGTGTCTAAGTTCACAGGATGTCATCGCGATAACACAGCAAGTTGCCATGGAGACGTCCTTGATCGGGTCCCAGACAGAGCCAACAATCCCTGGGTGTCCGTGAAGGAAGGGAGGTGGAAATAGTGGGCGAGCGTCACACACCAGCAATCTCAGGAGGAGTAGATCTGGCGGCGGCCTTGACCAGGGCAGCTGCCATCAGGGCCCGAAATGCAGACTAGATTATGATTGTCACCGTCTTCCAAAATTTCTGATACACCCGGGCAATGCCTAATCCAATCAGCATGAAGCCTGTTATCATGGTTCCGAATATGTAGATATCTTTGATGTCCTCAACGGAAAGAATGGCCAGGCACACAACCCTCCACTGCTCCAACGACTCCGACGTGTAACCAGATGCGAACGTTCCGTCGGGACAGACAGGTTCCCCCAAGCCCGAGCTTCTTGTCGAGAAGATTCTGTCAATTGCGTTCAGAGACCAGTTGACCAATCCCATGATTTTAGTGTTGGAGATCAATGTGGAGAGAGGCTCCCAAAGTATGAGACAAGACAAGACAAGACAGGCAAAGCAGGGAAGATAAGGAGCGTACGCCTTCGTAGAGAGCCAAAGAACTTGTGCATTGACGTCACATCGATGACGTGACTCTACCACCCAATCACTACAGCGTAGACTCTGGTTGCAAAATTACAATTTTGTATCCGGGATATTTTGGCTTCACTTTTTTAGAGCGGGACAAAGTGGAGCTGCATTATCCATCTTTAAAGGCTATGGGGTCCAGGCTGTAAGCTCCAAAAACAACAGATCCCCTCCTGGTAAACAGTCATGTCTTTAAAATTCCCATTGGCACTACAGACTTACTGTTTGTCTTTGCCAGAGTCCAACCAGCTGTGTAGTACTCCCCATGACAAGTACAGTGAACTTCATGTGTAAAGTGGGTTGAGTCCCCCTTAAACACACATTTTTATTGGGGGGGGGGATTATCAAGCAAAATGATCTGCAATTTGACAATTTCTTCAAGCCTTTTAACCACAAGGTTCTTACTTCAGCTTGTGAGCATTTCAGATTAAGATTACAGCATTAATGACGTTATTCTTCTTCTTTTAAATAAAGCTTTGCTGCAAGTAGCCCAACATTTCTAATCAAATTTAAATGTAACATAAGAAAAACAAAAAGTACAACACCAAAAGCATTCATTAGTAACCAATGAAATAACACCACTGTGAATACGGAGTAAAAGTGCAAGAGTCGAGCCAAAGCTGCAGTGGAATTTGGGTCAGAGCTAGTTAACAGATTTGTCTTTCAGCCATGCTCCTCCGTTTACAAAGGAAAAACTACAGCGTGGCAGTCTGGAACAAGGTCGCTGCAGTGTTGGGAAAGTGCAGGGTCCTCTCAAAAGGGGAACATATGCAGGCCCAGCCAACAGTGACATCCAAGTACAGTCAGGACTGAACAGAGGGCCATTATTGTGGAGGGTCTCACTGAATATACAGTCCAACAGGACCCTTATGTTGCCATTTTTTGTCTATCTTATGGAGCTAGGGATGTAATCAAGTGAATTTAATGTCTACCCTTCACACTGATTCCCACCATTTGATCATAAAAGTCAAGGAGCCCTTATTTACATATCTAGGCCAAATTGTTGTTAAAGGGATAGTTCAGATTTTCGTTGAGTGTGCTTGTATGAGGTACTTATCCATAGATGGGGGTCGGCACGCCCTCATTTTGGAGGAGCAGGCATGAGGACAGGTATGGAAACCTAAGAAATGAACTGCTGTGGATGGGGGCAGCAGATAAATGTAGTTTAACACCCAAAAAATCTGTTTAAACCAGTGGCAATTGCTCTAAGACTGCAAGGGAAGTTCAGCTTCCCCTAAAATGTCACCAAAATAAATAAAAAATGGTGAAATGTGTACTGCTGTGTGTACATTTCATTGACCAAATACGTGCTATAAGCCTTCATCTTTAGTTCAGAATCAGCTCCTTATCACAGGTAACCAGAGCAACTTCCTTCTCATCCATCCCCACAGCCCCACAGCTCTTTACACAATCTGACGCTCAGCTTCTACTGACTTCAAAGGGGAAGCGTAGAGCGGGTTGTTCCACTGCAGCCAAACTAGACGCTCATTGGATAAAGGATTTGTCCCGCCCATCGGACGCTCAGCGTCTGGGGGTCTATGGGACAGTGGGCTGGCCCGGACGCTCGGCTTCTGCATGTTGATTGGATGAGCTGTCTGTGGTGGAATTCTTTTTTGATTGACAGCTAAATGAGCAAATCAGTGATCTTGAAGAATAAACATCCAGCGGAGCATTTTCCAAGTTTTTCATTCCGTTGTTCTGAACTGATCCGGAGACTTTACCGATCCCCAAAGACTTTGTCTTTGTTAAAAACGACTAGTCTAGTGTTTGGTGACTCTGTTCTGTCACTTTGCGGTTTCTTTCCCCAACGAGCAGCAGCAGCTGAGGAGCTTCTCCCCCCGTCACTCACACTCACAGGCGGTCATACTTCACAGTAGCCTGGCGCAGCAGCTCCAGCTGGGCCAAGGCCGTTTAAACTGCCTAGCTCTGCTGCCATTGAGAGGACACTGGTCAAGTCCCTGGAAAAGACGGCTAGTTGGTACGACAAGGTCACAGATAATTTTCTTGAAAAGGAACAAAGGGTAGAACTTACATATAAATAAACAAACACATTTATGGTGTAGGCCGGAAAAACAAGCTTCCCCACATGAAAGACCAGCAGCCGCCACTGGTTTAAATGTATGCTAGATTTAGAATATTTTAACGTCTTTACCTTGCTGTCAGACAGCCCTGTTTAAGTTTATACAGAGGAATGAAGCCGTTATCTATGCTCTCTTCAAAGCCACCAGACTCTGTTGACAAAAACAGGAATTTTACCTCACAGAACTCAGGAGAGTTGCTGGTCTACCACTGCCTCTATTGTTTATTTTAATTGTTTTGTTTTAACCCTAACCATGAGTCTGGTAGCTTTAAAGAGAACATAGATAATGGCTCAAACTTAAACATGGCTGTCTGACAGCAAGGTGAAGCAGTGAAAATATTCTGAATATAGTGCACACTCAAACCGATACTGATCTTTTTTTTTAGG
Organism: Echiichthys vipera; assembly: GCF_963691815.1. Taxonomy (NCBI): domain Eukaryota; kingdom Metazoa; phylum Chordata; class Actinopteri; order Perciformes; family Trachinidae; genus Echiichthys; species Echiichthys vipera. Next base: position 29,133,578 of record NC_139828.1, on the reverse strand, counting down.
TAGCTTAAATACATTCAGCTGCTGCCCCTGTCCACAGCAGTGCATTTATTAGGTTTTCGTACCCCTCCTTCTGTCTGCTTCTCCAAACTGGGGTTGTGTGCTGACCATCACATACACCCCACACAATGACACAAAATCTGAGCTATCCCTTAAAGTCTACTGTAGTTATTTCGGGGCTATTTTGAAACATAAATCCAATGGTGTGTGTGCTAAATACAATAACTGCTTGAGAAAAACAGACCCAGGTCAAGACCACCCAATGGATGTTGCAGCAAATGCAAATTTATTCATTAGAAATATTTTTAAGGATCCATACAGTGATAGTACAGCAGAAAATTACAACCCCCCACTGTTCAAACGTTGGGCGGCCACAGTGAAAAACTACGTCTATGTTGTTGGCTTAAAACCTTAGAGCAAACTGCAAGTCTGGGACGAGGAGGCACTTAGACTGTTGTGTCCATGATTGTGGAAAATGACATCAATCGGCTCAACTCAAAACATTTCCAGACACTCAAAGAAAGATTTTTTTTATGGGAAGTTATTGAAAACTGTACATAACTGAATTAGTATCTATAAGTAGGGAGCACCGGTCTCTACTGTAGTGTACTGACATTATTATCATGAGAGGGACATGATTAGAAAATTAATTAATATCCATCTATCTTATTTTCCTGTTATATTGGCAAGGCTGCTGACTAATCCCCTGGTCGCTCAGTGAGTAGGGAAAGTGGTTCAGTCCTGTGATGGGAAGCTTTACGGACACTGATCTGGAACCAGACTGCTTGCTGTTAAATTCTTGGTGGTTGATTCAGTGTTCAGAAGTGTAGTTACAGCCAGCTCCGACGTCTTGTCTACAGCTTGGCTTTGCCTGGCTGCAGCTGCAGGCTCTGAAGCTTCATGGCCAGTCCCATGTTCCCTGTGATCTTCAGCTTGCCCTGGAAAAACGCCTGTGAATGAGAGAGGGTGAAAAACGTCATTCGGAATCTGAAGTACGCTTTGGTCTGTGTCAGAGAGAACTACATGCTGCTAGTCTTATGAGTTACCGTGAGAGATTAACTCGACCCAGGCAAAGTGGGGCAACGGCAACAACAGCTTATGAAATGTCAGGAAAGTGCATGGCACACAGGCACAGAGGGGCAGAGTTAGAGAAAAGAACGCTTGTGGACTGGACTGCAGGAGGTTATTATATGATCACTAGACACTCAGAGTAGAAATTCTTAGAATATTAAGTTCTAAGAAGTAGAGGTAGACCGATTAATCGACTAGCCAATTAATCTGGAACGGTTTCTGGTATTTCAAATAATCTGTATCAGCCAAAACATGAGCAGGTGAAGATGATTACGTATGCGCACACAGAGCATGTAATATACGTAAACAAACGTGTTCTTATCATTATTACTATTGTTTATTTTTTTAACTACTTAGATTATAGCCATCTGCCATGTGACAGTGTCACAAACAAACAAAAAACATGCTCCGTGACAGTTTAGGGAAGATGCTAAAAATGTTTTGAGCCATGGACTATTACTACAATGAACTATTATGTACCTTAGGCTACTTTAAATATTTCCCCAAATTGCATCCATCATCTGTGTTTTTTGTTCAAAATATATTATACTGTAATGGAATTATAGAACAAATTACTTTAAAATGGTAAAATACTACCCTTGTAATAGTTTCTAAAATGGCTGAGAAATCTGAACCCTTATTCATTTTTTGTATCATTTGTTATTATTAAACTGTTATATTTTATCAGAAACAAGCAGCATGCTATATCAGCCATCGGCTGCCCTGATTTCTAAAGATATGCATTGGCACTGGCCATACAAAAACCTATATCTGTCGACCTCTTCTCAGAAGAAAAGTTATTAACTTGTTTTTGATTAAAAAAACATCACGCAAAACCTTTCCAAATTTATGACGGGAGATAAAGCAGTGGAGAAACGTTCTTGGAGCATGTCACAGTGCAAGTCACACAACTCTTCCATCCAGTACAAAGAACGACCTTAGCGGGCTGAATGATTCACTGCTTTTGTACAAAATGATTCAGAGTTGGAAAAACACAGCGTGACAATCAGAGAGCTGATGCTCTGTCAAGATAAAAGATTCAATCAGTTCCCCAGTGAAACATTCTGTATTTGCAAACAAAAGTTAAAGAGACGGTGACTGTTTTGGCATTGCCAACGTCAAGTTTTTACTCCTTTTAAAATCATTATAATCACAGTTGGGTCACATTACGCAAAAGCAGTCTATACTCGTGGTAATTTTTGCCATCAGTAACATAACGTAAAGTTGAGCCAATCTACAACATGTGGAATGCTGCTGCAGCTTTTGTTGCTGCTGTCACATAGAGCACTTGCTCAAATGTTAAGAGTTCCATTATCCATGAATCATGATTAAAAACAAATACTGTGTTTTCTATAGGAAAAGCTCAACTACTGTACGATATTTTCTTGAGTTTCCTTTGAGTGAAATGCTCTAAATGAATTGTGTGTCCAGAGCTTTCATTGTGAAAGGTAAGAAGCAAGAAGTGGAAAAAATCAACCTTGATTTGACTTTGTTGCTGTGTAATATTTCTGTGTGAATGTACTTGAAAACAACAATTCACAAATATATACTGATGCGCAAATGGATCTTACTAAACCCCCCCCAGACCTTACTCATCTCTCTCCCTGTCTGTCCTCGCTGTGTCTTCACTGTCATGTCAAATTAAAAGCCCTCGCAGAGTCGTGTAATTGACTTCATGCCATTTCAAGCAGCGGAGGATATTTACTTTTCCAGCTGCAGGCTGCCGCTACCAAATGTACATAGAGGAAACTCTGACACATTAGTTGGGAGACCATGAACAAAACTGGCAGCCTTAGAGGGATGGCTTGCTTTACAGTAAAACCTATATTCATACAGTCATTCTATGAAAGCAGCCTCCATTGTGGTAGCGTGGCAGTGAGTTTCAAGAGACAGGGTGTCGAGTTGCTTTATCTGCATTAAGTTGAGGTCAAGGCTACTTCATGCCAATCAGAAAATCAATGATTTTCTGATAATGAGAAAAATACAGAATCTTGCCAGCCATATCCTTAAGCACTAACATGTTGGAGAACATCTGATGCTGAAATAAGCTGAGACATAGACCAGGCTCCAGACTGCAAATGATGGCATTTTGCGACCAAAAATTGGGAGTGTGCGACTGAATTTAACATGTGCGTGAAACATGTAAATTCTAGTGATTCATGAAGCATTTTCTTTATTTTCTGAGTCCACTAGATGGAGCTCTCTGTTCAACAAAGGGTTGATAACACACTGAATAACCATTCATTGGGCCCTTTTCTTTGAACCAAGAGCTCCATCTAGTGGACTCAACAAATACAACTAATGCTTCATGAAGCTTCATTTGGACACCAGTGGTAGATTCACTAAAACTGCTGAGAGCGAGCTGGCATGAAAGATAACCATCTGTCATCCTGTCTTACTCTGCAAACTCTTACCTGCAGAGAGGAGATGAAGTATTAACTTTACATGAACACACCACATGAAATAATCAAATTGCATTGTGCCGAAAATGTGTTTGTTGTGTCCATGTCCGGTTTTCATTTAGAAAAAAAAAAAAAAAAGGTTTTATACAAACATGCCCATATACAGGCTAAATATGGAAATAAGATCAATATCATGATATTCACAAAGCTTTTCACTGTGGGATTTTTGAATAAAACGCCTTTGGATATATGCTGTAAATTCAAATATGACATTATATTTAATATTAATTAAAAATTGTTTCCAGTGACTAAGTTCACTTCAGGTGCATTCTAGATGACCTCAGGTATCTTTTTACAGACTTACAGAACTTTTCACTGTGGAATATCAGAGAAGATGCCCTTGGATATTTCCTTTACAGTTAAAACTTAACATTAAATTAAAAATGAATTCAAATTTCCAATTCCTAATTCTGAATGTATGGTATATTTTTTAATAGTGCACTTTCATGGCAGCATGGGGGGCTGTCGGTTTACCTTCTATGTTGCATCTTCAAAAGTGCCCAATAAAAATGTGACAGTGAATTTGAAACAGCACATTGTAATTTCTGCATCTGTTATCAAAGTATTAATAAGGCATACAGTGAAAATTACTAGAAATGTGAATATTTGGTTAGCATGTTGATTTACGATGTGCGCCCCTAACATTTCTGGTTGCTCCCCTAAAACTTTGCGTAGGGGGCCAGAGTGCTCCTATTGAAAAAGGTTAGTGTGGAGCCCTGTACACACGCCCAGATCACATATTATTTAAAGTCAGGTATGAAATGTCTGTAATTCATTCTCAGGTTTCTCTCCTGTTTCAGCTGCAGGACACCTGTATCATTTTTTCACCCTGCACACCAACAGCTTTATGGCCTCTAGTCTGAGGGTGGTAAATTGGCACAATCAACCATTAATCATGCAACTCCGTGTTCCCGCTTAATTTACTGTCAGTGCATCCAACTGGCAAACAAATGTGTTCCACTGTTTAGAATCTTTGGACAGCACAAGAAATTAATTGCAGGAAAAGGTCAGGATGACATGCAGCTACACAACACAGTTGTTGCTCCACTAGGCTATCGGCATTAATAAGAAAACGATGAAAATATTATTGTTTTGTCCTCGCTTTCTGAAAAAACAAGTTGAAGTAAATAGGTCTGGCTTTAACTGGACTCGTGCTCAGAATATTGTTCAAATAAAGCTGTAATGGAACTGAGGTTGTGACTTTAAGAGACTGTTGTAATGAGCGAGTCCCTGGAGAGTCTAGCTTCATCCCATCCAAACCTTCTGTTCCCAGCATCTTTTTGCCAACTCCCTGCTCTCTCATCGACCTGCTGGACGACATGAGACTGCAGATCACATCGCCCTTCTCTATCAGTTTTGTATTTAGGGGATTTTTAGACAAGACTTATGAAAACACAAAGAGGGAATTTCACAAAGAAAAGACAGCGACTTTTGGAAGATACCCACTTGACTTTACAGCAGTCCCAATGCACAGAACAATATTCATTTTTAGTCCGTTACATACAGGCCTTTATACTAAAAATTCATTAGTGAATTTTACATTGTAGAGACGCAAGCTGCTCTGGCAAATATATATCCGATGCACAAGGATAACAAAGAGGAGCATAGAGCTTCACATGAGCCACAAGCGAGACACTCGAGTTGTCCAACCAGTGGACAAAGGCACGGCTACAATGGCATCAGTGCGGCAGCCACGCTAAAGACGGTAGCGGACACTGGGGTTAAAGAAGGCTCATTTCTGCTCCCATTTCGTGCATAAATAGAGACGTACGTTATCAGCGTTCTTCACTGCCCTCATGCTTTTATGCATCCTCTTTGTTGGAATGGACGTTGAGTAAAATATCCACTAGAGAGCGTCCCTCAGATTCATAAGTTACTCCTATAAAGTTTAGTTAAAAAAGTGTATGACAACAAACGTGCCGACGATGGAGGAGATATGGACCCTGCATCTATTGAGAAGGAGGCAAAATGCCACGGTGGTAGTCTCTGAGACCACTAAGGCCCCGTTTGCGCGACAACGCTCCCGGGTGAAAATGACAAAATATTTTATCAGATGTGCCTTTCGTTTCGACGGCAACAGTGTTTGGGGGCTTAAAAACGCAAAAAAGTGAAACCCCCCTCCAGATTGGAAATCTTAATAAGGCTCCTACGTTGTGTTTGCGTGTAAACTGGTAAAAAAACAAAAGTGTGCTCTGATCTGCTCACGCTGGCTCACGTGGTGTACGTGTTTCCATAACATCCATGTGCAGAGTTCAGGTAAACAACAACAAACATGTGGGACTGTTTCCTTCAGTGGGACATTCAAGTGTCCTGGGTGGAGCCGAGGTGGTGGGAGGCTGCAGACCGTGCTGCAGATCCCTGTCACACTGTACGGCGTCCTGCTTCTCCGCTGTTAGGGAGAGAAGGAGATGGAAGTTTCTACGCATGCACCAGCTCTGGGTGCTGTTGTGTGCCAGTACGCCTAGCCCCCTGACTTGCATACCACCACCACCATATGCGCGCAGGTGTCTCCCCAAAGACGCTCGTCTAAATGCGGAATAAAAAGTGAGAACGTGCCACTTTTGCGTTTCCTTTTTACATTGTCTTTGTCTAAACAGGGTCTAAATACATCCTAAAGTCAGTGTGGATGGATAATTCCAGACACTGGTTTTACAGATGTGAGAAATTGACAATCAACGTCACTTTCAGTATATCAGGATGTCCGTCGGCGCCTTCGATGACTTGCTCGCTTCTGCTATTCACGGCCCCTTTTGGGGTTTAGTACCTGACGCTGCCCCCACGATTTCTGGTGGTACTGCAATGTCCGGTCCATATCGGTACGTTTCCGCAAGCTTGCAGGATATGTGCAGAAATACGGACAAAATGTACGCAGAGTACAGACGGAAGGCTACGTCCGTATCCGTATGTGTATCTAACGTAAAACATAAATGAGCATAGATACAATAGGTACAATCTAAACACTCCTTCACACTTTTGACTTGAGAAGACAAAAGGTCAATGGTAAACTTGTCCCTTCCCTGAATCAGAATCATCATCGACATGCAAACAACACTGGGATTGAATACTCACAGTCTGTGGGTTCATCTTTCCTGTCATCAAGGCCAACAAGTCTGTATCGGACATGGATATGGTGCAATCCGCTTTCTTTTCTGCAGGGCAGAGATGCAGAAGATACGCTAAGTTCAGAAATAGGAACATGCATCTCAAGGATATCTATTCAGAGACTTGCAGGTATTTGAAGTAAGTAAGTAAGCAAGTAATATTCTTAATTATTTGTATTTAAAAGGGATATTCTGCTCATTTTCAGGTTCATATTTGTACTTCAGGTTTCTACTAGAACATGTTCTCATGCTTTAATGTTCAAAATACACCTTCTTTTTATCATCCCGTCTGTCTGAATATACCTGTATCCACATTCTGACTCGATACCACAAAGTAAAAGTGACAATAATAAATTGCAGACGTCCAGTTAAAAACCGGAGCAGTTGAAAGTCAAATAAGACGCAGTTATGGATTTAAATTGTTGTTTAAATTGTTTCAGTATTCTAGGTTGCAGGTGCACAGTGAGAAAAACTGGACTTTCCAAATGCAGTTTTCACAGAGGGAACCTGCAGTGTGAGCCAGTCCATTGGATGTGTATGATAGAGACTTGAAAAGATACTAAAG